>NC_141161.1:95506750-95825031 GCF_053477565.2 Lygodium microphyllum | reverse complement strand
TGTGTTTATTTATAACAACCTTGTTTTGCAGGGCCTTGTGTGGGATGGATAGAGAGATATATATGCATGTCCGGAATGGAGATATGGCATCATATCCTAGTGTTTCATCATTCACCTTATGGTTGTGTGGAGTGAGCATGTGTTAGGGTGGAGGTGAGAGAAACATTTGAAGTGTGTGATTTTGACACATTTTTCCTGTATGGGCAATGGGTTAATGATTTTCTTGTTGCTACGTAGTGTTCTACCTCTATGCTCTTTTTTTCAAAGGCAAGGATATGACTCCCCTATGTATTTGGATTCTAGTCTTTCTCTATTCGAGGTGATGGACTTGGACCCTTGGACTCCATTGTCTACCACCACTTACCTTCTGGTAAAAGAGCATGAGATAGAAGTGGAGGTGATTTGAGAGGGGCCATGCAAAGGAGACTAGCTTTTGTGGCATGCTACTTGGAGCTTCTTTATTATCATGGGGAGATTGCCCTCGAGTTAGTGTGTGGTGCTACCCCATTACTTTAAGCTAGGACATCTATCTGTTTCAATGGATGGTGATAGGGCATTGATCTCATCACATGTTTTACCTCTTCTTCATTCTAAGAAGAGGTAGATTGAGAAGGTTGCTAGCAACTTGCAAGCTAGTGATGATGTGATAGATATTTGGGTAGGCGTCTCCCCCTACAATGACTAGTGAGCATCTAGCATATTATGATGAGTGGTTGTGTTCGTAGCGATATTTGGTTAGTTTTGTTGTTTGGTATCTATGCTTGCTTTGGCTTTGTCATATGGATATTTTTTATGTGGTTTGGGACCATTTTCTGTGTGCCTATGCTTTATTTAGTTTGCTTTGAAACTGGTACTATTTTAGAGGAACAATGTTGGAATGTAGGAAATAAAGTATTTCTCTTTTGTATCATTTATGCCACACTTAGATAGCAATATAACATGGCATGGCCTTTTTTTGGTATTTGGGTCTATTTGGAAGGAGTGAGTAGAGATAATTATGAAATAGACTTGTTTGCTCCTAGATTATTTGTTTGAGATTGCAGTAGCAAAAATGTGAATACTTTTTGTTACATTTGTCTATTCTATTTTGCCAAATACAGTGGCTATAGCAAGCAATATGGCTCAAGACCCATGTTACGACCAATGATGAAAGGAGGCTTATCGAAGAAGATGCACTTTCTTAGATGATTAGGCCATAGAAGGCAATGCTATTATCTATATTGGTGTTGAAGATACCCATGACATTGTATGAGGGGGAAAATTTTTGACTTATTTTTATAAAGTTAACTTATTGACTTCTGCGCCTTCGCACACTGCAATATCATTTTCTTAAACTTGTTTCACTACTTTTGGTAGGCCTTTGAGCTTTTTGTATATTCTTTGGTGCCATGAAGTCGCGTGTTCTTCTCATTGCTCATTTTACCTTGCTCATTGTTTGGGATACCTCAAAATGAGAGAAATAGAAGAATAATACATTAAGGCAAAAAATGTGAAAAAATGACACTTTTGTTAATACCTTGAGTGATTAAGAAAAGAGCATAAGAGAGTTTGCCACATATACAGAAATATGGTATTGTTGTCTCCTTCGCTTTGGAAATCGTAGACTCCATTTCATAGTTCTCTCCTATTTTTTATGTGAAATATCTATATTCTAACATGTTTTAGTAGTCCCAACAATCCTATTCATTGCAACAAAAACTATCAAAAGTTACAATATTTTGAAAATTGAGAGATATTCTTTAGTTGAAATATCTAAAGTCCAACATGTTTTGGTAGTCCCAAGAGTCCTATCACTAGTAAAAGTTATCAAAAGATATAACAACGATGGGATCTGAAGTTAATACTCAATATTTTGAAAATCGAGAGATTTGACTACATGACTTCTTTTTGGCACCAATATATTTAAGCTCTTTTGATTCTCCTTCTTTACCTTCACTTTGATTCGAGACATTAGAAGATATTAGAGATACATTGAAGTTTTTGACAAGACAACATAAGTTCAAGATATAAGTTATTACGATAGTTCTTGCATAACTTGATTTGTGATAACACTTGCAAAATCTAGTTGTGTATAATTGACTCACAAAACAAAGATATAAGATCAAGTTCAATAGTGTAAACACATTACAAGTTTTTGATAAGAAAATACAACTTTTGTATATATGTTCAAGCTTAATGGTGTACACCATTGAAAAAAAATTCAAATATTATTTTCTTTGTATAAGTTATATATGTCTCATTATTGTACTGTTTGAACCATATATATATAAACCATTGAGAATTTGATCTTGCTCATTAGCACTTCTTGTGAATAAACATTTAGAGAAAACTTCATATACTTTAATTTTTTTCATAAATTAAAATATTTTTTATTTATATACCTAAAGTATTTTATTACATCATGAGTTATAAGATGTAAGTGTACATTATAAATATATAAAATAAAAATCTACCCTTGGAGTGCATTTCTTTGATATTAGTAAAATTAGTAAATAATTATTTACAAGATAAAAACTATAGAAAAGGGATGTATACAATATATTTTACTATGGCCATATATTCTACTTAAAGTTTTTATAGACTTAATTGAATTCTCAAGGGTATATACCAATATAAAGTAGGCTATCAGAAAGACAATATATATGATAATTTGTTAGGCTATCACATGAATGGAAAAAATTTATAATCTTCGATATTATTTTTACACACCATTAAAAATTCATTCAAATATAAGACTTCTTGAAGGTTTGGATACATTCATAAGAAAAGTAAGTGCCACAATGTTAATTTTCAAGATCTCTTGTCTTCATTGTTTGATTTTTCTAGGATTTTTTAGCTTTAGGATAATGATAACTAGTGCATTCAACTATGTAATAATGCTATGATCTTTATTTTGAATGATATCTTACACTAGTCAATTTTTAAATAAATAACTTATTATTTTAAAAATATTAAATTTTAAAATAATTTTTGGAGCTAATTTTCTATTTTGAAAAAAATAGGCTAACAATAAGCTTTAAAAATGATTAAAATCACAAAAATAGGAATTGCCCATACAATGTAATTAGAGGGGTTGGTGAACTAAAAAAAAGCTTGAAAATTGACAAAAATAGGACTTGCCCATATGACACAGTTACAGGAGTTGGTTTCAATACGAATAGGGGGATTGGTGGTTACCAACCAATTCCCTTAACTGCGTGGTATGGACAAGTCCTATTTTTTTATTTTTTGTTATTGTTCAAGCCTTCTAAAAATATTCTAAAGAATCCATCAACCTCCCTAATCACAGTGTATGATCAAATCTATTTTTTGTGATTTTTATCATTTAACCTTATTTTTTATTTAAAAATATTTTTAAATAATAAGCAATCTCCAAAAAATTTAGAAAAACTATAACTTTTTAAAGTAGAAGACATTTATGGATTTTTTAGAAATATTTTTGATAAGTGTAAGATCTCATTAAAAATGAAGACCACACATTATCACATATTTAAATCTAGTAGTGATAATTATCCTAAAGCTAAAAAATCCTTAAAAAGTTAAAATTTTAGACATAACGTCCCATTAAAAATAAAGATTATAGCATCATCATATAATTGAATCTAGTAGTAGTGACTATTACCCTAAAGTTGAAAAATCATAGAAAAATCAAAGACTTTAATTTTAGTTGAAGAAAACTTGAGAAAATCATGAAAAATAAAAATTATTTGGTATTGTGCAAATGAGAGATTCAATCATGGTTAAAATATTCTATTTGTGTCATATCAAACATTTCTTATTCTTCATGGTTTTTTTTAGATACTCTTAAATCCATTTTAGAATATCCGACAACCAATCCAATAGCTTAGCATCAACACAAGGTAGCAATCCAAGGGGATACAAAGACTGTTAGCTAGTTTGAAGTGTCACTTAATGGAAAGATAATTATATGTAGTATATAGTATCTTAAACATAAAAATTCTTGGAAAATTTTTACTAGTCCTTTGCTATTTTTAAGCGTATCATTACATAATTTGGATCCAAAGGGACTATCTTTTTAAATATTATTGCATTAGTATATTTTTGCTACATAAATTCTATCTTCTGTAGGAGCTTTTAAAAATATATAAAAGATGTTAAATAGCTATATATTTTTTAAATAATATATTTATTTTATTTACTAATTATTTTATCAATTCACTAGATTATTTTTATTTAATAGAGACTATCTTTTTGAAGAGTTATTGAACATAGTGTATCTTTGCCAAATAGTATATTCTATTCTTTTGAACTATGGAAAAAGATTGATATGTTGAATACTATTCAAATATTGAAATCTAATAGTGCTACCAAGAATTGCAGGGGGATTTTATTTTTGGGAGCTTTCATTTTCATTCTTCGGTAATCAATCCTTTTTTTTTTAGCTTTTTCGTGCAATGTATCGATTCTACATATAAATATCTCTATGCATTATACCCCCACGTGAAACTATCCTAGGTCATACATGATTTGCCTACATACATTCATAGCACGATTACTAATTCATAGTCATACAAATTATATATATGAAGTGACAAGTAAGTAGTAATGCTTCATTATTACTAAAAGAGCATTACGCTTTGCATTTACATGAACACACATCAAGAAAACAAGACCAACATGGCATGTTCTCAACATAACCCTGGACCAAAAACTAGTAAAGCATACATACCATATTTTCATAAGGTACTCTCTCTTATGCATGACGAAGTACATGATAAACATATAAAAGTAGCAACAAAATGAAATGTTTAGAGTCTCTTTATAAAAAAACTCTCTTCCTTAGCATGGTACTACTCCACATGCAATGGTGGACAAACACTCCCCATAGAGCACGTCATCTAGCTCTAAACACATGCAATGTCTCATCTCCTTTATGCTGGCTCGTGCTAAACCACCATACCTTGCAAATACATCCAAAACATAATCATATTGCTCTGTAAATATAGCCACTAATTAAACATCTAACCATATCACCAATCAAGATACAAAATGTTTATAGCCATGCAAGTAGAAACAATGAAAAGACTATACAAGGCAACCTGAGAGCAAAAATATACACGGCTACTTATTGATAGAAAAGATGAGATCTCTCCACCCCACCTCTAACAATGGTACCATCAACATCTATGGGAAAGATACAATCATCCAACATGTAGGTACAATTAGCTGGAAACAACCTCTCTGAAATCTTCTCCCCAGTCTCTCTATCGTAGGGGGGTCATGACCAGTATGATGCCAAAGACACAAGGTAAGATCAAGTACCTATTCGCGAGTGGAAATAGAATAAGCGATCCAAGTTTATGTTTAAATAATGCAACACAAACCTTGTTTACAACACACAACAATATGTTCAAAGCATCCAACCTTGTTATCTCACTGCCTCTCTAGTATGAGTATCCAAGTGCGAGGAAGCACAAACCCCACTCTCGCCACATCTGCAATAAACTCACCTATATGCTTTTCCAATCACATAGTGACTAATCATGGGCTAAATACTCACAAGCAAGATTCATGCAACCCGTAACTAGACCCTTCAAGAATGTGTTTCACTTGGGAACAATCATACCCTCTAAAAGAAACATTAGGGTCATGACATATGAGAAGTGTTTTTTGATATAAACCTGGAATGAGAGAAAAGTAGCTTACCCAATGGAGTGGGACCCAAAACATCCACAAGCATGCTTGTAGGAAAATCTAGAAATATCAATCAAGCTACCTCTCAACATGGAACTCCATCTTTGCTATAAAGATGCATTTTTTGTGTTCCAAAAAACTTATTGATGCTATTCAAAAAACAAAAAATAGTCATTGATGCTAAGTAAACAATGATGAAATGCTACATGCAACATGTGAATTAATGTTCTTGCAATATGTGATTGTCATGTTTACCTATCGAGGGAAAATCTATCAGTATGAATCACATCCACTAGCAGAGCATCAACATATGTTTGATACTGGAACTCTGCAACAATTAATTCAACTAATATATTTTTAATAATCATACATGACTACCTTCATGGGTAAACAACCAACAAAGCACATGAATTTCAAGTTGATTTAGGACTACTTGCCTATTGAATGAGTTATAGGTCGCCTCTCCCAACTCTCTTGGCTAAGAGATGCTTTGCACCAAAGGAGGTGGTAGGTGCCATAGAGGGCTTTGACACATTTTTCCTCTATGAATTTATGGAGGTGCTTATTTGAGGCATAACCCTTCATCTCTCTTGTCAATAGTGCTGGTGGGAGGAGTAGTAGTGGCTCTAGTAGTAGTTTGGGTAGCATGTGCATTACCTTGAGTACCTTGGGTGGCTTTAATAGCACCCTTGCTAGCTTCAATGGCATGATTAGTTCCTTCTACACCTTTATTGCCCTTAGTTGCTTGCTCCTTTACAATAGTGGGTATAGTAAGTGAATCATGAGTAGTAACTTTCTCTATGGACCCTACAAGCATTATTCAACCCTTAGACTCCCATGCATGAGTAAAAAAACTATCTCTACACAAGTCATAATATGCTTTATATAGGTTAAAGTATTTACTCTCATGCAAACCTTTCTCTTACATTGGGAAAACTCCTACAAGGTACTTGAGTTGTCAAGGACAAAAATTTTCCTCCCATGCCATCAATCTCCTCTCCTATAATGATAGAAAATACATAGTATTCTCATCGTGTGGATATCAATCCACTCTCTTGTGAATTCCAGAGCTTCATCCAACCTCTTCTCTTCCACACATTGTAGTATCCACTTGTAACATTCTCAATACAAATCATCCAAGTAAATGCATGCAATATCTTATAGAAAATTAGGCAAAGTCTGCCTAGTATGAGGGAGAATTTCCAAATAATAAGCCAACCATCCAACCTTGGTCTTTCATGTCAAGTACTCTATAATTGAAAACAAACTAATATAAGAATGGAATACAAACATTCAATGCTTACATGTATAATGCACAAAGTAAAAATGATTACTTACTTTCTTTGATGCATTTCCACCATGTTTTAAGCCTATGCCTTCCATCCCCCCAAACCAAGAACTGTTTACTCTTAAGGTCTTACCACTCTCTCCTAAGAGCCTTCTCAAAATCCTTGTTTTTTTCATGCCAAATTAGACCCCACTCATCTAGATTGCTGGCTGCCACAAGCATGGTCTCCCCTCTATGACCTACAACTAAAACAAGGAAGTGTCCCATAGTCTCAAGATAACTAGTGGAATCAAAAGAATGAATCAACCACGAGGCATTATCGATGGCAAATTTTATTGCCTCACGAGCCATTGATCTACAAAGAGGCATATGGGGAGGCGACCTCCTCTTCTTAACATAAAATAGGCTTAGCACTTCCTTCATCAAGCCTAGAGAAACTTGCTTACCTTCGTGCCTTGAGTGCTTCTTTTCTTTTCCATCCTCATCCTCCCCTTGATTGCTATCATCACTCACCTCTTTGTTATCATCTAGACCCTCATGCTACACATTAGTCTCTGTAAATACAAATATTAGTAAATAACGATAAAAATAATAGTATTAAAGCAATCATACATACATGGATAAACAACACGAAATAAAAATAAACAATAATAAAAAAACAATAATGTATAAATGAAATGGGCATATAAGTGGCTACCTGTGTGCACAGCAACCCTGTCAATGGTATTGGAGTCTCCATCTACATGTGCTTCGTCATCAATGAAGACACATCTTTTTGGATAGTCCTTTCTTTATTAGAGGAGTGTCCACAAGTCTCACATGTGATGATGCTTCCTAGTCTATAAGCTGCCTATGAAGACATCTCAAATGTAGCTTCATGTTGACTTGATAGGTACTATGAGGTGATATACATTTCTTTCTCTTGCCAAAGCACCCTAGGTGCTCTTTTGCAACTAGTTTAGCCTTACACCTACTAATAGAACCCTTTGCATTATCCTTAAATTTATAGATTCACTTATAGACAATAGATTTCTTGCCCTTAGGCAAGGGTGAATCACATATTCTAAATAGGGTATCTCACTTTGCTAGATCTGTGCATCATTGGATCACTCAATGAAGCCTTTATATTACCCCATGCGCTTTCTATGTACTTGGTGTTTTGATTGAAGGGATACTAAGTTTATCATTCAAACTCTCTACTCCATTGGAATTTCCATCAAGGGCTAAATGACCAGTAGATACATATTTACTATCAAATGATTTTTTATTTTCTTTGAGCTTTATAACACTACTAGATGCACTTGAAGATATGTGATGACTATTATAGTCCTTAGTCTCCTAGACTATACATATTCTACTAGAGATGATGTCTATGGTCCAGTAAGGATTTGTGAATATTATTTTTCTATTTGCACCTGACTATTATGATTATGATTAACATCCAATGCATCACTACTAGGTGCATACCAATTGCTCATCTCATACTAAGAGGCTCTTGTGGCCCACTCAATGTCTATGATTGTTGACCTATTTTTGGCACAACCATGCTCTCATGCACATCAACCCCAACTATATCTTGTACATTGCTATACCACTTGCTCATTTCATCAAAGACAATATTCTTCCTAAGTTTTGACTCACATGTTATAGGGTTATAGCATTTGTATCCCTTTTGCTCAATATAATATCCCATAAATATACATTTTTCTACTTTTGGACCCAATTTGTTGTATAACTCATCAGGAATATGCACATAAGTAATACATACAAATAGTTTTAGATGGGACTCATTTGGCTTTTACTTGTATTGTTTTCCTTGAGTCTCACACTATGTATAGTAGTTGTAGGTTTCTTGTTGATAATATATGCAGTAATAGGAACTCCTTCAGTCCAATAGTTAATGAGGCAAGTCTCCTTTAAATAGTAATGCTCAAGTCACCTTTGCAATATGTTTGTTTTTTCCAATATGCAATTCCATTTTGCTACAAAATGTATCTATATGTAAATTTTCTCTAAATACCATTTTCTACAAAAAAGGAGAAGATTCATTTGAGAAATTCTCTTCCCCTCCATTTGACCTTAAGCATTTAATATGTAATCTTATCTCATTCTCAACCAAAGCTTTAAAGCATTTAGTGTGAGTTCTCATGCATGAAATAAATACATACTCTTTGAAAATGAAGGAGACATAATACTTGCAACCACTCATAGTTGCACTCTTCAAAGAACCCCACACATAAAAATGGATCAATTCAAGTGGTTTTCTGCATACATGCTTTTTATGTGAAAATGCATGCCTTGCCTACTTTCCAAATTGACATGCTACATATACTTTATGCATCTTATCAACTTTGAACTCTAATCAGACATCCATAATTGATTTTGCTTGCATGTTTTTTTGATACTGCAAAATTTTTAATGCCAATCACAATACCTAAACCTTATGCAAATATAGCAGCATCAATTTCAAGTAGACCTACATCAAGAGTAAGCAATATGCTAGTAGACTTACCTTTTGCAATCAATCTATAATCATTTTCAATGTCTTCTACATAACAACTATCAATTGTTGTGGATCGAACCTATACCCTATTCCACCATCTTACATATAGAAACTAGGTTCTTAGTTATATTTTGTACATGCAACACATCCACTAAATACGTTGTTTTATGTTCTTACATGCTCAAGGGGACATTTTCAATATGAGCAATAGGGTGGGTTGTATTATCCCATTTCTCCACATAAACTAAAGACTTTGAATTGCACACCTCTCTAAACTACAATCCATGAAAAGGAATGTGATCTGAGACACGTGAGTCTACATACCATACATCATTCTTAGATGAACCATCAATAGTCATAATATTCATAAAATGTTGCATGACAAAGAGCTACTCACTTCTATCATCCAATTTTTTGCTAGTGGAATCATAATTACCTTGTTGCCCTTTTCCATTTCTAATTTCAATCTTCTTTTTAAATGTGCCATCTCTCACCACATTGGCAACATTCCCTACTATCACCAAAATTCTATTGTCGATTAAAATATGCAACTTGCCCTATTTGGCTCCTCTTTGGGACTAACCTTCCCTATTTTGTAATGTATCATAACTTTAGCCATAATCACCACCTTGGCCTCAGCCAAGGTGGTGATCATGGTTGGTGGCCTCAACTAACCATGATCTTTATCTCTACCAGTAGAGTAAAACACTTATTCAGACTTGCTCTTACTCTGAGAAGAAGAGATAGCCAAGCCAATATTCTCCTCCTCAAGTATCACCATAAAAATCTAACCTGCAAAGCTAGGGATATCATTTGTGGTATTAATAAATGTCTTGAACCTCTTGTACTCATCTCCAAGTTCATCTAAAAATTCTCACATAATATCATCACCAACAACTGCTACATTGATAGATTCAAGAGCTTCCACAATACTCTTGATCTTTAATGCATAGTTATTAATGGACAAATTTCCTCTTTTAACTTGATTTAGCTCAGATTCTTGCAAATTGTCAATCATACTATCTATATGATACTCATAGATAGCTAATACATCACTTTACTTTGGTGTTTGCTCCCAATCCTTATTAGCCTTTATTTTTTTTGTAATAGCATTTTGTTAAATGACTTTGGATGCCACTATCATCTTTAATGTCATTCCAAATGTCTTTGCCCTTGAGGAAATTTTCCATGCTAAACTTCTAGGAAGAATAATGGTTCTTGTCAAGTTTCTCACTGATAATCTGGTTAAATTTGTCAAACATTTTGACAAGACAAACAACCTTCCAAAATTCACAATTTGCAACCAAGCCAATACTAAGTGCACTATGACCAAAACACGTAGCCCTTTTTTTTACTGACTACACAATAATAAGCTCAATCTGCAATTTCCATGCATATGCTCTCTGTGTCTACAATCTAGCAAATACTTGAAACCTTATAGATGCAAAATCTATAATGTCTATATCTATACACATCAATACAGCTAAATCTGTAGTATATCTAGAAACTTCTTTTGATAACTTGTAGGGCCAAAACAAAGACCAAGATGATCAAGTTTCACTATAATGGTAGATTGTAGTCCTACTAGACTTAGGAGCCTATCATAGCTATATTTCATGGCAAATCAAACAAGGAGTTTCTTACCCATTGCTTGCTTGCTCACTTGTCTACTCCATTTCCTTTATCTGATCCTTCAATTGAGCTCTACATAGCCATCGAACTACTCTGATACCATGTAAATAGATAAGAGGAGAGAGAGATGAAGTAACCAAAAGTACACACACAATGGAGAATTGAGCATATAGAGAAGTAGGGCTAAAATCTTCCTCTTCTTCTTTGCCTACTTCCACAAAAAAGAACTTAGTCTATAACATGATAAAAGACTAATACGAAAGTACTAGAGCATATGTACATGCAGGTACTAAGAGTAAACTCGCTAATGATAGATGAGGTGCCACAACAAATGTGCCATAACCAAGAGTGGACTATGTGGATATAGTCAAGTTATAAAATCATTGACATATCCACCATGTTAGCATCTAATGCATGAATAAGTAAAGTTTTGTCACATCACCAAGGTATACATATTGTGGATACCAAGTCATGTGGAGTTTGATATTTCAACAATATATTTACTTTTTGAATGCTCATTTTTTGAAGATTCATTATCTATTTGTTCATTGTTGAAAAGTGTCCACAATTGTACATAAGTTTTAGGTCATGTGCCTTGGTCCACTCCATCTTTAAGCTTCCAGTAGCTCTTTGAGGAGCTTGAGTTTAATATAGGATTGTTATTTAGAGCTTCCTTTAAATACTCAAGGAATCTGATTAGCTCTAGCTTATCTGTAGGTATATAGGAGGTCATGTGAGAAGATTTTCCCTTAACTGTACTTTTGGCCATCATACAAAGTGAAATTGAGGGTAGGGTTCCATCTAAGAGGTGTGATTTGTAGCCACAGCCTTCCTAATGCGCTTTCTTTCTTGATTTCTCTTTCATAGCCATCCTTGTCACCAAATAAGGATAGGTTGATGGTTGCAAGAATGTGCATCCAATTGTACTCATCCTTCAAGCAAGGAATGTACTTGGTGAGAGGGCCATAGTTACTTATTATGGCGATCCCCTTTGAGCATCATAGAGATGGAATCTAGGTTGATATGTTCCATGCATCCATGTTGACACAAAATACCTCTATCTATTTCCAAATAACATAAACATGTTGCCCTTTCTCATGCACTCCTCATCCATGGTATCTCTACTATTCATTGAGAACTAGACTCCTACTATCTTGGCTAGCTAGTTCTTCTAAGTCCCCAAAAGGTTTGACTTTCATTCTCCTTTCATTCCATTGACTAATGTCACATTGAAGTAAGGTCTCTCCATAGGAGGGTTGTCCCATGCTTGCAAAACCATGTGATTGAGAACACTCACATTGCAAAACCTAAACTAGGTGAGTATCTAAGTGTAGAAGAATTTAAGATGTAGAAAAAATAGAATACCAATCATGAAAAAGCCATGTATCATTTGTTTGCAGTTATTGCTAATAATATATTGGGTCATATAAAAAATAAAAAGAATTCCCACACGGATTGGACCACCTTTGAGAATATGTTTTTTGTAAGTACAAACACAAGAAAGATTCAACTCAAGCAAGAGTTGGATATATTTAACAAATGAAAAATGTTTGTAAATGAGTATGTTTTAAAAGTGAGGAGCATTGCAAATGCTTTGGTAGTTATTGATATAACACTAGGTGATGATAATTTGGTTTCATCTACCTTGAACATCATTAATAATGAAAAGGTTTGGAATCTTTTGTTACTTTTGTATGTGTACAAAAGTTATTTCTAGATTTTGACAAGTTAGTCTCTCTCATGGTTACTGAAGAGATTAATATACAAGATGAGTCATCAACAATATTACTGAAGAGATCAATATGCAAGATAAATCATGAAAAAGAAGTATATTAAAGCATTCTATTCAAGTTTAGAGAGGGGATACTACAGGTTTTCTTCAAGAGATCATGATATGGGACATACTAGCAATAACTAGCAAAATAAATTTATTGAACTATCTAGTGACGAGTAGATTTCAAGAGGTTTATTCAATAATCTAATGATTGGCAATAACCGAAAAAATTGGTTTATTGAACATTATGTTGACATGCACATTTTAGGAGGTCATGGTAATTCTAGAGATAAAGGAGGATGCCATTTATTGTGGTAAATTGCAATGATGAAATTATGCATTGTCTTCAAAGAAGGATGATGATAGAAATGAGCTTTTATTTGTCATGCAACATATGATGATTTTGATTACAAAAAAGGGGACAAGTAATGGTATGTTGATTCAAGTGTATCTAATCATATGATTAGCCATACTAAATGGTTTGAAGAGATGTAGGATTTATAGAGTCTAGAAAATATAGAGATGATTCATGCTACCCAATCTCACACATTGGGAAAGTTCCTTTAGACTTAATGCAAAGGGTTGTTTTGTGGAAAACTTTAACAATAAGTGCAAGTTGATTGCGAAAGGAAGCAAAGTTGGCCCAATGTTAACTTTGAATATTAGAATCCTTGCTATAAACACTACTATATGTGCTAAAGGCAAATATGTGCTCATAGACATTGAAATATGACACAAATATATTGGATATACAAATGTGCAAAGGCTAAAATTAATACAATCAAAGGGATTGGTTATAGATTTTCTTGTATGTAGAGTCGTAGAATTACATAAGATTGGTGAAGCATGTTAGTTTGGGAAGTAAGTAAGATAATTATTTTTACATGATAGAAATACAAGTGTGAATATATACTTGATGTGTGGGGGACTACATAAGATGTATCTGTTGGTGGCATCAAGTGTTTTGTTACATTTATTGATGATTATTCCAAAAAGCTATGGATTCATGAAAGAAAAGAGAAAATTGTTTCAACACTTTAAAACTATCAAGGCTATTCTTGAAACAAAAACATGCTTAAAGTTAAGTGCTTGAGGTTAGATGGAGGGGGGAGAATACCTCTCCAATAAGTTTAATGACCTTTTTGAGGTATTATGGTATAAAGCAATAGTTTATATGTAGATATATCCCACAACCAATGGGGTCACAGAAGGAAAAAACATGCACATGGTAGAACTTGCATAAGAACGGATGGATGGTTGAAAAGAATATGGTAAAGTATTTTGTATTAATGGTTATTCATAGTAGTGTATATATTATGAACAGAAAACCCATAGCTACAATTCGTGGTATGACCTCTAAAAAATGTTTTATAGAAAGTAAGCCATATGTATCACACCTAAAAGTATTTAGTTATATTATGCATGTTCATGTGCCTAATGAGTTGCAAAAGAAACTCGATCCAAAGGCTAAAAATATATATATTCTCTACAAAGAAAAATGAGTATCGCTATTATAACCCTATCACTATGAGTTTAGAATGAATAAGAATGATAGCTTTTCACGAGTCTATTAATAGACCTTGGAGTGGTAGATTACAGTCACTCTACCAAGTATATTGTAGGTATTAAGGAAAGGTAAGGAGAAGGTTGGGGATTCGCCTATTATGAATAATATACCGTTAGGGTTGTCTCAAGTTGATGTGGATTTAGATGGTTCTAAGAAAACCTTAAATGGAGAGTTTGGGATTTTGTATATTAAAATACTTGCTCTGAGAAATGCATAACTGGATATTAGGGCATCTAGTAGTTATAAAACATCTTTAATTGTTCAAGTGTTATAAAACATTCTTTCTATATTAATCAAATTTATTTTGTTAAAATGCTTGTAATAAAAAAATTTGTTACCTATCAAAGATTGTTGAACTGCTCTCCACACAGGAAGCAAGGACCTTGAAGGGAAGTCGAGATGAAATTTTGGTAGAGAAGAAGAAAATGTCGGAGAAATGGGTTTGAAATGCTTTTATATCGACCGTTAAGCATGTGGTAATAGTTCCAACGAAAAATTTTGTGTAATAGTGGAAAAATACGTGTACACGTGTCTGACTTAACACAGCGTAATAAACTCCTCAGAAGACGTGCGCATTCTCTTTTTCCAAAAATACGTCACACGTGTGTTAAATAACCCTTTTCCAAGTAAATAAAAAATTTCGGTAAGCGAGAGTACGTCACACGTGTGTTATTAACACTTTGCGAAGAACGTTGAGTCCATGCAAATTCACCGCCTTCACCTTTCATCGCATTTCATCGCTACTCCATCTTTGTTTTTTGTGTTCCTTCCAGTCTCCAAGCATTTCCTTCCAATCTCCAAGCATTTCACTGCTTCCCCAACAAAGCAAACCTTCGAGCATATTGTCATCTTTAGGCTGAGATTGTGAAGAACAAGCTAAAAAGAAGGTATGGTTTCTGCATCTTGCTTTTCAATAACAAGCTCCATTCAATGCATTGTTTTGATACTTTTCCTTAATCCTTTATGTTATTATTAGCTTATGACCACTACAAAAGAATTTTTTCCACAGTGAAAGCATTCCTTAATATTGTGGATATTTAAGGAAATCTTCAAATTTCCTCCCTAATTCTGTGGATATTTTATGTAATCTTAAAAGCTTTCCTTGGATCAAAGCTCTTTTTTCTTGGTTTTTTCAATTTGTATGCTATTCATGAGCTGTCCGGTGAAATGCGAAAATAAGGTACTTCAAGCAGGTTTCCTGGCTTAAATTCGCATTTCACTGGACACAATGGACAACAAGTCCGGTGAAACGCGAAAAGAAGCAGATGCAAGGAGGCGCCTTGCTTGACACTCACGTTTCACTAGACATCTCGAGAAAAATTCAGCTGATACGAGAAAACGCCATGCAGCATAGATAACTCTTGTCTGGGACTCGCGTTTTGCTTTACATGCTGGAGAAGAAGTAACATATGTTTTTTTGGCAGATGGTTAGGACTAAGGAAACAGCAAGAAAAGAGAAGATTGATCCTAGGGATTTAGCATCAAAGATTCATCAGCCTTCAAAGCCTCAGAAGCTCTCTAGAAAGTCAAAGCCAAGGAGAAGGTTTTCTCAAAATGTCAGGTGTCTAAGGGAGATTAGGAATGCAGTAAATGCTCTTGATAATGCAATTCCAAAGTTGTCTTTTCAGAGGCTTGTCAGGGAAATTTGTGACAGATATAGTTTGGATAGTTTCAGATGGACAAGAACAGCTCTTAATTGTATACAAGAAGCCACAGAGGATTTTCTAATTGAGTTTTTCCAAGATGCCTACATTTGTGCTGCTCATGCTCATAGGCTCACACTCATGGACAAGGACATGGTAATTCTTAGGAGGCTAAGATATAGATTTTCAAAGGTCCTTGAGCCAATTCCCCTCACTAATATAAAGACATTTCATATCCTTAATGTGCCCCCAGCTAGAAGAAAGAAAGATGATTCTAGTGTCAGGGTTGAGGATGTCACCCATGAGAAGGATACAAGGCAACATGAAAACGAGGAGAAGGCTAAAGAGGAACAAGCAGATAAATGGAGAGTATAGGAGACAAAGGGTTGAAGAAAGGGAAATAAAGCAACTAGAGTCCTTTGAAAATGAGCTAGCCACCCTTCTTGAAGCAGCTAATCCAAAAGGATTCAGTGTGTTTTGTTTCTTACCTAGTGACTTAGGCAAAAGAACTAAGGTTATCTCCTTTGATGCTGCATGTGTTCAGATTCTTAAGGATAAAAGAAGAGAAGTAAATGACAGTCTTATTCTTGCTGGCCTAAGGTATGTCCATCCATAATTACTTATAATTTTTGATATTTTTTTAGCAATAAGATTTTTCTTGTTTATACTCACTATTTCTATGCCTTTTCTAGGTGTATAATACATGAGTTTCCTTTGGATATGCAACAAAAATTTGAGGTTTTTGATCCATCTATCTCATTCTTTATGAGGAATGAGCTTGATGCAAGTTTTATTGAGCACTGGCTCAATTTGATTGACTTCGATACTTTGGAGCTGCTTATAATTCCATATAATGAAAAGTAAGTGATTCAATATTCTATTAGAGTTTTTGAGATTTTATCCTACTAATTTGTTGAGATATGATTGCTTTTAGTTCTCATTGGAGCTTGATTGCAATAGACCTTGTGGATAAGCAATGCTTTTTAATCAACTCTATGAAAGGAAGCCATGGAAATGCTAAATTGTAAGTTATATTATCCAAGGGCTCCTTGATATTTCAATTCTTTTTTTTGTAAGTACTCTAAATTTCAACATATTTTATATACAGAGGTGCCAAAAGATTAATTGAAGAGCTAGAGAAAAGACCCCCTATGCCATCTGATTTGCTTGCAACAATGCAATATAGACAAGTTGCGGTAAGTTATTCATTAAAATAATTGAAACATGAGTTTATTATATGAACTACCATTCGTCCTCTTTATAGTTTTACTTTGTGTTGGTGGTTGCAGTGTCCCCATCAGGATGATAGCCATTCTTGTGGCTGGAGGGTGATTGCAAATGCTAGAAGAATTGTTAACTTTGTTTATCTTAATGATGATAAACATGTAAAGGTAATATGAAAGATGCTAAACTTTAAGATAGATATTAATTGCAAATAGTCCATTGATGATAAAAATATAGTCTATTGTAAGAATAATAATGAACTAAAACTCTTTTTTCTATAAATGTGTGACAATTTTCGAAGGATTGCTATACATCTGAGCATGTTTGGTACATCAGAGCAAAGCTCTTGAAGTATATAATGGTCAATTATATACAACCAACAATAGAGATTGGTGGGGATTTGCACCATGAAGGAGATGCGGTGCCTATAACCACGGAAGGCAAATCCACAGCTTCAACACCTTCTATACCCAAGACATCAAAGAAATGCAAAAGGACTCCTAGAAAGGATAGTTCTCCAAAAAAGAAATAGCTTTGCCATATCGCCTTGTAGGCCTTCATATATAGAAATTTGCCCTTCAGCCCTTGTATATCTCATAGAGATGGCAGATAGACATCTGCTACAAAATTTGTACATGTATTTTATATTGATAGTAAAGATATCTTTTCTTGAATGTCATTGCAGTGTATTTTATTTTCTCTCCTTTTCGATATCTGCAAAAAATAAATTACAAATGTTTGTTAGTTAGAAAGTGAGATCTTGATATACATCTAAGTAGATATAATATGATGTGAAAACTTACTCGTTTCTTGTCAAGTTGGAATACAAAGGAGCATGGTAGTTCAATGTCTTCATTTTGTAAATCCATCCTCATTTGATGTAGCGTACATGATTTTCTAATCTTTAAGATTGCAATAATATCCTCGTTGAACCAAATATCAAGATCCACAATAGGATCCTTGCTTAAATCATTAGGATTCTGGTCTAAAGCAACTAGACTACTACCAACAAAATGCCATCGACTATAGTAAAAGATAAGGATAAAATTTTGAGTAGCAATCATATATTTACAAGCTATAGAGTCTTGATCTATCTTACATATAATTTTTCCTTCTGTCCTTGTATCCCATCCTTCATCAATAAATTGTATGATATGATAATATGTTAGTCTCTTCACTGAAAGCATGGTTTTTGTTATTCTTATCTCCATATTAGAGAAGAAATCAATAAATATATTAATAGGCATAAATAAAGTAACTTTGCTTAGCCTGCTTGAGATATTAGATTTTAGTGCTTTCTGGATCTCAGAAAATATCTTACATCTATAGCCCTCACTAGTATCTGGACTTGGCAAATGCCACTCAAAGCTTGAAAAATCTGGCAAAGGAAGGAGTTTTATTGATCCCCATTGGCAACGCTGCATAGGAATAACATAAGAATGGTCATAAAAGAATATTCCATTCTCTGCAAGCTCTGTCTTTTTTCTACCTCTATACATTTCTTCTCCAATTGAACCATGTATAACATCAATAACATCAATAATAGATTCCACTGGTTGCCATTCCTCAAGATTAGAGGGATAGACATCTACAAGACAAACAAATATTATAATGAAAAAACCTAAACCATGTTCAAGAAAGGAAAAACTTTAAGAATCAAATTCTTACAATTTGGTCTATGTATTGGAAGCTTTGAAGATCCAGGTTTCAAACACAGCTCTCTATGCATGAACACATGTTGCACTAGTACCTCTTTGATACTATTCTTATTTGCTCCAAGCTTAAAATCTCAGATTCTGCCCTTCCAAGCAGAGATAAACGAGCTCTCATGTCTTTGCCTTTTTCCACGTTTTTCTTGTTGCATGGTGATCCAACTACCTTTGCTAATGATAGTAGGAATCCATCTTCCATCAGTTTGGAATGAGTTAAACACTGATATGGATGTGATTTGGGAGCTTGGACGCCTTGTTGAAGGTCGAATTTCTGTATCCATGGTAGAAGAGAGAGATACATGCACAGAGAGAGAGAGAGAGAGGACTAGGCTATCATAACGGAGGGAAAAACAATAGAGGAATAAAAGAAAGGAGGGAAAAAACTGAGCGCCATGCTTTTCACCAATTTGAATTTCGATTACATCAGTCATTATCATTAATCTAGAAACATCATTAAATAAAAGTAGCCGAGACTCTATGACATTAATGCAAAAGATGTCATAATCACGAATATAAGAGACTAAAAATACATAATAAAAATACAAATTCGTAATATTATCATATTTATATATTTTTGTAAATTGATTTTTTATTTTTTTTAAAATAGAAGTTCCGTTACGGAGGCTTTGCTCTTATTGGTCTAGAGCACTCTCTCTCCACATCCTAAAAGGCATTTTCGAGACCTCAAAACTCCCCTAATGTATATTGGAGGTTGATAAATGCGAAGAAATGCACATTGACAAAGAGAAATATTCATGAAGAGATCCGTTGCATTGTCTACCATGGGAGAGTAGGCCATAACTATCTTAGAATCCATGATCTGCTCCCAAAGTGGTATTGAACCTCAATGTGCTTTTTGTGAGCATAAAAATAGGGTTCTTTGTTAGAGTTAAGACACTTTGATTATCCATGCATAGGTGTGTGGGTCTTATTTGTGGAAAACCAATATCTACCAACAAAAGTGACAAAGTCAAATCATCTCTTGAGTTGTAGAACAAAGTGCATGATACTCAGCCTCCTCTATAAAAGATTAGGCCATGATATGCTACTTCTTGTCTACTCTATGAGATAGCCCTTGAGGCGAGGTAGTAGAGTGTCTCGACAACACACCACCTACCCAATATGAATCATTTTATCTAGCCTAAGAGTGGCTCTCTCTCTCTCTCTCTCTCTCTCTCTCTCTCTCCATACATGATCTCATAGGATTGAGTCCCTTGTAAGTAGCACAACATGGGAAAAGCAGCTTCCTAGTGAGCTTGACTAGGAGTCTTCATGAATGAACACAATAATGCCATCACAAAAGAAATGTTTGGCCTAGTATGGATAAGCCACATTAGGGATCCAATAAGATACATGTACTTGATAGCATCAAGAAGGATATCTCTCGTAGTAACCAACTTGGACTCATGGTCCATGGGGTAAGAAATAGGGTGAAACAAAAGTCTAAAAGAATCTTAGAGATGTACCTATGTTGGGAGATGAAGATGCACTATGCCATTTGATAGATCTTTAGACCAAGGAAGAAGTGAAGGATCCCGAGGTAGTCACATCGAACTCCTAAGACAAGATCTCACAAGTTTGATCTACCTCCTATAAGTTACTCTTTGTGATAATCAAGTCATCCACATACAAGATAACTAAAAGACATGTCATCCACAACCTTGTAATAAAGGTTGGGTTCATGATGTGATCAATGGAAGTCACTCTATAAGAAGAATCGATCAATCCTCTAGTATCAAGCTCTAGGAGCTTGCTCTAAGTGGCCATACAGGGCCTTCCACAATTTGTAGACATGTTCCTCCTTCCGCTACACCAAAAAACCAAGAGGATGTGAAACATAAATCTCCTTATTATGAATGTCATTGAAGAAGTAAAACTTCACATCCATCTGAAAGATAGGCTAGCAATGATGGGTTGGAGGAGTCAAACTAGCTTGAATAGTATACATACAAGTTGTAGATGTGTAAGTCTTTGCATAATCCAAGCCTACATGTTGTACAAAACCCTTAGCAAAAGCCTAGATTTATGCTTGTCCAAGGAGCCATGAGGTAGATACTTGGTCTTAAAGACCCACTTCACATCAATCACCTTCTATTTCTATGGACATAGAATCAACTTCCAAGTCTAATTACACTTGATCCCATTGAGCTCCTCCTTTGCATAGCATGGTGCCACATATCCTATGCAAGAGCCTAATCAATTATAGTAGGTTCATTTTCTTGAAGACTTTGGGACATAAGAGCGTAGTTTACACAAAGCGAGCTATTCCGACAGGCTTGTATCCTAGTTGATCTACATGGGCCTAAAGGGTTCATAGGTAGGTGAGTAACACCTGCATCCTCCATAAGCTATTGATATGGTGATAGGCCCATCCTATTGCAAGGAGATTGAGAGGCTTCTAGTACCTATAATGCACATGTGTGAGAAAGGGGCTCCCCATCACTAGGTAAAGGTATGCCCCCCTTATCAAAAGAAAAGGGCTCCTCCTTAGATGACTCAAGTCCCCTAAAAGACACAGAGTAGAAATACTCAATGAAGAAGAAGCGGGGGGGATTATCAAAGGCTGAAGCCTCATCAAAGATTGCACCCTTGCTCATATCAATCTTTTGTATCAATGGGTTGTAGAGCCACGATGATAAGCTTCTTTAACTTGAAGTTTCATTTTATGTTTCTTCTTGTCATGGATATAAACATCACACCCAAAGATGCAAAAGTTAGACACTGAAGGCTTCTTCCTAAAGAAAGCCTCATATGGAGTTGTGTCTTGCAATGCAAAAGTTGGAGACTTATTGCGGATATGCACCATCGTAGCAATTTCCCTACCCTAAAGAGAGCAAGGTAGGCTTCAACATTGGGCCATCTCAATCATGGTCCAATCAGCGCATACACCACACTATTCTCCAGTGGTGAGTTTAGATGGGAATACTCCACTTGAATGACATGATCCTTGCAAACCATAGAAAAATGGTTAAAGAAAAACTCACTGCCATGGTTAGCTCGTACACCCAAACCTTGAAAGATGTTTTGACAAACACCTTTCACTCATAGAAGTTGGAGTACACCTTAATATTATGCCGAAGAAGTACAACCACACATATTTGTTAAAATCATCAACAATCAGCATTAAATACTTGGAAGTCTATGCCCATAGGTCTAGCTAAGTTGGTGTGGATGTTGGATAGTAGCCCTCTGAGAGGTAACATGTGGATGAGGTTTCTTACGGTGCTTGCCCCTATGAGCAATTAGGGCACAATGTGTGAATAGAAGAAAATTTGTGAGACCCTCCCACTAACTTCTTTCTAGAGACCTTATGTATGGAGTTGAAGTTCAAATGTAATACTTCCACGCAATTAAAAATTAGTTGGTTAGTTTGAAAGCTAGTTAGTCAATTAATAAGTTTGTAAGGTTACTAACTAAAGTAAAAACTAACTAACATTAATAACTAACAATTTTTATTTACTTAAAATTTTAAAAAATTTGAGAGTCGTAATTTGACTTTTTTTTCGGATTAACGAGGACTGTAGCCACCCTTCACGGAAGTTACAACATAAACGAGAAGTTATGAGCCATATTAATCACTAATGTTAATGTGTATAGTATGGATGGTCCAAAAATATTAGATTTTTGGGAAAAACTAGCATATTCTAGATATCACTTATTGTAAATATCCTAAAAAGCTATGGAGATTTCTAGAACAAGATGTCATGTAAAAAAAGAAAGTGTTTTTCTCAGTTTGTTTTGGATATTTAATTTTAAAAAAGAAGGATTGGAAAAATCGCATGCGTCACGATCGCAGTTTACAGGCAGTAAACAAGAGAGAGAGAGAGAGAGAGAGAGAGAGAGAGAGAGAGAGAGAGAGAGAGAGAGAGAGAGAGAGAGAGAGAGAGAGAGAGAGAGAGGAGTTACCCCGAGAGACTGCAAGGGAAAGAGTTAGCTCAATTCCCCTCATCTCAGTCTTCGACTAAGCCATCTTCTCTTACGCTCTCCCATCACATATCCATTCCTCCTTTATCTCTCGAATTCACCTGCGGATGATGCCCCCCAAGCGAAAGATCTCTCCAAACTCTGAAACTCCCACCGCAACCAATGGGACCACAAACCAAGGGACCGCAACTACGGGAAATGCATATATTATGAATCAGGTCCACCCTGTTGTATTAGGGAAAAGAAATTAGGAGAAAATAATATTTACATTAATTATCGCAACTTAATTGAGCATGTTTTGAGATAATGAGTGTACTAGGAAAATTTTGTTCATCACATTCATCTTAGGTGATCAATTAAAATTGCACTTAGAAACCATTAAATTGCACATAAATTGCATGGAAATTTCATGCTAATATATATATATGAACATTTTCAAGAATACACATTAAATGACAATTAAGCCAGATAGATTTTATGCATCTGCATCCATTTGCTTAGTTGAAATAATAGGAAATCCTATTACATCTCACAAAACATAGATTGAACTTGTGATGACAGAATACGTAGGGTTCCTAGGAAGTTGAAAGAATTTCAAACCCTAAAGAGTTGAAGGATTCTTCTCAAGACCCATCTTGCTTGAAGCTGAAAGGAATTCAGAGTCCTTAATTAACTATATGAATTACGGGACAAATCCTAGTTCAAATGAATACATAGGGTTTCATTATAGGAAAGTCAATATCCCAAATTACAATCAACATTGCAAAGACACTCCATTCAAAATAATGAGGAAATTAAATCAGGTTATCTTTGGAAATCTCAGATGATAGCGGGGATAAATTCAAGACTGAATGTTATCGCATCAAATTGGAATTTCCTTTGGCAGAGAGAACAAAGAATTATCTAGTACATATTGTGCACTTCTTCTTGTGTTTGTACTTAGGAACACCTGTTTGGATAACGAGTCATCTAATAAAGGAATTGATAAGAAGAAAATATTTTAAATTGGACTCAGGTTGAAACACTTGGGAAAGGCATGTTGAGCACCCCTAGCTAGCCGCCAACCCTATCCAAGGGGGTTTTTGATAGCCATATCAAGAATGTGGACTGAACCCATCATAAGAGGTCTCTCCATAGAATCGTCTATTTGTAGGAGGATGCTCGAGTGCTAGGGGGGCTATGGCTGTAAATCCCCTGCCTTCGGGCCCTACTTAGATGGTCTACGTGACTCGGGAAGGAATCTTGAGGCCCTACTACTAGTGCAAGGGCAGAAACTTGGAGGAAAATAAGATGCATCCTTACAGATTGGGGGAATCATCCCATGGACGGGATTTGTATCTTAGTTGAAATTTTAATATAAATTTTACTTTCAAGGAATTTGTCAGATCTGTTTTCGTGTTAGTGCATAAAATTACGTAAAGGAACATGTGTCTAACGGGTTAATTAAGGAAGTTGCTTGTATGTGTTACCACTAATATGCCCTTAGGTAAGTAGGAAACTAAAGCTATCAAGGGAAGCAGGTGGGCAGAACCCTCGACAAGTCTGAGGATGCTCCCAAAGAACCAGGAGGCTTCTCAACATTCAAATCGCGAGATGATATATTGACCTTAGATAATGTAGGGTAGGACCTTGGCTATCGTTTTAGGGGACCGGAATGGGACGTTACCTTATGGGTAGAGAGGTCAAGTGATGCATCCCTCTCGTTTCCCATTCTCTTTTAACCAAGTGCGATATGAGTCCGCCTCTATTTAGATGTTATATCGCATCTGAAGATCGACATTAGAAGGTTGTAGAATAACTTGACCGTTAGAAACCTAGAAAGATTCAAGTCAATCCTAATAGGGTTGGCCCATACGTTTTGTTGCGGAGTAGACTCGGGATTCACTAACCGACAAACCTTGTGACATTCCATGGGAGTGCCAGGCAATGTCTTTTAGATTAAACTCCCGATGGACTACTAAAATGTGTCACAACCTAGGCATGTTATAGTTGGTATCAGAGCAAAACGTGTGATGCTTCTACTACGAGGAACTTAGGCACTTCAAAGAGAGTGTCCCAACTTGGTGAGGACCACCGCCAAGGATGATTCCGTGGAAAAACCAGAGTTGCGGATGGTCGAGGTCAAGCAGCAATGGGGAAGGCAAGGACTTCCAATATCACCATCAAGGAATTAAATGAAGAGGAAGAACCAACTATGGAAGTAGAGATTGAAAAGGTGACAATCCATGCCGCTCTCCATAAAAAGGGACCGAATCACTAATTTTTGGTGATCCAAACCCCTTCACACTACCAAGGTAAGAATTTCAAAACCTTGATTGACTGTGGAAGTACGCATTCTTTTAGTTCTCCTGCTTGTGCAAGAAAGCTAGGAATAACCACAATAGTTGCACCCACTTTACTTGTGGAATTAGCAAATGGGCATGAAATCACTTGTACTAGACAAACTGCCAAAGTGAGATTCCTACTCGGTGGGAAGCCAAAAATTGTAAAATTTAGAGTAATGAACTTAGGGACTCATGCGTGCTTACTTGGCATGGATTGGTTAATACCCAACGATGCTCACATTCACTGTGGAAGGGGCTAAATTTCCTTTCGAAGTTTTGAAGGGGAACTAGTCACAACTCAAGGGGAGGCTAGTAAACCCAAAATCCAATTAGCAAGGGCATCACGAATAGTTAAGGGAATGCAGAATGGTTTACCCATCTACTTGATCAAGCTGAATAAGCTAGAGCAAAGCAAGGAGTCTGAAGAAGAACCTTCATGGCTGAAGGAGTACGCAAATGTGTTCCCCGAAGACTTGCTACCACCCCCAAGGGAGATTGATCATCCGATCAAACTCATACCAGGTGCCACTCTATTTGCAAAAAGACCTTACAAAATGTCTATTCTCAAAGCTATTGAATTAAAGGAGCACCTCAAAAAACTTTTAGATCATGGTTTCGTAGTTTGCCATGGGGAGCTCCTGTGTTGTTTCAAAAGAAGAAGGATGGAATGCTTGGACTACAAAGGGCTGAATCAAGTAACCATCAAGAATAAATATCCTATAGATGAGTTATCGATCACCTACAAGGGGCAAAAATCTTCTCAAAAATTGAGTTAAGGTCAGGGTATTACCAAATCCGCATCAAGGATGAGGATATTTGATGGGACCTAAAGCGGGTCGGCACTGGCTCATGCACTAGCCGGACCTCTATCATGCGCTCAACAACCCCACGACCTCGCGGCCAGGAGCGTTGATGACACATACATCATACATTGCCTTCCTAAACATCTTGCGTTTGTATCACGTCTCCTAGTCCAACTCTAACCCAATTAACACCCCTCAGAGGGAGATCCCACAGTACATTGCCAAATAGCACGAAGCACAAACATAGGAGGTCCTCCCATGGGCTGACTACCGCTACCTCACTGCGACTCTCCTACATCTTGGGGATTGGCCCCTCGATGCGTCGCTAAACATATAACACAACATCACACATAGTTCTCTCAAGGTACCAATTGATCGTATCCAGGAATGTGCCATTTTTCTCACTTTATTTCCCCTTAGACCCAACGCCTAGCCTGCAGCTTGGGACAACCTTATTCACTCAACATTGGTCACGATCTAGAGAATACAGGTGCTGTGCATCCAGGAGGTATTATCTGATACCCTTTATCATTTTATGCTTCATGCAAATTGTGAATGTCCATGTGCTCAAACAAAGAAAAATCAGCATTGTGCTTAGTGCAAAAGCATTCTTTCAATAAATAAACTATCACTCGTATGCGGCGTAGCATGAACCTAGCACCGAGAAACCCTCGTGCTACTAGGTTCTTAATTTTTAATTATCGACCAACCTAAATGGTATGCATAAAAACCAGCAAGCTTTTCATCATTTCATTCAGCATTTAAACACCTTTTGTACACTCTACCCTCTCACCCGTTTAGGTTGTGCATTATTGATCGGTTTAGGGTTCATTTCCATGTTTTTATTGTATAAAAGTAATAAAAACTCACTAAAACATAAAGGTAGGGCTGAACTGAGGCTAAACCTCATACTTCAGACCCCCCATACATACACAAACATGGTTCTTATTTTTCCTTAATTTTCAGCACTCAAAATCCATTTTTTCCCTATTTTTCTTGTATTTTTTGCAATATTAAATAACTAAAAATACAAAATGAGTTGTGGGTTGTGGCCCTTAGGTTCATTTGCAAAAAAAACACAAATTTAGTTGGTTTTTCTTATTATATCTTCCATTTATATATCAAAAGCACCCAATTTTCCCATATTTCACGTGTTTTATGGGTTTTACACTATTAATTTCAATCACAACACTTATGATTTTCTGATTTTCTGAGCATAAACTGGTCAAACTCATAGCAAACAACATTATAATGCATAATCATCCCATGGGAACAAGTATTCATGAAGCAAATTGCATAAAACATCAATTTCCTTTGTAAAAATGAGATTACCATTCTTTGTGGGTTGTGGGTTTTTATTTGCCATGTCTCGGGACTGATTTCCAGCAGCCATTAATGCTCATGACAGTCCACAATCAGCAATCTTCATTCCTCTTGAACCACGGAGCAATTCGGTCTTCATTGGACAAGCATCCATCATCCATTCTTCTTCTTATTCTTCACCACATGAATCTGCCCTTAGAGGAGAGAGAGGGAGGAGAGAGAAAGATTGAAATCAGAGATCTACATAGAGACCACCATTGGAGGAGCGAAGCACGGCGAAATGATCAGCATCCAGAGGGGATTGAAGGGTTATGATCAGTGGCAGTGGTTGTTTGCAGGCAGGAGATGGCATCTCCATCCTTCTTGGCGCAATTTCCGGCACATACAGATGGCGCCCTTCTCCACGTTTTTCTCCATCCCTTGATGCCACGATTTGCATGCTACACTTAAATGTTACATCCCCCCCAAAGGTCATGACCACTTGACCAAAGTTTGGTCCACCTTTTCGTATCTTGCCCGGTTTCTTGGCCATTTCCCCGTCCGGACTCCGAATTGAGCTCTGAAAAATCCTGGGCGTCCGGCTCGGCATCGCGCATTGGCCGGTAACTCTTGTCAACCCACACGACAGTCTGAAAAATTATGAAAAATCAACAAGTGTCCCTCGGGCGCCTTTAAAGCACTTTGACACTTAAAATCGTCCTAGATCGAGCCGCTGCCTTCGACATTGAATATTTTTCCCTTGATATTCGTAATTTTTAGCTATTTTTAAGCACTTCTCGGCATCAAAATTCCACTCTCATTGGCGACCATGGGATAGGGCAACTCAACCCGTTGAATCCCACCATAGATCTGCACAAAACAACCAAAGGAAGCATCAAGCTGATACAAAATAGATACATATTAAAGACAGCACAATGCTCACCCTACCCCCTGACAGAACCAAGGCATGACATCCACAAGGAGTAGGCCTAGCATAATCTGAAAAAAGGTCCCAAGCTAGTCATTAACCGACTGCTCCAACACGGCCAAACTAAAAAAAACTGTCAAAGAGGTTGCCCTAAGTGGTGGTCTGAACTACCTACCTAACTAAGGACAACACAACTAGGAGCTCCTACTAGGCGAGGACTCCTATAGCCTGATCAAGAAGTATTTTCTGTCAGCACACTTCTTCTTTTAGGGTTTTCATTTCTATACTTGGGCATGTAAAAAGGAGGGAGCTGAGTGTAGTGACCCAAGGAGAACAGGGCATCGGCCTCAGGACCTGTCTCGGTACCCAAGAACCTACCAAACCCTCGCAAGGTGACACTTAATCCTTTTCTGATGCTCACTTTTATTTTCACTCCAACCTTCCTTAATTTCTTCTTTTCTAGCAAGATGCCACCCCTAGGAAGACAAGGCATCGGCCCCGGGTCTGACTCGTCCCCAGGAACCTACCAGGCCTGCGCAAGGCAATGATCAACTGCTCATTTCGTTTTTTTTCTTTTCTTTTTATAGGGGTTAGAACCCCTTTTTACACACCTTTGTATTTATTTATTATCTTTAAGATATTCACGGTTTTTATCATCATCATTATTTTTTCTTCTGCAAGTCTCTCTAACTACCTCACAAGTAACAAGAACTCCTAGAACAGCCGCCTAGCAGGCTAGCAGAATAGGGTCACTAGGACTCCCTTCTAAAACAGGTCTTTTGATGCTTGACAATGTCTTTGCAGGAGGCAATGACTACTCAGACCTCCCTCAAGCATACTTAACCTAAACCTCGGGACTTCATGCCTTGGACGCCGGTCTCCCAAAAAGAAAAGGAACCCTCACAAGTACACAGACACATATAGCATAAAAACCACAGTACTCATAAAGGAAAGATATCACCTGGATAGGGCCACGAGAAGCTTCCACGCAACAAAAGGCTCCTTCCAAGCTCTTCTTCGGACCTATCTAGCACAGAACTCAAACAAGAAACCATTAACTATACCTGCACTAAATAGACAACTGGCCCTCTTGGCCTAATGAAATAAAGCACTTCACTACAAAACTTGATCGGCCCTCTTGGCCTAACGAAATAAAACATTCAAAGCCTCGCAAAACAGGCCCTCTTGGCCTAACGAGATCAAACAAAATAGCACCTACACATCCTTCCCTGGAATAGCACAGATATACAATAATAGGCTCTCTCCCAAGAGGAAAAACAGGCTCGTAGCCCTAAACTAAATGCATAAGGCTATGACCCATCCCTCCTGCATATATAGCAAGAGGCGTACGCAGAACATGTTGTCTAATTAACCTATGGGTCCAGGATAATAACGGTAGATTGGTCTCAGCTACTCTTTGCATCACCCATATCAACCATCGTCTGCCATATATTGCATGCTCTGATAACATACCCCACAAGCGACCAGGTCCTATTTCATCATTGATAACAATATCCAGACTAGGACCACAATTAAAGAAGAGGTATCCCTCATAAGCAAGATTGGCCAATGAATCCGCAAACTGATTCCAATAACGTGGAATCAGTTGAAGAGACACTCTCTCAAACTCTTCAAGTAGGGTCATCGCAGTCCGATGATACATACAAAGAATGGGATTCCACACTGTGTATGTCCCATCTAGCTGATTCAAGATCAACTGGGAATCCCCTTTTACTAACAACCGACGAATACCACCTTGTTTGGCAATATGCAGTCCCATAATCAAGGCTTTATACTCTGCCATATTGTTAGTGAATCTTACCCTGAGATAAGCAGCTAACTTCATCGTGACTCTTCGTCGGGGATCTCGGATTACTACTCCAACACTCCCTTTTTTATTAGGGCCCCTGGACGCTCCGTCAAAATATAATATATACGTCCACAACGGGTTTACACAGCCTGCCATCACGAACTCCTCTATTCGTAATTATGGTAATCAAAGTTTAGCATGTTGAGAGGATGAACTGACGGCTCCATCCCACCTTCCTCATTGAACTCAACAGGGATACTTGTCAACAATCGTAAGCAGTGATGGCAAAAGACTTTGATCTCCCACACAAAGGTTCCGTCTTCTTGCTCAATCACTTTATATCCTTTGCTCCACCAGATAAGTTTCCCCTAATGGTATCTTTGCTCTAGATATGGGTGCTCCAAATAAGGGATTAACCAACCCATCAACCGACTTTTAAGCTCTTTTGCACAGGTCTCAGATCATTCCTAGCATGGACCTGCAAGGCATTTCTTTTGTATTAGTATACTTAGAAATAATAAGGTTTAATCTTATTAAGATTAACCTTATTCTTAAACTCTACTCCCTGCAGATCAGCTAATAAGGCCGTAGACCTATTCTTCCCTAACCTGACAATCTTGTAGGGGCCATCCCATTTAGGTTCCAACTTCCCTGGAAACAGCTCCCTACGCGCATCGTAATATAGGACTAATTGCCCTTTTTTTAAAGGTATATTTCTTTGCTCTAAGATCATGCAACTGCTTCATCTGACGCTTGGCTACCTCTTGGTGTAATAGGCTCTGCAACTTTAGCTCATCCAGGTGGGCTATAGTCGTGAAACGTTCAAAAAGGGAATCCTCATCTCCGAAAGAATGATTGATTGCAAACCGTATGGTTGGCAATTCGATCTCGAGGGGTAACACACACTCTTCCCCATAAACCAATTTAAATGGAGTATGGCCGGTAGCTCGCTTGAACATTGTATTATACGCCCATACTACCACATACAGTTTCTTGTCCCAGTCTCGTTTCTTCTCAAAGACTATCTTAGACAAGATACCCACAAGCTGTTTATTAGTACTTTCAACTTGTCCGTTTGCTTGTGGATTATAAGGAGTCGTTTTATTGTGCTTGATTTGCCAAGCCTCTGTCAAGCTTTTAATCACCTTATTCAGAAAATGGGTTCCACGGTCCGACATTAATTCTTTCGGTGGACCAAAGCGGCAGATAATCTGCTCTAAAAGGAAACTAGCAGTTTCTTTTGCATTGTCCTGCCTCGTCGCCCGTGCTTCTGACCATTTTGTGAAATAATCAGTGGCTACTATAATATACCTCTTTTGGGTAGTAGACGACGGGTAATGGGACCCACAAAATCAATGCCCCACTTCTCAAATGGAAGGATAGCCATGATAGGTGTAAGTGGGTGTTTCCTATTTTCTCTACTCTCATGCCTTTGACATGTATCACATCTCTTTACATACTCAAAAGAATCTTGGAAGATGGACGGCCACCAATATCCTGCTCGTAACGCTTTCTGTGCCGTCAACCGTCCTGCAAAGTGCCCTCCACATGCAGAGTCATGACACTCCTCCAAGATAAAAGGAACCTCATCAGGCATCACACATCGGCGATAGATATCATCGACACCCTGCCGATATAGCATCCCTGCAATCAAGGAAAACTTCAAAGCCTGTTGTTTGATTTTCCTCTTTTCAGACTTTGACAAACCAGCTCCCATCTCTCCTGTTGATAAATAGTGCGTAATAGCAGCATACCAAGATGGAATAGAAGCTATATCAATTTTAAACATTTCGTCAATATCACTTCCTTCAGCCAAAGTCTCTTTCGGCTCCCCGAAATCCACAAGGCATTCCACAATACCTTGCAACCTCGGTGGCTTACTCTTAATCTCATAGTCAAACTCCTGCAAAGTGATTAACCACTTTGCCAAACGATCAGGCGGCTGTAGCTTGTTCATAAGCAGTCTAAGTCCTTCCGCCTTCGTATAGAACACTACCTTTTTATAGAGGATGTAGTGTCTAAATTTCTTAGTCCCAAAGACCATTGCAAGACACAACTTCTCCATGTAGGTATAGTTAATCTCTAAAATGCCCAATTTCCGACTAGAAAAAGCTATCGGATGATACCACTTTTCCTCCCAAATTTGGGCTAAACAACAGCTGATACTATGCATGGTGGCTGCTGAAAATATATAGAACACCTCGCCTCTTTTAGGTTCTTTTAAAATGGATGCTTTCACTAGCTCCTCTTTCACATCCTCAAATGATACTTTGCAAGCATCACTCCATGCAAATAGACAGTTATAGGATAATAAATTCGTTAATGGCAACGTTCTTTCTGCCAAGGCATTGATAAACCTTTGATAGTACCCTATCGACGACAGAAAGCTATGAACCTCTTTTGGAGTGCGTGGTGGACTCATAGCAACTATGACCTTGATCTTTTCAGGGTCAGTTGCTATCCCTACTGAACTAACCACATGGCCTAGCAATAGCCCATAAGGTACTCCAAAGACACACTTCCGTGGGTTAAGAGCGATACAAAATTGTCTGCAGCGCTCAAAGCACTTTCTCAAAATAACCAACATCCTTTCCCTTACAATGGCTGCCCCCAAGTCATCAATAAATACTTTCAACTCATCTGGGGAGATGTCACCAAAGGTCTTGTCTGATGTTCGTTGCCACGATCCAGGTGCATTGCATAAACCAAAGGCCATCACATGGTACGCAAAAGTACCAAAGACAGTAATAAAATTTGTTTTCAACTTGTCGTCTTCTGCAATTGCCATCTGGTTATATCCCGCAAAGCAATCCATAAACGAATATATTTCCCTACCCACTAATTGATCCAAAATCTGGTCAATAAACAGCAACGGGTAGTAATCCTTAACCGTCTGCTTATTCAGCTCTCTAAAATCTACACATAATCAGATCTGGTTATTTTTCTTCTTCATGATAACAACGGGTGAACACCATTCTGTGTGTTGAACAGGGAAGATCAAACCAGCTTTCCTTAACTTCTGCAACTCTTCAAACAACCCGTCCCTTAATTCAAAAGGCATACGCCTTACTTTTTGACGCACAGGACGACTGCCATCTTTTACAGGAATAGTATGGATAGCCAAGCTGGGAGGAATACCTCTCAGCTCATCATAACTCCAAGCAAAGATATCGCGGAATTCTTGAATTAGGGACATATAGTCCTCCCTTTCTGCTGAACTAAGCATAGACCCTAATTTAATTGGCCGCGAATCAGTCGGCGTGCCAAGGTCTAACTCAATCACATCCGCATCTCTTATCCTATCTTGTGGCTCTATCGACTCATTTAAAGTTATGTGATAGATATCCTCCGTAGTGGACCCCTCTTTAGATTCATCACTAGATGATGTCTCACTACCAGATGGATCATCTGCTGTCTCTAATTCAGTAGAAGATAAAGGAGCTCTCTCACTTTGAGGAGACTCCGGATAAGCATTGACTATTACTCGATTAGCACCTCTACCTAGAACCACTCGACTAGCGGGTATATCGACTTGACAGTCTGTTCGTAAGATCCAAGGCCTACCTAGCAAAACTCGATAGCTAGGGCGTCTTGCGAATCTTATCACCCTAAAGTCCAAAAAACATTCTACACTTGCAACTGTAACATGGACCTTAGTAACGCAACCTTCTGGTTGTCTTAGACTATCATCAGCCATTCTCAGAAGGGTGGAGCTGTCCTTTTGGATGCATAGACCCAGCCTCTCCATCAACTCTAAACTCATGATATTGACGGAGGATCCAGTGTCTACAATGGCATGTTCCACTAATATTCCATCTACATAAGCTGGAACCCTAGGGCAGTTCTTTTCAGCATGGTCAAACCAATCTTCCCCTACTCGTGCTATGCCCAGAGGTTCCACAATATACCCGATACACAGGATCTTCTTAAATTCCTTGCGTACTTTTGGAGATAATTTGATCAATTGCAAGAGGTTCACATCTGGTTTAACTTCGCAAAGAGAACTCGCTAAATCGAAGTCATGATAAGTAGCCAAAGCTCTCTTTTCTCGCCAAACCATCCTCTCTTTTGGTCTTTGGACCGGTTTTGGTGCTTCCTTCTTGGCTCTTGCCTTCTTTCTTGGCACTTCATCCTCCTTCTGAGGGTAGCCTTTTCTATCAACCGGCTTTAGCGGTCCCCCTTCTATGCTAGGACTCTGGACTTGCGTCCCCTTATCCCCTTGTTTAGGGTTTACCTCAACTGGCTTTTCCTTATCTTTGTCAACCTCTTTAGCCTTTTGGCCTCTTGTCACGGCCCTTAAGCTAGAGGTTTTAACATCATTGACTCGCACAGCCTCAATAAGGCTGACTCCGTTGCCTTGTGGCAACTCTTCTATAGTTGTCTTCCCCCTCTGCAATATTTGCCTAGGTGCATCATTCTACTGCAAGTTATTTCCTTGCGCTTTATGATTCACTGGGCCTGGTTGTTTACTCCCTTGTTGGAGAGAACTAATCTTACTCCAACAGGTAGCAGCTAGATGGCCCGACTTCCCACAAATGTCACATTTCACATTTGGACAGTTCCTGGGGAAGTGTTGTCCACCGCACCATTTACAACTAAATCTAGAGGGTCCACCCTCTTCAGGGCGTTGACTCCCTATCAAATTTTGTTGCTTCTTCAAGAAATTAACGTCGACGGCTATTTGTCGATATTGTTCGGAAATCATATCGGTATAATGCTTCATCATGTCCTTAACTTCGCCAAGGACATTAGATGCACTCGACTCGTAGCCTCGATCGTCAACCCGTCGTTCCATTGGCCTAACAATCTGATTTGGCATTGGCTATTGACCTACAGGAACAACATTCGAATTTGAAACTTGGCCTCCAACATTAGATGAAGCCAACTGACTTGCCATGGGCATAATCACACTGGGAGGAGCCGATAATAAAGGTACATTCGAAACCATACTCCCTCTCCCAACAGGGTTAGTCATGGGCATCCTTTGACTTCCATTCGTCAATGATGGATTACCACTAGGTACTAAACCCCCATTAACATTCATTCGAGAGGAGTAGGCCATTTTTAATCATGCTTCTACTCCCTCTGCCCGTGTAATAGCGGTATCTATGTCTGCTACGGCCACACTGCTCAATTGGCTTGGATATTAAAGTCCAACCCATGCAAAAAGTATTGCAATTGGGCAGCTGGTGGAATGGGAATGTAAGTTTGCAACTTACAGAATACTTCCTTCAACTTCTTAGCATATGCTTTTACATTCTCGTGAGGATCTTGACGTGTCACATTTAAGACCCGCAACCAATATTGACCACCTCTTTTAGGGGCATATTCTGCTCAGAAAGCTGCGTAGAATTGATCAATGGTGGTTATGGTTCCAGACTCTATGCTGTGATACCAAACCACAGCCCTTCCTTTTAACGTCATATTGAAGAACATCATGAGATGTCCCTCGTCTTGGATGCGATAATTGAACATCAATCTCTGAAATTTACAAATGTGAAATTCTGCATCTTCTTCTGCTAACCCATTAAAAATGGGCAAGGGAACTCCTAAGGCTGGTAAATCCGGCGTCCCTGCAAGAATTGCAATAGGCTGTGCCATGGTGACAATCGGATTAGCAATAGGAGCTTGAAATAACGGATTCACACCCCCACTTGAAGTGGGTAAACTTGGTGGAGAAGAGGAAGAACTTATGCTTCCTCCTGCCCTTAATGGAATAGGTGGAGTAGTCAAATGACTAAGACCACCACTTCGTATACGTACTGGACTACTCCTTTGAGGAGAATAACGGCTTACAATCTCTAACCGCCGTCTAGCCCTCTCAGCACGTTCGACTTTCTAGATTTCGGCTTGACGGTCCTTGTCAGAGGACATAAACCAACTTCCTTTTGGTCCCTAGAAACCCTAAATCCAAAAACCACCACTTATAAGTGGCTCCCGGCAGACGCACCACTGATGGGACTTAAAACGGGCCGGCACTGGCTCATGCACTAGCCGGACCTCTATCATGCGCTCAACAACCCCACGGCCTCATGGCCAGGAGCGTTGATGACACATACATCATACATTGCCTTCCTAAACATCTTGTGTTTGTATCACGTCTCGTAGTCCAAATCTAACCCAATTAACACCCCTCAGAGGTAGATCCCAAAGTACATTGCCAAATAGCACGAAGCACAAACATAGGAGGTCCTCTCATGGGCTGACTGCTGCTACCTCACTACGACTCTCCTACATCTTGGGGATTGGCCCCTCGATGCGTCGCTAAACTCAAAGCCAGTAGTTCAACTTCTACATGCTATAAAGCTTCTCTTCTATAAACCATCTTAAATGGGGAAAATCAAGTGCTCTCCTTCCTGGCTAGATGGTAAGCCCATAAAGCACTCGGCAGCTCAATATCCCATGTTTGAGGATGGTCTTTAGTCATTTTTTATAACATTTTAATTAGCTCACCATTGAACCATTCATTCAAACCATTGCACTAAGGATAATAAATCACTTCATTATCTTTATTTTCTCACAAAGATAATCAATTAATTCTCCTTTAAAACCAGGTCCCCTATCGGATAAGATCTCTAAAGGTGTCCCAAACTTGTAGCATATGTCATCATATACAAATTTATCCATATCAATGGCTCTAATGTTTTTCAATGCTTTAGCTTCTACCCACCAATGGAAAAGGTAATCAACTGCAGTTAAAATATAAACCTTTCCTCTTGATGTATGAGATAAAGGACCAATTGTATCAATTTTCCATTTTTCAAAAATGTCACAAGAAAGAATTGTTTTTCTTGTTTCTAGTTTTAGAATCTTCTTACTCATAGTTTTTTTTGTTTCTAGTTTTAGAATCTTCTTACTCATACTCTGACATTCGTGGCATGATATGCACCAATGATTTGCATCTTTATACAAACTTGGCCACATATATCCCCCAGTTAAAATTTTTGACATGTGATTTTGTAGGAATAATGTCCTCTACATGCTCCCTCATGATTAATTTCAAGAATATGATATATTTCCTCCTTCCAAAGAACTCTTCTTAGAATCAAATCTACTCCCTTAGCATAAAGAATGTCATTCGCTAATTTATACCTTCCATCCCTTCTTAAAATTTCATACTTTTTTTCTTTAGGAATACTAGATGGTACCTTCCTAGTTAAAATAAATTCTTCTTCCAATTCAAGTGTTTCTCTTCCTCTATACAAATGAAAATCTACTTTAATAGCAAACACTTGACACGTTGCAACTTGGGCAGCATTATGAGCTTCTTGATTTTCTTCTTTGGCTATGTGTTTCAAACTCTATGCTTCAAAATGATTTAAATCTCCTTGGATTTTATTACACATTCTCCTAAGATTGGGATTCTCGATTTTCCATACTCTGAGAATTTTCTTTACTAAAAGTAGAGCGCCATCTCTATTCCTCAATCTTTGAATGCCCATTCTTTGACAAAGTAAAATAGTTGCTTGCAGAGTGGAATATTCAGCTTCATTGTTACTAGTTGCCTCAAGTTTAACAATTTCCTTTCTTATCAAATTTCCTTGTGGACCATAAACCACAATTCCTCCTAAGATGATGCTTCATATGCTTTTCGATATGATCCATCGAAATACATAAAAAATGAAATTTTAATTTCTAGTTTTTCTTCTTTGTTCTCAATTTTTTCTTTTAACAAGAATGAACCCCCCCCCCCCCCCCCCAAAATAAAAAGATCTATTATTGTAGCTTGAGTTGAATCCTTAACTTAAAATTCATACTAAAATTCTTCAAGCTCAACAATCGATTTTATAACTCTCCTCGAAAGATTTGAGTTATTTACTAACTATGGAAACAGCAAGGTATAACTTGTCAAAATTGTAAAGGGTTTTGACAACAAATGCCTCCTGAACTTTCTACAAGCAATGATTGCACCAATCATTACCAATTCAATTTTAATATGTGTTCTTTCGACTTGCAACTTCACTCAACCTGCAAAATAGATAGACCTTATGTATCTAGAATTATTTCCTTGTTGTATAAGGACTACTCCAATAGCATTTTCTCCTACTAATGGATTCGTGACAAATTTCCTTTCCCAATCAGATGCTTGGACCAATGATGCATGGCCTAGAATTTCCTTGACTTACTAAAATACTTCCTCAGCTTCTATTGTCCACTCTAAAGGATCCTTCTTAGCTACTATTTGCAATGGATAGAGCAACTAAGAAGCCAAAAGTATGAATCATGAGAGATATCTTACATTATGAATGGAAGTCATAAGCTCCTTTGTATTTGTAGGCGATATTAAAGTGACCAAAGCTTTAGCCTTTTTAGGATCTAGATCTATTCCATTTTTGAAAACCACATGACCAAGAAGTTTCACTTTTGGTTGAGCTATCTTGCATTTTTCTGGATTTAAATGACAACCACAACTATCCATTCTTTCGAACACTTTATCTATTTTTCACAATGATCAAATCTTGAGCTATGTACACAAATATCATCAATGAAATCTCTCACAAACTTTCCTAGGAAAGGAGCTAGCACTTCGTTTATCCTTCCTTGATATCATGCTAGTGCATTACTAAGTCCAAAAGGTAAAACTCTATAACAAAAGCATCCCCAAGGTGTTATAAAAGTTTTTTTCCTCTTATCTTCAATAGCAATTGGGTAATTGAAAATAACCAGAATAGCCATCACAAACACTATATCTTTCATATCCCACACTAAGTGAATCCAATATCTCATCTATGAAAGGACGTGGATAATGATCTCTCTTTGTGGCTGCATTCAAAGGTTTATAATTTACACAAATTTGCCAACCTCCTATTTTCTTTGGAGCTATGACTATTGTGCTTAACCATTTAGAATGTTTAACAAGATACCTACTTGCAACAACTTTAACCTCTTCTCTCAAAACAATCATTTTTTCTAAAGTGAAGGGCTTAAGTTTCTAAAAAACTAGTTTTGAATCTTCCTTAATTTCAATGTTTAGCCCTTCCCCTTGCATACCTTTGATTTCCATTTAAGAGGTTTACAAAGAGATCTAGATATTTATTGATAACTATTTGGTTTTTTTTCTCTTTTTTAGTCAAATCAAGGCTCAATATTTCTTCTAACAACTCTCTTTTTTCTAATGAAATTTGAGATTGTTCCATCAATTTCTCTAACACCTCTAGTTTCCCTTCTTCATCTTCTCCAATCATTCTGCTCTCCTAAACTTCTTTCATTTTTGCATTTATTACTTGAACACTAGTAGACATTTCTTTTTCTTCCTCAATTTCTTTTATAAACCCTTCATTTGATGATGTTTCCTCATCCTTGAGAAAACATAAAAGTCCTTTTTCTTTTGTTGAATGAATTTTTCTTGCTTTTCCAAACATTTTAGAAACTCTCAAAACTATTGTCTGTTGAGCATGTATCCTTGACTCCTCTCTAGTATCTAAGGAATTTTTCTTTATTTCCTTCCTTTCTAATGCTTTATCTATTATTATTGATGAAGCTTTTGGGACTGAATCACTTTCTAAACTCTCACCCTCACTTTTATCTTCTTCCGAACTATCACTCTCTTTCTCCTCTTCTTCTTCACTATCATCCTCATTTACTAGCTCCTTCCTTGAAGCCATATCAAACTTCTTTGCTATTCCTCTACAATCATAAATTGTTATGGTTCCTCTTCCCCAATCTTGTATTGCACTTGCATTCCTAAGCCATTGTCTACTAAAGATAAGCAAAAAAGCTTCCAAACATGTTTGCATAACATGACATGTTATTTTCATGGCTACTCTATACACCTTGACCTCCAAATTCTAAATTACTCCTATGCATTTCACTTTGGCATGATTTGCAAGCCTAATCTAAATCTAGATCCTACAATTATTTGAAGTCCAAACTATTCTACACATGCTTGAGTAAACACATTGACTTGTGCTTCTCCATCGATATGCCTATCTCATATTTTGATTCTTATACCATGCATCTACTACTTCTATACTCAGAATTCTTATTGTTCCTTTTCTTCTTTCCTTCTCTTACAAATTTACTACTTTTTTCCACTATCGCCTCATCCTAAGGCACAATTCAATTAATTAGGCAAATGTTATATCTACTTTTCTACCCATCATATCCCTTCTCAAATTATAATGACTTTCTTTCTACCCTAAAGGGATATCAAAAACATGATGATGTTTCCATTACCTCTTCCTAAAGGCCTGCCTCTCAAAGGTCCTAACCTCCAATTGAGCATTCTGTCTCACTAATATGTGATAATTTTGACCATCCCCTTGCCAATTTTGGTCTCTATTCTCAATGTTTCGTGTTCTATATGGTTCTCTCTTTTTTATTTTCTCGATTTTTCTTTATTTTTCAATTGCAATCATCATTGCTTCCTCAAAGGTACTTGGTTCCTTAATTTCTAATTTAATTTCTTGTAAATTTTCCACAAAATGTTTATTTTTAGCATTTGGGTGCTCTTTGTCCTAGGCTTAGAGATGTGTTCCAACGAACCGAAAACTTAGCATATTCTAAGGCAAAATTTTATATGGTCTGGTCTTGTTTCTTTAGCAAAGTTTTAACTTTTGCCAAAGGTCCTAGGAAGTCTCAATCTCTTTAAACCTATCAAAGGAATGTGTGTTTAGTGGCTTCATATTCTAAAGGAATAAGAGGATTTCTTAATCTTGGACTTTTTTCATAATCCTCAAACCAAGTTCTACCTTCATCCAATAATTGAATTTTAGAATTTGAAGTTTCAAGGTTGAGTCAAGGTATGTCTTGTCGAGGAATCCTCTAGGATCCTCACCTTTTGTACCATGAAATTTTGGAAAGGAAGTGGCCATTTGAAAATAGTCTCGGACAAACAATTGAAAAACCACAAACATAGTCAATTTCCGGCACTCCTCAATAGGGGCACCAAAAAAGATGTTTTGTGAGTGGTGATCGAAGATAATCCTCTCACAGGACCTGAAAAACAAGATGAAAAGAAGTGCTAATTTGAATATATGACTTTGTTTCTTAACTGAACTCAACAAGAATATTTTTTAAATGTAAAAAAATGGCCAACACTTAAGTCATATATAGTTGTAGAATACAAACACACAAAGCAACAACAGATACTCAAGCAATAAAATCACATCTTAATTCTGTCAATAAATTTGCATATCCCTTAGATTTTATATCTCCACAATGAACTGATTGAGATTGGTGCAAAAAATATTTCTTCTTTACAATCAGTTTTCACATTCATGTAACCCTCCTCTCCTAAGTATATTTTTGGTTTCAAGAGAAGGACCTATACTCTTTTAATTTCTCCTCCTTGTATATTTTATTTTCTCTATATACATGACTTGTATGTGTTTCCTAAAATCTTAAAGCTTTTACATTTTCTTGACTTATTGGAAATCTTTCAAAGTTTTTTTTGTTTTTTTAACCTTGGTATAAAAAACTAACCACCCCGTGCTACATTCGCCACCTTCATTTGCAATACATGACCTGCTTTGCTATTGATAAGAGAAAAAATTCAATAACAATATAATGGATAAACCTCCGATAATACCCTACCAATGACAGAAAGCTATACACTTCCTTTGGAGTATGTGGCGGACTCATGGTGACTATGGCCTTGATCTTTTCAGGGTCAGTCGCAATCCCTACAAAACTGACCAGATGGCCTAACAATAGCCCATAAGGCACTCCAAAGACGTAGTTCCGCGGGTTGAGAGCTATGCAAAATTGTCTGCAACACTTGAAACACTTCTGCAAAATAATCAATTGCCTTTCTCTTATGGTGGCTTCCCCCAAGTCATCAATAAATACTTTCAACTCCTCTGGGGAGACATCACCAAAGGTCTTGTTGGCTGTTCTTTGCCACGAACTAGGTGCATTACATAACCCAAATTCCATCACATGGTACGCAAAGGTACCGAAGATAGTGATAAATGTCATTTTTAGCTTGTCTTTCTCAGCAAACGCCATTTGGTTATACCCTGCAAAGCAATCCATGAATGAATATATTTCCCTACCCACCAATTGATCCAAAATTTGGTCAATAAACGGAAACGGGTAGTAATCTTTAACAGTATGTTTATTTAGCTCTCTAAATTCTACACAAAGACAGATTTGATTATTCTTCTTCTTTCTAATCGCAACTGGCGAACACCATTTAGTATGCTAAACTGGGAAGATCAAACCCACCTTCCGCAACTTCTAAAGCTCTTCAAACAGCCCATCCCTTAGTTCAAAAGTCATACGCCTTACTTTTTGACGTACAAGGCGGGTACCTTCCTTTACAGGAATGGTATGCATAGCCAGACTGAGAGAAATACCCCTAAGTTCTTCATAGCTCCAAGCAAAGATGTCGCGGAACTCCTGAATCAGGGACACATAGTCCTCTCTCTCTTCCGAACTGAACATGGAACCTAATTTGATTGGTCGCGAATCATTAGGCGTACCAAGGTCCAATAACGTCTGCATTTCTTATTCGATCTTGAGGCTCTATCGGCTCATTCAAGGTTATCTGATAAATATCCTCTATAGTGGACCCTTCTTTAGATCCATCGCTCGATGACGTCTCACTACCAGATGGATCATCTACTGTTTCTAATTCAGTGGAGGATAATGGAGCTCTCTCACTTTGAGGAGACTCAGAGTAAGCATCCACTATTACACGCTGGGCACCTTAACCTAGAATCACTCGACCAGTAGGTATATCGACTTGACAGTCTGTCCGTAGAATCCATGGCCTACCTAGCAATACTCGATAGCTAGGACATCCTACAAACCTTATCACGTTGAAGTCTAGATAGCATTCCATGCTTGCAACTATAACGTGGACTTTAGTGATGCAACCTCCCGGTTGTCTTGGACTATCATCAGCCATCCTAAGAAGTGTGGAGCCGTCTTTTTAGATCTCTAGACCTAACCTCCCCATCAAATCTGAACTCATGATATTGACGGAGGATCCAGTGTCCACGATAGTGTGCTCCACTAATATTCCATCCACATACGCTGAAACCATAGGGCAATGCTTTTTAGCATGATCGAACCAATCTTCTCCCACTCTAGCTATGCCCAAAGGTTCTATAATATACCCTATACGCATGATTTTCTTGAATTCCTTGCGTACTCCTGGAGAAAGTTTAATCAATTGTAGGAGATTTACGTCTGGTTTAACTTTGCAAAGAGAAATTGCTAGGTCAAAGTCGTGGTAGTTAGCCAAAGTTCTCTTCTCGTGCCAAACCATTCTCTCTTTTGGTCTTTCAATCGGCTTTGCTGCCTCTTTTTTATCTTTTACCTTCTTTCTTGGCAATCCTTTATCCTTCTTGAGATCAACTTTACTACCAACAGGTCTAAAAGGTCCACCTTCCATATCAGGATTCAAAACTTGCTTTTCCCTAGCATCTTGCTTAGGGCTTCCCTCAACAAGTTTTACAATTCCTTTGTGGTGTCTTTGATCTTTTGACCTCTTGTTACAGCTCATAAATTAGAAGTTTCAGCATCATTGACACATACGACCTCAATAAGGTTGACTCCACTGCCATGAGGCAACTCCTCTACAGTAGCCTTTCTTCGTTGCAGTATTTGTCTTGGTCCCTCATCTTGTCGAAGATTATTCCCTTGTGTGCGATGGTTAATTGGACTTGGTTGTTTACTCCCTTGTTGGAGAGAACTGATCTTACTCCAACAGGTAGTAGCTAAGTGGCCAGACTTTCCACAAATATCGCATTTGACATTTGGGCAATTCCTAGGGAAATGTTGGCCACCACACCACTTACAGCTGAATCTTGAGGGGGCACCCTCCTCAGGGCATCAACTCCCTGTTAAATTTTGCTCCTTCTTAAGAAAATTGACGTCCACAACTATTTGTTTGTATTGTTCAAAGATCATATCGGTATAGTGCTTCATCATGTCCTTAACTTCGCCAAGGATATTAGAGACACTCGACTCATAGTCATGATCATCTATCTATTGTCCCATCGGCCTAACTACTTGATTAGGAATTGGCCGCTGACCTACTGGGACAACATTAGGATTCATTGTTTGGCTTCCACCACTATTTAGTGGGCCCGTCTGACTAGTCATGGGCATAGTCATACTAGGAGGGGCTGGTAACATAGGCAAATTCGGCATGATACTCCCTCTTCCATTCGCATTTGACATGGGGTCCCCTTGACTCCCTTAGTCAAGGCCAAATTATTACCGTTCTAATTTATCCTTGCTGCATAAGTCGCTTGCAAGCGTGACTCCACTCCTTTTGCTTGGGTAATAGCAGTGTCAATGTCGGCCAAAGCGACACTACTAAGCTGCACTTGGATGTTGAAATCCAATCCATGTAGGAAATATTGCAACTGTGCAGCCGCTGGAATGGGAATATAAGTATTAAGTTTACGAAGAACTTGCTTAAGTTTCTTGGCATAGGCTTGGACATTCTCATTTGGCTCTTGGTGTGTTACATTCAAGACACGCAACCAATACTATCCACCCTTCTCAGGGGTAAACTCTCTACAGAAAGCTGTAAAGAATTGGGCACTGCTAGTTATGGTTTTGGCTTCTAGACCGTGATACCACACTAACGCTCTTCCTTTTAACGTCATGTTGAAAAACATCATTAGATGTCCTTCGTCTTGGATCCAATAATTGAACATAAGCGTTTGGAACTCCTTCATATGGAGTTCTCCATCTTCTTCTGCTAACCCATGGAAAATGGGCAACGGTGCTCCTAATGCCGGTAAATCCGGTGTACCTCTTGGAATTGCAATGGGTTGTGCCATGGCTACAACCGGATTGGCAACAGGAGTTTGTGTAGGTGCAACTACACCCCCACTTGTTGTGGGTTGATTAACTCGAAGTAGGGAAGTACTCAGACTTCCACTCGCACTCGAAGAGCTACTCGTAACACTTAGGTTACTAGAACCACTGCCACTTATGTGTAAATGGCTGCTCCTTTGAAGAGAATATCACCTTACAATCTCCAACCGCCATCTAGCCCTCTCAATACGTTCCTCTTTTTGTATTTCGGCTTGACGGTCCTTGTTAGAGGACATAAACCGAATATTTGGTCCCTAAGAACCCTAGATTAACACAATATTAGTGAGTTTGGGAATCTCCCAATTCCCATTTTTTGAATACTAAAAAGGTGACACCTAGATAACATGCCCATAAGTTTCTCAAAACCATACAATGTGACCTATCATTGAAAAGCACTTGAAAAATGGAATCTATTGAGCTATAGAGCACTCGATTTGGAGCTATAGTGTTCAAGTTATGACAAATCCAAACATTTGACCACGTGTCCCAAACTTATGGGAAATTCACATATTCCCCAATATGGTGTTGATTTGAGAACCACCACTTGTTGTTGGCAACTCCCAGCAGACGCACCATAGCTGGGACCTAAAATAGGCTAGCATTAGCCAGACCTCTGACATGCATAAGACAACCCTATGGCCTCATGGTCAAGAGCGTCTACAGGACACATTGCCCTGCCATCATACTACATTTTGCGTTTGTATCGTGTTTATAGTCCAACCCTTAACCTTCTTAGACTCCTGAGAGGGAGACCCTACACATTTGGGTGTAATTCACCATGTAGAATAACATAGGAGGCACCCCTTGGCTGATTGTTGTGGCCCCACTACGACCCTCCTACACCTTGGGGATTAGCCCCTCAATGCGTCACTAACACATATAACACATACAAAACAGACTCCGCTCTTGATACCAATATTATATCATTCCAGGAATGTATCAGTCCTCACTTACTTGTCCCCTTGGACCCATCATCTAGACCTACATCTTGGGTGCCTTACTCTCTCCAGTGTGGGTCATTCATAATACAAGCAAATGATATGCATGCTAAGAATAGATACCATGTGTATGATTCATGCAATAGTGTATGCCTTATTGTGCACAAACAATTATAGTTTGAAATTAGCCTATGTGTCGTGCAAAAAAACTATTTTAATGAATTTCCACTAATACGCAATGCTTCGTTGTAGGAACCTAGCACCAAGGCAAACCTCGTGCTGCTAGATCCATTATTTTCACATAAACTGCATCCTAATGTTATGCATAAAGAGAACAATCAAACTTTGTACTATTTCACCGCTTAAACTATTGTATAACATCATTCTCCCCCTCACCGTTTAGTTGAATAGTGTAGAGGTTCTTTTATGTCATTTTTTGTATATAAAAGCAATAAATACACACTTTAACACAAAGGACAAGGACCAAACCGAGTCTTAACCTCATGCTTCAGCCCCGTTAGACATTCACATACATAGATCTTATTTTTCTATTTTTTTCAAATTAAAAAAATCCATTTTTTCCATTTCCTCTATTTTTTCTATTTATTTTTAATATAAAATAGGTATTTATGGTTTTTTTTTATGATGACTAATCATTTGAACTGAAACTCGGCATTTTTTCTTATTTTATCCCATATCCACTCATTTTTCCCCACTCAAAATCAAAGAAACTATCAATTTCCATCAAAATTAGTGTTTTTTCGGGTCTTGAAAATTTATAATTGTTTTAAATCAATACGGGTTTTGCATAACAATGATTGCAGCCCTCAAACATAATGCAAGGAACATTCAAATAAAATATCAACCCATATGCACACCATTTAGATCATGAACGATAAAAAACAAGCAAAATTCTTTCATAAAATAGAGCATATCGCCTTTTTTTCGTGTTTTGGGCTTTTTGAATATTTAATTGGGACTGTGTATCGACCAACCAGCCATGAATTTCAGCATAGATCTTTAGCCTTCAACCTCCTCAGCCCCTTGGAACAATTTGGTGCCTCCCGGACAAGCATCCATCTCCCGATTCTCTTCTTGATTCGTACCACATGAAGTTCCTCTATGCAAGAGAGAGAAAGAGGAGAAAGAAAGACTAGATCTACATCTCCACAACTAGGCAGCCATTTGACAAATGGAAACAAGTGATAGGGAGCAAAGATTGAGTGTAGACCGGGCATGAGATCAGTTGGGGGGTTGTTTGCAGGTGCCATAGCCCCCTCGATCAATCATAAGAAAATGGTGGCTTCATTTGCCTCACACAGAAAAAAATGGCGCCCCCCCCCCCACAATATCCAAAATTTGAGGAGGCCCCAAAGGGAGCCCCCAAAAGTCATGTCTTTTGGCCCCCCTAAAGTCTATTCCCACTTGCCATTTGGCCTTGGTCTCCCGGGCATCCCCATTTCATCGTTCAGTACTCGATTCGAAGTCTGAAAAATCCTGGGCATCCGTCTTGAAGTCCTCCACTGTCGAGCATCTCCCAGGGTCTCATTTGACACGCCAAAAAATTATGAAAATTCACCAACTATCGTCGAGTGTGTCTTTTAAGCACTTTCGAGCATTGCCACTTAAAATCGTACTGATTGTAACCACCGCCAGACGTGTAGTAGTTGATGCATATCTTGAATCTCCTCAAAGTGAGAGAGTTCCTTTATCCTCATCAGAGTTAGACACATTGGATGTGTCGAGATGACAAGCTCAACACATGCGGATATTATTGATGGACCGCCTGGTTAGATGGGTCCACACATCTACACTTAGCACGTCGGTGGTCATTATGACTCTCACATGGCCACTGACTCATTACTTATTATATTCAAGTTGTTACACCTATTTACAGCTGGCATAGTTATAGCGCCAGTCAACTAGTGTAGTCGGTTATGCATTGTTTGACTTAGTAGGCTACTTTCCTTTATGTTGTATCTTATCTATACTTTTTGTACATTGTAAAGTGTGTGGAAAAAGAAAAAAAACCAGCAAGAAAACGTTTTGGCCTCCACCTCTATTCTTGTCTCTTGAGTGAGCTTCTCCTTGTGCATTCTGTGTATGTTCGGCGCAACATCTTGAGCAAGTTCCCCCACCATGCGATTCGTGACATGGTATCAGAATTGCACCACTGATTGAGGTTGGTTTTAAAGGCTAAGCGAAGGAGAGGAGCCAAGGATTCGAGCAAGCAAGCAACGAGTAAGAAGCTCTTCCATTCTCTACTTTTTCTCTTGGACAATGCTTATGGAGGCACTGAAAGCATGGCAGAGCAAAAATTTCAGATTGCAGTGAGATTTGGTGTGCACGAAGAGCGCTGTGTATTCTGCAAGTCGGCCCTTTAGGGCTATTCCACTGCTATTTTGGCCATCCGAGGTCATTTCAGGCTCCGTTTTAGACTCGTAAGGTTGCGGACAGCAATTCGAGGTATCCTGCAATTTCAGTTGTGTCTGCTGTATATAGGTGCACAGGTTACAGATTTCAGATCTATAAGTTCAAAGGTGTTTACCAGCGAATAAACACAAGGTTTATCTGCAAACTGGTTGCAAATTGCATGTATTGTTGAGCAGATAGTGAAAAAGGCTGTCTGGTGTATTGTTGTGCACTACAGGTCGAGGGTTGCAGAAGATTGCTTGCTGTTTGGTATTAGTTTTGTGATAATGGCAGAGAACAATGGAAACCCCATCATTGAGAAGCTCGATAAGAACAACTATCCTTCATGGAAGTTTCGTGTCACGAACTTCCGTATTGGAAAAGGCCTCTAGGAGTTTGTTTCAGGTGAAGAAAAGGAGTCGGAGGTGAGTGATCCTCCAACTGCAGAAGAGACAAAGGCACGGAAGGAATGGAATGCAAAAGACAAAAAGGTCATGTATTGGCTATCTGCAGTAATTGACAATAATATGCTGGAACATATTAGAAATGCAGAGAATTTATATGCAGCTTGGACCATACTTGAAAGTATATTTTCCATAAATACAAAGGCACGAAAGATTCAACTCAAGCAAGAGTTGAATACATTGAAGAAAGGGAAGATATCTATCAATGCACTGAAGGTAAGGAGCATTGCAGATGCCTTGGCAGCGATTGATGCAATGCCCGATGATGATGATTTGGTGTCATCTATCTTGGGTGGACTTAATAATGAAAAGGCTTGGAAGTCTTTTGTAATTTTTGTATATATCAGAAAGCCATTTCCAGATTTCGATGAGTTGGTCTCCCTTATGATCACTGAAGAGATCAACATGCAGAGTGAGACATCGGAAAAAAGTGGTGAACAGGTCCAAGCTTTCTAGTCTAGTTCAGGAAGGGGACATGACAGGTCCTCTTCAAGAGGCCGTGGTACAAGACGTGGTAGTGACAACCAGCAAAACAGATTGAATTAGCAATTTGGCGATATGCAGGTTTCAGGAGGTCGTGGTAACTTTAGAGGCAAGGGGAGCTTTAGAGGAAGAGGTGGATAGCAGAACAGAGGTTCTAACAACTCTGGTATTGTGTGTCACTACTGTGGCAAAACAGGTCATATTGCGGCCCAATGTTATGCTAAGAAAGATATATTCGCAGTGATAAGTTGCAGCAAGGAAACTATGCATCGTCTTCACGATAGAATGAAGACAAAAATGAACGTATGTTTGTTATGCAGCATATGCTGAATGTTGTTACAGGAAAGGGAACACATGATAATGTTTGGTATGTTGATTCAGGTGCATCCAATCATATGATCAGCCATGCAGAATGGTTTGCAAAGATGCAAGATTTGCAAAATATAGGTTATGTGCAGATGGGTGATGATTCATCCCACCCAATTTCACACATTGGAAAAGTTCCCTTGTCCTTGCATGATGGTAAGACAAAGAGTCTTTCAGATATATTACATGTGCCACCTATTACAAAGAACTTGGTATCAGTCGGTCAGATGGTAGAGCAAGGGCTGCAAGTCAAATTTAATGCAAAGGGCTGCTTTGTAGAAGACTTCAATGACAAGTGCAGGTTGGTTGCAAAGGGGAGTAGAGTTGGATATATGTTTACTCTAGATGCTAGAATTCCTACTATGGATGCTGCTATGTATGCTAAAGGAAAAGGTATTGTTGCAGACATTGAAATTTGGCACAAACACATTGGACATGCAAATGTACAAAGGCTGAAATTAATGCAGTCCAAAGGGTTGGTTACAGGTTTTCCTACATTTACAATTGCAGAATTTCATAAGGTATGCGAAGCATGTCAGTTTGGTAAGCAGGCAAGACAACCCTTTTCACATGACAGAGATGTAAGTAGAAATATCCTTGATGTTGTGCATACAGATATTTGGGGGCCTACACAAAATGTATGTCTTGGAGGTAGTTCATACTTTGTCACATTGATTGATGATTTTATGAAGGAAAAGAGTGAAGCATTTGAGCACTTTAGAACTTTCAAGGCTGCAGTTGAAAGAGAAATAGGCTTGAAAGTAAAGTGCTTGAGGTCAGATGGAAGGGGAGAGTACCTCTCGAATGAGTTCAGTGATTTTCTGAGGTCTCATGGGATAAAGAGACAGTTCACATGCAGGTATACCCCACAACAAAATGGGGTTGTAGAAAGGAAAAACAGGCATATTGCAGAAGTTGCACGCGCCTTGATGGCTGAAAAGAATATGCCAAAACATTTTTGGTCTGAGGTTGTTCATACTGTTGTTTACATTATGAACAGAACTCCCATAGTTGTAGTTCATGGTATGACCCCCGAAGAATGTTTTACAGGTAAGAAGCCTGATGTCTCACACTTGAAAGTGTTTGGTTGTATTGCATATGTTCATGTGCCAGATGAGTTGTGGAAGAAACTGGATCCAAAGGCTGAAAAGTATGTCTTTGTTGGATACTCTTTAGAGCAAAAAGGGTATCATTGTTATAACCCTGTCACATGTAAGTTTAGAGTGAGCAGGGATGTCATCTTTGATGAAATGAGCAGTTAGTATGCATCTAGTGGTGATGCATTGGATGATGATGATGATCATGACACTCATGTGCAGGCCAAAAAGCAAGAATCATGGACTCTTAGTGGACCAAAGACATCATCTGGTAGTCCCTGGTCTGGGAGACTAAGGAGTAGCTCTACATCTTCAGGTGCATCTAGTGGCACTACAGGTAAAGACAAAGGAAAGAATAAAGTGTCAGATGGCATTGATGCAATTCTTGATGGAGACTCCAGTGGCTCAAAGAGTTTGGATGATAATCTTGGCATTCCTTCAGTGAGGACTCCAGGTGTGCAGAGAGCACACGTCAATGCAAAGACTCCATTGAGTGATCCAATGGTACGCAGGTCTAGCAAGGTGAGATACCCTATTAACAGATTTGGTTTTGAAGGTTATGCAGCTCACCATTATGCTTATATGGTGAAAGTGATTGAGGATATTGAGCCCACATGTTTTGAGGAGGCTGTTGGTAATGCTCATTGGGATGCAGCAATGGATAAGGAGATGGCTGCATTAGAGGCCAATAAGACTTGGGATCTAGTATCATTGCCAAAGGGCAAGAAAGCTATTGGATGTAAGTGGGTTTATAATGGTTCTATTAGTAGGTACAAAGCTAGGTTGGTTGCAAAAGGATATGCCTAGACATATGGCATAGATTATGAAGAAACTTTCAGTCCAGTTGCAAGGATGGCAACTGTCAGATGTGTGATTGCTTTGGCAGCAGCCAAAGGTTGGAGGTTGCAGCAAATGGATGTGAAGAATGCCTTCTTGCATGGTGATTTGCAGGAAGAAGTGTATATGGATCAGCCAACAGGTTATGAAGATTTAGAGCATCCCACATATGTGTGCAGGTTGAAGAAGGCGCTCTATGGACTCAAGCAAGCACCTAGAGCATGGTCTAACAAGATCAGAGAGTATCTTGTCAATATTGGCTTTTATTTTTCTAATGCTAATCACTCACTTTATGTGAGAAATGGAGATGCAGGTTTGATCATCATAGTCATCTCTGTGGATGACTTGATTATTACAGGTGATAGTGATAGTGGGATTGCTGAAGTCAAGGACTTTTTGAAGAAGAACTTTGAGATGAAGGATTTAGGTGAGCTAAGGTACTTCCTTGGCATTGAGGTGATCAGATGTGATGATTGTATATGGCTGTCCCAAAGACAGTATGGCTTGGATATGTTGTCCAAGTATGGTATGACAGCATGCAAACCACTTTCAGTCCCGTTGGAGCAGAATGTAAAGTTGAATATTGATGTTGGGGATGAGATAGAAGACCCTACTATGTTCAGGAGGATAGTGGGGAGTTTGATCTACATGACCATTACAAGGCCAGACTTGAGCTACGCTGTTGGTCTTGTGAGTCAGTTTATGCAAGTACCTAGAAAGCCACATTTGGATGCAGTCAGACGCATATTGAGATATGTGAAGTCCACATTACATTATGGACTTTTCTATGAGGCAGGTATAGATATACAGGTGTTTGCATATACAGATGCAGATTGGGCTAGTAGTATGTCTGATAGAAGATCTACCAGCAGATACATGTTCTCTCTTGGTAGTGCAGCAGTTACTTGGAGCAGCAAAAAGCAATCTACAGTTGCTTTGTCAAGTACAAAGGTTGAGTATAGAGGTGCTGCTATTGCAGCATGTGAGGTAGTATGGCTGCAAAAGTTATTGGTTGATTTAGATGTGCAGGTGGAAGGTCCAGTTGTCATTTATTGTGACAACATGAGCACTATATAGCTGGCTAGGAACCCTGTGTTCCATGCCAGGACAAAACATATTGAGATACACTACCACTTTGTGAGAGAGAAGGTACTAGCAGGTGAGATTGACTTGGTGTATGTCGGCACACAGGATCAGATAGCTAACATCTTCACGAAGGCATTGGGTACAGAGAAGCTTCAAAAGTTTCGAAGCTTACTTGGAGTTGCAGAGATGTAGTTGAGCTTGAGGGGGAGTGTTGAGATGCCAAGCTCAACACATGCAGACATTAATGATGGACCGCTTGGTTAGATGGGTCCACACATCTACACTTAGCACGTCAGTGGTCATTATGACTCTCACATGGCCACTGACTCATTACTTATTATATTCAGGTTGTTACACCTATTTACAACTGGCATAGTTATAGCGCCAGTCGACTATTGTAGTCGGTTATGCATTGTTTGACTTAGTAGGCCACTTTCCTTTATGTTGTATCTTATCTATACTTTGTGTACATTGTAAAGTGTGTGGAAGAAGAAAAAAAACTAGCAAGAAAACGTTTTGGCCTCCATCTCTCTTCTTGTCTCTTATGTGAGCTTCTCCTTGTGCATTCTGTGTGTGTTCAGTGTAGCATCTTGAGCAAGTCCCCCCACCACACGATTTGTGACAGGATGCTCCATCTACTAATGAGATGTCATCAGGTAATGAATCTAATGAGGGGTCCACTACAGAGGATATCTACCAAGTAACTTTGAATGAGCAAACAGAGGCTCAGGAGAGAATAAGGGATGCAGATGTAATTGAGCTAGACCTTTTTACACTGAATGATTCACCGCCAATCAAATTAGGGTCCATGCTCAGTTTGGAGGAAAGGGAGGACTATGTATCCTTGATTCAAGAATTTTGTGACATCTTTTCTTCGATCTAGGACGAGCTGAGAGGTATTCCTCCTAGGTTGGCTATCCATACTATCCCCTTAAAGGAAGGTAGCCACCCTATGGTGTGACAAAAAGTAAGGCGTATGCCTTTCCAATTAAGGGATGTGCTATTCAAAGAATTGTCAAAGTTGTGGAAAGCTAGCCTGATATTTCTAGTTCAACACACAAATTGATGTTCGCCAGTTGTTATAAGGAAGAAGGACAATCAGATTCGGCTTTGTGTAGATTTTAGAGAGCTTAATAAGTAGACGATTAAGGATTACTATCCATTGCCATTCATTGATCAGATTTTGGATCAATTGGTGGGTAGGGAAATCTATTCATTTATGAATTGCTTTGGTGGATACAATCAAATGGCTATTGTAGAGGAAGACAAGCTGAAAATGACGTTTATCAGTGTCTTCGGTACCTTTGCATATCATGTGACGGCCTTTGGTCTATGCAATGCACTTGATTCTTGGCAACACACTATTGATAAGGCGTTTGGTGATATCTCCCCAGAAGAGTTAAAAGTCTTTATTGATGATCTAGGGATAGCCACCACAAGGGAAAGACAATTGATCATCATAGGGAAATTTTTTGAGCAGTGTAGACAATTCTATATTGCTCTCAACCCCTGAAAGTGCGTCTTTGGGGTGCCCTATGGGTTGTTGCTAGACCATGTGGTTAGCTTGGCTAGTATTGCAACTAACGTTGAAAAGATAAAGGTTATAGTTGCAATGAGCCCGCCACGTACTCCAAAAGAGGTGCATAGCATTCTGTCATCAATGGGATATTATCAGAGATTTATCAATGCCTTGGTAGAAAGAGCATTGCCATTGACGAACCTCCTATCTTTTAACTGTTTGTTTGAGTGGAGTGAAGCAAGAAATAGCAAAAGTGCCAATCCTAAAAGCACCTAGAAGAGGTGAATTTTTCTACATATTTTCAACAGCCACAATGCATAGTATCAGTTGTCTGTTGTTTAGCCTAAAATTGGGAGAAGAAATGGTATCATCCAATTGCCTTTGCTAGTAGGAAATTTGGGATATCTGAAGTCAACTATACATACATGGAGAAATTGTGCCTTGTAATGGTCTTTGTGATGAAGAAATTTGGGCATTATATTCTCTATGAGAAGATAGTATTTTTCACAAAGGTGGAAGGACTTAGATTATTGATAAACACAAGTTGTAGCCGCCTAACCATTTAGCAAAGTGGTTAATCACTTTGTAGGAGTTTGATTATGAGATTAGAAGTAAGCCACCAAAGGTGTAAGGTATTGTGGACTGTCTTGTGGATTTCAGGGAGCCAAAGGAAATTTTGGTTGAAGGAAGTGACATTGAACATTTATTCAAAATTGATACAACTTCCATTCCTTCTTGGTATGCAGCTATAACGCATTATTTATCTACAGGAGGATTTGGGGCTACTCTATTGAAGTAAGATAAGAGAAAGATTAAACAACAAGCATTATGATTTTTGATTATAGCAGGTGTCTTGTGTAGGAGGGGAGTAGATGATATTTATTGATGTTGTGTATTACCTAATGAGGTACCATTCATTCTTGAGGAGTGCCATGATTCAGCATGTGAGGGACATTTTTCTAGCCGACTTACTCCCCAAAAAGCTCTCCATGTTGGATATTGGTGGCCATCAATTTTCCAAGATGCTTTCAGTTATGTTAAGCTATGTGAGGTCTATCAAAGACATGATGTGAGGGAAAATCGTAAGTGACGTCTATACCCTATTTTGGTTACATTGCCCTTTGAAAAATGGGGTATCAATTTTGTGGGATCAATATACCCTTTCTTGACGAGGCGAAAGTGGTCTATTATTGTAGTGATGGACTACTTTATGAAGTGGTCTAAAGCTTGAGCAACGATGAAGGATAATGCTAAGGAGACAACCAATTTCATTATGGAGAAAATTGTTTGTCGTTTTGGTCTATCGAAGGAGATAGTGTCTGATCGAGGGACACACTTCTTGAACAAAGTTATAGCACAACAAGACTACCTTGTATAATCCTCAAGCGAATGGCTAGGTTGAGAGTACAAATAAATAGTTGGTGGGAATCTTATCCAAAGTATCGGAAAGCAAGTGTGATTGGGATAAGAAATTATATGTGCCAGTATGGGTTTACAGCACGACATTCAAGAGAGATACAAATCACATGCCGTTCAAGCTAGTACATGGGAAAAAGTGTGTTTTTCCATTAGAAATAGAGCTTCCTATTGTGCGATTTGCTCTCAATTATTCGTTGGGAGAGATAGAAGTGTTACAGGAAAGGTATACTTCTCTTGCACATCTTGATGAGATTCGGCTACATGCTTTATTACATCAAGAAGTAGGGAAGCGGAGAATGAAAGCCCTTCATGACCTTTGGGCTAAGAAGTACAAATTTCAAAAGGTCAGTTGGTACTGTATTATGATGCTCATTGTGAGCTATTCCTAGGTAAATTAAAACCCAAGTGGGATGGACCATACAAAATTGTACATTTAGGGAAGAATAGCTATACAACCCTTCTAGTAGATTTGCAAGGGGTAGAGTTTAAGAATAAGGTTAATTTTAATATGCTAAAGCCTTACTATGTGTAAGGGATGATGTTGGGCTTGGTGCTTGTGCAGGTCCTTTATGATTCAGCTTTAACTTGCACTAGGTACAATGAGTGGATGGGATGATTCATTCCATATCTTGAGCATCCATATCTAGAGCAACGTTACCACCAAGGTCAAGTGATTTGGTGGAGTAAGGGCTATCAGGTTATTCAGTGGCAAGACATATATTTAATGTGGGAGATTAAGGACTGCTGCCACCATTGTCATAGAATTCTGACTAGCATTCCTATTGAGTTTAGTGAGAAAGGAGGATTAAACCTATTATACATCCTCTCTCTCGGCTTGATTTTGATTATCATAAATACGAGTCAGCTGATTAGTATGGCATCTGAAGACTAGGTTTATACTTTCTATTTTGATGTAACTTCTAGAGGGCCCACTAAACATGTGAGTATTGATGTGGTCATTAAAGATCCCCAATGTCTGATTGTTATGAAAATGGGAGTCTATTTAGGACCCTCTTTTACTAATAATATTGATTCCAGGAGGCATATTCCACAGTGGATTCCGTGGGGTTTTTTGATAGATTTCGTAAAACTATTTATTTGTCGGGACTCGTACACAAGGTGGATTCCTTGTGCGAGAAGTCCTTTTTAGGCGTCAAATTAATTTAATGTACACGTGGGTGGTTCCATAACAGGTAATTCTGCAAAATACATAATAAATTAATGGATGTTTATGAGTTTAGAGTGCGCACTCAAATTAAATTAAGGTTAGGATAGAGTTCCAACCTATTTAATTATTTGTAGTTGAAGACTGCTAGGTATTCACTTTTGTTGGGTTTTGTCTTATTATTTTCTAACAATTATGAATTCTTCAGTTGATGTGTAGAGTAGGCAGTGAAGGTGTTGGGTAGCACCGAGCGATGGCATGAATTCAAAATGCCTAGAAGAATTACTATTTTTGATGGGCATTCGCCTTATCACTAAACGCGTGGTGTCAATATTTATTTTAGTGAGCTTATTTATTAAAGCACTTGACAAAACATTTATTATCTTGTATGCACATAGACGCTCAATTAAATATTTCATTATTTGATATTTGTATTTGGGCTTAGCCCGACTTTTGGATGCCCAAACGCTTTACTTTATATTTGGGAAAAAACAAACAAAAAAACATATTATTTGTAAAGTAGGCTATTTTTTAGCTTGGAGATAAATCAATCTATAAATACATGCCTTGTGAAGCACTCACACAAGGCATGGGGGGAGATTGCACCCAATTTATCTTTTTGTCTCATGTCGTGCAAACTCTCTTTTTGCTTTTATGAAGGTTCTGTAGAGTTCTTTGTTCTTGGGGACCTTTCGGCATTCACTAAGCATGCATACAATATTCGATATGTGCACCAGTGGTATCAGAGAAAAGCTGAGATCAAGAGCTTCCAATTGCTTACCATCTTGCATGAAGGCGAAGCTCCTAGAATGAACGGGCTCTACAGGTTGTCTCGAGATGAACTGACAATACAGGCGTGTTCTTGGTGGTGAAGAACCCCCTGATGTACCCTTTGATCGCGAAGGACCTCTCCTAGAAGGCGAAGGACCACTTATGAAGTTCCTTTCCATGTCGTTTTTTGTTACAAAGAAGTAGAGAAGAAGATTATGAAGTTTGTAGTTAATAAGCCTAATAAGCTTAAAAGAACATTAAGCCTCATCAATTCAATGATCCGTGGCAGAAGTATGTATTGATCATCGTCGATTCCATTCAAAACATGCCGCTATCCTGCTACAAATTCTTAAAATTATTAAGCTTTTTAAAAACCTTAAAGTCATTAAGCTTTACTAAAGCCTAAAATTCAATTTTCAATCTCTTCTATAATAAATGTTCTCACTATGGTATTCCCGAACCAGTTTCGAAGTTCCAGCAAGCCCCTGTTCCCACCTACAACTTGGTAGAGATAATTCACAGTAAGACGACTGTCAGGCGCAGTCTATGCAAAAGACTTTTTCGCTTCGAAAAATATCATTATCAATTGCCGTACTTGAGAAAAGCAAGATCATAAAAGTAAAAGTCATTTTTAAAAAAAACAATCCTTCTAAACCCAAATTTGAGCTACGCTCATCCTTCTAATGAGATTTTGAGTGTGTGAGGTTGTTTGAGATTTTTGGAGGATGTTCGATCATCACATGGATGATTTAATGGGCGAATGTGATTTTCCAAAGCCGACTATGGAGTAGAAATTGGACCTAATCATGATGCAACTTCAAGAAGAGCAAAGAGCACATCAAAACTTGCAGGCATAACTGGCTACACTTCAATAATCCACTATTGATCAAGACATAGTATAATCTAAAGATGTTATTCAATGTATGATTGATGCGACACTCGATGCATAGGCTCTTAGGAAAGAGGCCAAGATAAGTAAAAGAAATATCCAATTCTTTACTTTTAATGGGCAACCTGATGGAAAATTTGTTCTTTCTTTCATCAATCTGTTTAACGACTATTTTCATGAAGAGCAATACGCTGAGAAAGATAAACTTAAATGCGTCACTAACCATCTAGTAGACAGAGCATCATTATGGTGGATTGTTGTCCGCAAGAGTGTTGATTGTCCCTCTACTTAGGAATCTTTTCAAAATAATTTTTTGCAGAATTTATTTCCACCTCAATTCCATGAAAAAGTTATCAAACAGTGGGATCTCCTATAACAAATAGATCATGAATCCATCCCACAATACACTGAGCATTTCTAGAGTGCCTTACTTCAACTTTGAATGCTTGAAGATGTTCTTGAGAGGTGACCCACAAGCGCAAGTATATGTCCAGTTTGCTTGGTCACTTCTATGCGAAAGTGAATCTGTTCAAGCCAAAGACTTTGGAATATGCGATCTCTTTAGCACATGATGCGGAGGATAAAATTCATGGATGAGAAAAGCGACTGCAATAATTTTCGGTTAATGGTAACTTTGGTACAAAGCAATTCAATTCTAACTTCCGAAGATTCAATCAAAATTGCTTTGCTCCATCTTCTTTCTGTAAACCTTGGACTCGACCTCTTGCTTTACTATCAACTGTTAATTCAAATTCTAAGCCTTCTCTCCAGCCAAATCCCAATATACCCAAACTTCTAGCCCTTACCAGTAATGTCTCCAAAAAAGCAAACCCTATGGTTTGCTACAATTGTCATTAACCTGGACACTTAGCAGTGAATTGTCAGTCCAAGAAGGAAGCTGTTCAAATCAATAACAACTAATGACGAGGACCATGAAGATATGCCAAACTTCATTGAAGATGATGATGATATCAGCGATGCTTCAGATACTTTACCAGGTATGCCAAATCATCATTCATTATTAACAATGAAATGTTTTGTGCATGGTCATCAAGAAAAGATTGTTTTGCATGATGATGGAAGCACATATGATTTTATTTCCACAAAGTTGGTAAAATAATTAAATTTATCTACTGTTCCAACTCATTATCGCGTAAAGGCTGCATTCTTAGGTACTAGATACAATGGTACATAAGAAGTACATAATTTAGAGATTAAAATCAGTCATTATGTTGAGCGAAGAAATTTCTTGGTTGTGCCTTTGCAAGCTAGTGATATTATTTTAGGAATGCCTTGGCGTCACAAATATAATCATGACATAGATTATTCCACTCATTCCATGAATATTCATTCTACCGGAAATGAAATCACATTACATGGATTGCACACCTTTAAAAATTTTCCACTACTTAGTCACACACAAGCTAAACGTGCATTGAGAAAAGGTAGTAAATCATATTTAGTATGGGTGAATGAAATTGAAGCTAAGGAAAATCAGATGCATCCTAGGCATGCACAATTTCTTTTACAATTTAAAGATTATTTTGCTACTAATTTACCACCTAGTTTACCACCTACACATCCTGAAGATCATAAAATAAATTTAATCCCAGGTTCTCAACCACCATGTAAAGCACCTTATAGACACAATTAGATTGAACAAAAAAAAATCCAAACACAAGTTGAGGAAATGTTGAACCGAGGACTCATTAGGTCTAGTAGTTCTCCTTTTACTGCACATTTCCTATTAGTTAAGAAGAAAAATAATACCTATAGGATATGCATTGACTATTATGCCCTTTAAAAATCATTGTTAAAAATAGATATCGGATCCCTAGGGTAGATGATCTCATGGATAAACTATAAGGTGCCATTGTTTTTAGCAAGATAGATCTCAAATGTGGATATCATCCAGTACAATTGATACACTTGACATTTTTAAGACAGCATTTAGAACTCAGTTTAGTAATGAATTTCTTGTTATGCCTTTCAGTTTAGAACTCAGTTTAGTAGACAGCATTATGAATTTCTTGTTATGCCTTTCAGTTTGACCAACACACCAGCTACATTTAGTCGTATAATGAATTGTATATTTTTGAAGTATGAGAATTGTGTGATTGTTTTCTTTGATGATATATTGGTTTTCAGTAAGAATGAGAATGAGCATTGTAAACATCTATCTTTAGTTTTCAATTTGTTGAAAGAGAATCAATTGTATGTTAACCCTGACAAGAGTGAATTTTCCTAAACCCAGATTGAATATTTAGGTCACATTGTTTCTTCTGATGGTATTCGCATTGATCCTAAAAAGATAGAGGCAATTTTGAATTTGCCAATTCCTAAAAATGTGCATGATTTACGTTCTTTCTTAGCTCTTGCCAGCTTTTATAGAAAATTTTTGAGAAATTTTTTCATTGCTTGCATTTCCTTTGACAAAATTGTTAAAGAAAGGTGTTGTGTATCATTGGTCTGACAACTAGAAAAAGTTTTTTGATTTGTTTAAACATATTTTAATGCATGCACCTATCTTGCAATTACCTAATTTTAATCGACCATTCTTTCTAGTAGTCACTGATGCTAGCGGATCAAGAATAGGAGCTGTCCTCATGCAAGATTCACATCCCATAGCCTATTCTAGTTGCAAAATTAAACCTTCTGAGTTGAAGTATTCCACTTATGATAAAGAATTGTTAGCTGTAGTTCAAGCCTTACGTCAATGGAAACACTATCTGATGGGATCCGAATTTAGACCAAAAAAGTATCAAACATATCCTTAGTCAGCCACAAATTTCTAACCATCATATTAAATGGGCTGCTTTCATTCAAAGTTTTCATCCACTTATACAATATCAACCAGGTAGAGAGAATGTTGTTGCCGATGCCTTGAGTAGAAGACCAAGTATCCATAATATTTCCATTCTATCTTTTAATTCCCTTATTCCTACTTAGGATATCTATGACCATGACCCCAGTTTTCAAGCTGATTGGAACAAATTAGTTGCTAATAATTGGATTCCAATTGATTCCTTGTCTTATTCTAATGGATTTATATTTTATGAGAAAAGATTGTGTGTCACTGTTCAATTTAGATCATTTGTGTTGTATGAAATTCATTGTCCTCCATATCAAAGACATAGAGGCATCATTTCCACTTTAAGAAAATTGGTCAAAGATTTTTAATGGCTGCAAATGGAATTTGATGTTTCTAACTTTGTTTCTAAGTGTTTAATTTGCCAAAGAGTCAAGCAACACCATGGTAAGCAATATGGCTTGTTAATGTCTTTACCAATTCCTGACCATCCATGGGAACATATTTCAATGGATTTTATAATTGGTTTGCCTAATACAAAAGCTAATCATGATATGATTTGGACTATAGTAGATCGATTTAGCAAACAATCATATTTTCTACCATGCAAGAAAACATTAACTGCATCTCAAGCTGCACAATTATTTTTGAAGACTGTTTTCACTAATCATGGTTTGCCAAAAGTTATTATTTATGATCGCGATTCTATATTTTGTAATAAATTTTGGACTAATTTGTTTGCTAATTTGGGTACTAAGATTGATTTCTCATATGCATTCCATCCTGAAACCAATGGGCAAACATAAGCTACTAATAGTACAATTCTAGATCTTTTGCATACATACACAATTTCAAAACCACAAACATGGGATACACATTTACATCTACTTCAATTTTCATACAATAATACACCACACACAGCTACACATAAAGCACCTTTTAAAATCATTTATAGACATAGATTGCCTACACCTGTTACATCATTGTCGAACAAAGTTAAAGTTGCTGATGATATTACCAATATGCATGCTACTATTTTTGCTCAAGTTAAGGATATGATTGCAAAAGCCCGGCAATCATGCACTAAATAAGCTAATAAGAAAAGAAAAGCCATGAGTTTCAATATTGGTGATTATGTTTGGTTACACATTGAAAATAGAAGATTACAAAGTGTTGAGAAACACATTGTTGTTAAATTAGCACCTAGGTTTTATGGACCTTTCAAAATAATTCCCAAGATCAATGACAATGCATTTAAATTAGAACTGCCCAAACATTGGAAGATCCATAATTCTTCTCATATTAGTTTGCTACGACCTTTTAGAAGCCAATTACCTGTCCACCCTGTCTATGAAAACCATCATTTGTTAGAAGAAGAAACTGAAATTATTGAACCTAAAACTATTCTAGACACTGACTTTATGACCGCTAGAACTGGCCGTAGATATTCTAGATATTTGGCTAAGTTTAAAAATCATCCTGTTGAAGAGGCCCAATGGATGCACCCCCACGACCTAAGTGCTTACCCCTCACAGCTCGCTCCACATTGAGCTAGTAGCGATTGAGGACAATTGGTATCCCACCCTGGGGGTATAATACCAGCATTAGGGCCAAAAAAGCTTCAAAAAATGCACTTGTAAGAAAATGATTAAGTTGCTAATTAGTTGAGATTTTGGAAGAATGAAAACGCCAAATTTGGTTGCTCAGATGTGATTAATGAGAGAATATTGAATTCATCAAAGAGCTGAGCCATTAATTGTCTCTCAAATTTAATTTATGTCATGGTCATCTTTTTGGCCGTTTTTTGTCTTGGAACTTGGGAGAATGTGTATTTTCGAGAAATGTCCACCTATATCATGATTTGTCTACTCCCGCGTCTTCTTTTCACATGCTCTTTCTCTATTCTCTTTCGCCATTCTCTTCTTTGTGCTCACTTTCTTATCACTATGATTGTTGATCTACTAAAATGTTTAGCAACACCTCTGCAAGTGATACAAATGCGAGCACATGCAAATACAAACTTACCATCCAACTAGATCCAATTTATTCATCTTAGAGAAGTATACATCGTCGAGTACTAACATATGAGATGGAGGCCAACAGATTGTGAACTCAAGGAAAGAAACATATAGATTTGTGGGTAGATGGAAGTATTTATTCAAAGGATCCTTCAACAGGTAAACCTCCTAATTTTTTTTATATTCATGACTACGTGAGATATGTTGGGGAAGGTTATAATGGGATGCTTAGGTATTGTAAAAGGTTATAGTCTGCATCTTACACATACATGGCTCATATGAATGAAATGAGAAAGCATTATTTATTGCACAGATAAGCATTTTTGAGCTAGGAAAATGCTAATAAAAAGTCATTACAAGACAAGCTAGCACATTTAAAGAAAACTCCAATAGGATTAAGAGAGAGAAAGAGACCCCAAAAAAATATAACTAGCTTGTGTGAGAGAGCAAAGAAAAGAAGATTGAATCTTGCAAAAAAATATGTCTCTAACATGTCGGGTATTAATATTCGAGAGAGTGAGGAGAGAATCAGTTTTTTAAAAGAGACCATGAATAAGAATGATATTTTGAGGATTCTTAGATCACCTCAGAATATGGATTTGAGAGGCCCAACTCTCAAAGAATTAGTGAAGGACTTAAAGGACATAGTAAAACCAAACCAAATTGTAGAGACATGTAATACTGTGGGCATTAGTCGAAAAGGTTATCGGGCTATCTCAAGATTATGGTTTAAAAATCTAAAATGTAATAGAATAACTGCATTTGGGTTACCTCGAGCCCTAAGAGTATCGGTTGCAAGGACTGCCATGAATCGTAAGATTCCACAAGTTTTTGAGGAATGTATTCATATTGAAGCATCTATGCCATATGAAAAGACAAAAAGAAAATCTAGTTTTGAATACAATGTATTTAACAATATATGGGTTGATCTAAGAAGAGTGCAGGTTGCAATGGTTCACATGTATAGACTCACGTTAGAGGAATGTCACGATGTTTTAAAGTTTTCCTTGAAGTTAGATGAATCACTGATTTAAAAAGGACAAAAGATAGAAAGAGTCAACATTTGAATCATGAACAAGGCATTGGAATACAACAATGGTGGGGGTCAAGCACCAGTGCATAAGTTCCAGTCTGAGATGGAGATGTGGTGGGTTGGTGCAGCTTAGGTACCAATTGAGAATCATCAAACACTGAAATGGTTGTTTACGCATACAGGTATTCCAAACATTATTAACTCTCAAAGTGAAGGACAAATGTTGGTTGTTGATTGGGTTGGTAATTTTAATGTGGAATGGCACATGAACATTGACTTGAAAACTATCAAATGTATGCTTGGAATATGTAATGGGGCAAATGTAAAATATCCTTGTATTTATTGCATGGAAAGTGTTGCATCTAAAAATTGGAGCAAGTTCCGCCCTCTAAGAAAAGCCCCAATTAGAGACTCTATAGATCTAAGTTATTAAAAAAACAAGGAAGATATATGGGATCCAATTCTTTCAATTCCTCTTACTGATGTTCATATATGTACTTTGCATGCATAGATTAGAATTATTGATAAACTTCTCAGGTTGCATCTTGACTATGCATACTCAATTAAGCCTTTGTCTTTATCGAATGAGTGTATTGACAAATATGAGGCATTACTCTCCAAAATGGGTTTTCATGGAGGTCAAGTTCATTTAAGAAAATATCCAACACTTTTAGGGAAAACAAGAGATGTCTTGGCTGATGTCTCAATGGGAGGCTCAAAAGCTAGACCTTTTTTAGGTAATCATACAGGAAAATAGGCGAGCATTACTTGGGAGCATTGGAGAGAGCTGTGTAGGATAATGACAAATGTTGCAACCACACCACGACTTGCATTTCTAAGGATGGATGTTTGGAGACACATTGATGTCTTCCTAAAGCTCCTCAAGCAACAAACGAAAACATACACGTATCCAAAAGAGTTCAAATGTTCAATTACAAATCTTGTTCAGGCAATAAAGGAGGCACGGGGAGAAAAAGGTATCACTTTTTATTTGGTAAGAGAGAATATTTAATTCAAGCTTTCTTCGATAAAATTTCCATTGGCAAAAAATGATTGTTACTCTTATGAATTTGTAGCATATCCTTCATATCCATGGGCCTTACTTTGTGGAGGAGCAAGGCCCCCTCGCAACTTATAGTGGCCAAGGCATGGAAAAATCTCACTATTAAGCACGTACAAGTTTTTCTCAAAGCACAAGACATGGAGGTGGAGTTACAAAAAGCAATGCTCTTGAGGAGCTATTCAATTGGTTTTTTCAACGACAACTTCAAAGAATGAATACTTCAACTTAAGAATTCATACTATTTTTCGACGACAACTTCAAAGAATGAATATTTCAACTTGAGAATTCAAGAAAGGAAAGTACAAAGCTAGCTCTCAGGAGCCTTTACATCATCCTCCCTTTCTAGGATATTTCCTCTATAACGTAGAAATTTTCTTCTCTTGTAGCCAACTATTGATTTTATATCAGTTCAGTTTGTCGCCAAAGCATAAGATGAGAGGGCCAGAAAGTATCCTGATCTAGAAGCAGAGAAACCAGAACCATAACCAAAAATCCTAATTGCTATAGTCTTCTCCAAAAACATCACCTTGTGTGCATTGTATTGTAACCCAGAGAAACAAGTAGCCTTGTAAGTGCCTTGATACATAGTATAGGCCATGTTGCTTCCTCTGAGAAGATGTTATGAAATACCAAGAAAACATGCGGATCAATCCTTGCTAAGTAATGGCCAAGTGCAACATCTTTCAATGAACTAATACCAACTGTTGTCCCTTTACCCTGTCCCAAGAAGTTATCAAAATCTTCAATCTCCAATTGTAAAAAAAGATAAATGTCAAATGAATGTTGAAATCAAACATATTAATGTATATACATCTTATAAAATTTGAGAAAATAGTACTAATTGATTTTCATCATTTTCTAGCTTAGTTGGATTCCATATGTTAATTGATGATTGTGCCTCATTGGTATCTTCCAATTCTTTAACATATTGCAACTCTTCTCTTCCAAAATGAGAAATTTCAAGTCGGTCTTGAAGGCCGTGGAACTCCTTCAATAATCCCATACTCTTCCTCAGCATTCTTTGCCTTACGAAAACAAAGAGAAAGGGCATCCCCTGCTTCAATAAACTGGTCGTCCGTAATTTCGGTGTCAAGTTTAAGTAACTCTTCTTTCGATTCATTTTCAACGTCAACAATGCTATTTGCAACATCAGAAGCCTCTGCAATGATGGCTAAACAATAATCCTCCCTAAGATTGAAGAGCCTTTGAATGTCTATTAGCAGTATGTATTCCTTGTCCTTGATAGGAAAAGTTGGAAGTGAAGCAACAGTATAAAAAGAAGAGTCACATACAAGATCTGCGTTTGCATGGCTTTCTTCAATAATGGTCTCAGCTTTGAATTGGGCAACATCTAGTTTGCCAGCAATATTTCCTTCTAGCTCAGGGTCCTAGCATTCATCTGCATCCTTGTCATTTGCTACCTCGTCCAAAAGGCAAAAGCTGGAACATTTTGGACCTTCTAATTGTTTTTCATCAAATTTCATAGGATATTTAACAAGAGAAAACGCAATGAATGCAGTTGTTTTGGACATAAGCCTGCATTTCCTAGAATGAGCAAAACAAAACAAATCTGAGGTACAAAACCGCTCAAGAGAATGAGACGTACACTTTCTTGAAAACAAATCCTTCTCTGAAGGTGAGCTCCCAATAGGTATGTGAACATATTATTTTGCATCCTTTTCAACTACCGGAAATGCAAGACTTTCAAACGCAGCAAACTCCTCCAGGAAAAACATCTTACATGAGTTCAATACATGGTCAATATCCCAATCAGGGTTCAAAATATCATTTGCAGTTCCGTAATAAGATAACTCTATGCTATTCTGAAGAAGAAAGTCTAGGAGCCTTTCTGATGGAGAAACCTCTATGATCTGAGACAATCCAGAGACCATCAATGGTGACTTGCCTTTGATTGGAGACTTCTTAGGCATTTCCACACTTGCTGCTAAACAAGGGGAGGAAGCTATGGGAATTTCAGGGGAGAAGGCAGCACAACCAGAAGCTCTTGTTGACCCTGATGACAATCTTCTTCTTCTTTTAGAAGGGGTTACCTGCTCTTGGGAGCCTACAACATCCTTAGGTTCAGACATGAGTGAAAGTATGATACGGTGCAAAAGTGTGCACCCACTTCACGAGCGATGCCTTCTCGCTTCGTATTTGCTAATCTACGATACGACGTGAAAATGGCCAAGCGACCTCAAGAATAATATCTCCTCGCTTCATATCAAGGGGTACATGAAATGGCGCAAATTCACATAAGAAACATTGAAAGTGGACCTCAACTCTAAACAGGCTTGTAAATTTGCAAAAAAAAGTCATAAATGCCTGACCATAGTGTTTATATAGACCGAAAAATATTTGCCACGTGCAAAGCCACGTGGATGGCCCGCGCAAAACCTCAACTCTAAACAGGCTTGTAAATTTGCAAAAAAAAGTCATAAATGCCTGACCACAGTGTTTATATAGACCGAAAAATATTTGCCACATGCAAAGCCACGTAGACAGCCATGTAGATGGCCTGCGCAAAACCTAGCCAATTAAACTCTGCCACGTGTTGCATACCTCACAGGTATAAAAGATCGATGGTAGCTTACGTGGCTTACTTTTCAAATCCAGAGCGTGAATACATAGCCACGTCGAGATCAACTTCGCCCTATATTGGTCACCACAATTACAATGCGAGCAAGTTTTTTTTAAACCTGCGCTTCAACAGATTCGCGTAGTTTCAGTCACCGCAAATACGGCACGAGCAGGTGCTTTTTAAACATGCGCTTCATTGTATTCACGTCGTATTGGTCACTGCAAATACAGCGCATGCAAGTGCTTTTTAAATCTGCACTTCACCTTTTTTGCACCGTATCTATCACCACAAATACGGCACGAGAAGTTGCTTTTTAAAACTGCACTTCATTGTACTCAAGCCGTATCAGTCTACAACTCGAGAAGTTAAACCGTGCTTTAGTCCTATCGTAAATACGATGCTACAAGTAACATTTTAGACCCACGGTTTTCTCCTATCGCACCGTATCGGTCATCCGCTAATACGGCGCGAGGAGCTTCATTTCAAACCTGGGATTTTTCTCTTATCGCGTCGTATTTGTTGTTTCTGTTTGGGGTACTTATGGTTTTTAAATATTCTAACTAGTCTCATTTTTTACTTATGGTTTTTAAATGTTCTAACAAGTCTCATTTTTTTGCAGGTTCATGGCTAGGACAAAGCAGACTGCAAGGAAGGTGTATATAGATAGCAAAGAGAGTGAGGAGGAGACAATGCTTTCAGCTTCTCAATCTTTCCATCCTGAGATCCCACCTACCCCTGGTTGCCCTCAGTCTCGTGCCATGGAATTTAAGCAATCTAGTGCAGAGACAGTGTCTTCTCCTGCCCAGAGTAAGCTTCATCATGTACAGTCCCCTACAACAATTGCTAAGTTTCCAACCTCCCTTAGAGCCCCTATTCAAGAGACATGGCAACCTGGACCCTCTTATGCCCATGGAGAAGAAGACCCTTCCAAGTTGAGAGAAAGTCTAGATGTTTTTATGTTCAAAAATGTTTTAGTGAGATAAGGAAGGCACAAAGAGCTACACAGCATGTGATTCCAAAGACAACATTTATCAGAGTTGTCAAAGGTATTTCTTTTATATTATCAAGGGTGTCCACTGAAGTTGGCATGCAAAAAAAATGGTAGCTTGTAGCCATTCTTTGCCTTCAGGAGGCTGCTGAAGACTTCATTATTGATTTTATGAATGATGCTTACATTGCTGCTGCCCACACTCATAGAATGACTTTGATGAACAAAGACTTTAGTGTGCTCAGTAGAATTAGGTATAGGTTCGACAATGTATTGAGGCCCTTGCCCACTACTGATAAAAAAGCATTTGAGATCCTTAATGTTCCTCCAAAATTTTCTAGGAGAGCGAAATGGCAAGTGATTGAGGACGTGACACATTTATACCCTGCAAAGACCACCTCCAAACAAGTGTCTACCGATCAAGAACCTGAACAAGACGCCCATCAAAAATAACCACAAGAGACTATAGAGTCAGAGGATGAAGTTTGCAAGAGAAAAATCGTTGTGCTTGGTCCTGTCAATCTGAAGAGAATGGGGGAGGTATACGGGCAAATGGTTGTGAATGTCTCTTGCACTTCTTCAAAATACTATCTTAGTATTTCCCCTGAGGACAAAGGAATGTTTGTTAAGAAAGATATTCAATTGTCAGATTCAGTAGTCTTTTGTTGCATTAGGTAAGGTTTTTTGACTCAAATTTTTTTAATGGAATGATAGTGTTGTTTTGCTCATTACAATTGACATTCATTTGGTTTTACAATTGGTTTTAGGGCATTGATTGCTTCTCTTAGCCAAGAAATCTCTAAAACTATATTTATCGTTGATCCACTGTTATCAGTGGAATTGTTTTCAAGATCTCATTCAAACATAGAATTATTTTTCAGATCGTTCGATCCAATTACAAACTATCATTTTTTTTTCCTTATGTCGAAAGTATGCAATTTTGCAAAGGGTTTAATGTATACTTCTTTATAGTATGCATTTCTTACTAACATTTTACTTTGTAGAGGACATTGGAGCTTAATATATATTGATATTCTCACTCGAGAAATTATCTTTATGAACTCTCTTAGGGGTATCCACGGTCAAGCAAAAATGTGTGTTGAATACAAATCCTCACTTTTTGGTTTATTGTTTATTTTATTTATTGTCCTTTTTTTATAACATGTTTCCATTTACAGTGTTGTGAGGTTGGTGGTAACCTTTTTGGACACTACATATGAGGATATTGTTGATCCTCAAAAACCATATAGCTTTCTCTTACAAGAAGTGCCCTTACAAAATGATGCATATTCTTGTGGATGGAGAGTAATTTCAAATGTTTGTAGGACAATAGATTCAAAGATTCTCAAGATAAATGGGGTTAATATAAGTATCTTTCACATTCTGTTTTGAGCAACGTTATTAGTTTTTTGAGCAACAACATTATTATCAAATTTTATAATCATTCCATTTCTTTGTTTTTACTTCTACAAGTTCGAACTATCACTACCCTAACAACTTATTACAATTTTCCTTGCAGTGCCAAGATTACCCAGATTCATACATATGGTGGATAAGAGAGAGATGTATTGAGTTAATTTTGGACAAGGCAATCACGCCAGTCAACCCCGACTCTCCTCCACTTAAATCCTTAACTAAGAGTAAGGAAAAAGGCAAGTCATTTGGAAAGACAAGTAAGACAAGCTCCAAAAAAATAGAAATGCCAACACTTTCTCATCCATCTTCTCATCTACCCCTCAAGAGAAGAGGCCCCTGTCCAAGTTAAATTCTTCAACCAAACAAAAAAAAAAGCCACTACAATTGCAAGATCTATCTTTTCAAAAAGTGATGAAGAAGTTACAATGATGAAAGAAGAAAAATAGATACAAATGGCAAGATCTTTGTATATCTACACTTCAATTTTGTAACTCTTCATTCAATGAAAAGCTTTTTGTCTAATGTAATGTTTTCAATTTTATGGCTCGAAGCTTACAATTGAAGGAGGCAAGCAACTCATACAAGAGAAAGAGTGTTCAGCTCTTTTCCCTACTATTTAACCATTTACTTTGAACTTATATTCTGGGGATGTACAGTCTAGCATCTCCAAGGTATCCCTTAAATCTTTAAGATTCCAATTGGAAGTGATATTTACCTCCTTTTCTATAACTTGCACCTTAAGATTGAAGGGCATGCAATCTGTATCTGAATCCAAGGGAATCCAGATGCCTAATTTAAGTGTGTATCTCCTATGATCAAAACCCAAAACAAGAGTTTGTCGTGCTATATTATAACACAGAGACAAGGATTGGGGGCATACAATACACCTCATGGTGTCACCCTTATGGTCAACCTCTCTAGATTTCCAAACCTTCCCTATAATGTTATCTAGTTTTGCGCTTGCAAAATTTCTACTTAGCCAAGATACTTTTGTTCTCTATAAGTTTGCTATTTTGAAGCAACCCACAAAGATATGTAAGGGGATAAACCATGACAGGCGTATTCTTCTTGAGATCCTTCCAGCTGTCATGGACTTTTGAATATCTTGACATATTTTGAATTTAAAACTATGCATGGTTGCCTTATCAGGAACCTCCCAAATAAGAGAGGAGAGACTTGGCAATGGCAAATCCTTGATATGTCCATATGTACCCTCTTTAGATGGAACCACATATTGTGCGTAATATATAAAAATTCTTTTCTCACTGAAGGAACCAACGGTCTCATCAGCATATATAATGTCTGCAAATGCCTTATGAATCACATTCAAAGTTCCACTCAAACTCTCCACAAGTTGCCATTCAGTACTTGTTGATGGAAATATATCTACAACAAAGAATTCAATATTAATACTTTCTTAAATGAAAAAAAAAATCATATATGTTATCAACTTAAGACTTATAATGTGTCTACTGGCAAACATGTTCATATGGAGATAAGTGCATATCCTTGGCCATGTAAACATGTTGCACTTTGACTAATCACCCTTCATGCATAATTTTGAAAGTAATGATACGCCCTTTCTAGTAACGTTTTATATCCTCCCTTTTTTTTTTTTTGACCTTGTGAGAGCCTTTGCAAGAGGGCAACATGGTCACCCAATCATTTATGCAAAAGGTTTTGGGCTCCCAATTTCCGTCTACTCCTTGGCCATAGACAGTGCATGAGTTTATTAAACGAGATGGCTGCCTTTTGGATGTCATACTTAGATTGAAATTGCATAGAAAAGCGCTCACTTAGAAAGGAAAATGAGCAAAGAAAGAAGCTCACCGAGAAAGACAAATGAACAAAGAAAAAATACTGAAAAGACTAATGAAAATATAGTGGAGGCGCCAAAAGTTCCCTACTTTCAAAAAAGTTATTATTAACTTCACAACATCGTTATCATAACCGATTTTGTCAAATTTTATAAGTAAATAAGGACTTCGGGACCATCAAAACATGTTAGAGTTTGGAGATTTTGGCTAAAAGAGAGAAGAGAACCACGAAGTGGACTCTACTATCTCCAAAAAGGAGGAGACAAGAATACCATATTCTTGCACACGTGGAAAACTCTCTTTGGCCCTTTCCTTAATCCTATGATTAACAAAAGTGCATTTTTTGAAGCATTTTTTGTCCAAATGGAGGCATATTCCATGGTGAATTCTGTGAGGTTTTTCGGCGGATTCCTTAAAACTATTTATTTTCTGAGACTCATACACAAGGTGGATTCCTTGTGCGAGAAGTTGATGAGGATGCCTGTCCTTTTTGGGCATCGTATTAATTTAATGTGAACGTGGGTGGTTCCACAACAGGTGATTCCACAAAATACATATCAAATTAATGGACGTTTATGAGTTTAGACTACACACTCGAATTAAATTAAGGTTAGGATGGAGTTCCAACCTATTTAATTATTTGTAGCTGAAGAATGCTAGGTATTCACTTTTGTTGGGTTTTATATTATTATTTTCTAACAATTGTGAATGCTTCAGTTGATGTGTAGAGTAATCGATGAAGGTATTGGGTAGCACCGAGCGATGGCGTGAATTCAAAATGCCTAGAATAATTACTATTTTTAATGGGTGTGTGCCTTATCACTAAAGGTGTGGCACCAATATTTATTTAAATGTACTTATTTACTAAAGCACTTGACAAAACATTTATTATCTTGTATGCACATAGGCACTTGATTAAATATTTCATCATTTGATATTTGTATTTGGGCACAGTCCACTGACTTTTGGATGCCCAAATGCTTTACTTTATATTTGGGCAAAATCAAACAAAAAAGCATGCTATTTGTAAAGTGTGCTATTTTTGAGCTTGGAGATAAATAAATCTATAAATACATGCCTTGTGAAGCGCTCACACAAGGCATGGGGGAGATTGCACCCAATTTGTCTTTTTGTCTCATGTCGTGCAAACTCTCTTTTTTCATTTATGAAGATTTTGTAGAGTTCTTTGTTCTTAAGGACATTTCGGCATTCACTACTATCGCATACAGCATCCAATCTGTGCACCAGATATGGCAAAATACAAGATCATGGGGCTGAATGTAGCCCAATGTCGTGGTATTCATCGATTATTGGTTAAAGATGACTCACAGTTAGTGATCAATGAGTTGAATGGGACCTATAGTGTGTGGGATCCCATTCTACAAATGTACCATTGTGCAACCTTGGATATGTTGCATATCTTTGAGACGATGACTTGTCTCAGTTAGTTCTTCGATAGTGGAATTGCTTTGTGAATTCCCTAGCTAACTATGCTTTCATTGAAGATGTCTTTTTCAATAGTGGTCTAGGGGATCCTTTGCAATTACCTTCTAACATTAGCCCTAGACTACTTTGCCAATGAGGTCTTCTTATTGACACGTCTTATTTTGGCCACTGATGGCTAGTTTGGATTATGAGTCAGGTAGCAATTGAGCACCTTCCTACTCTGTCATGGATATATAGGATTGTGTCTCGTCATATTCGTCAAACACCCCTTGCTCTTTATGTAGGGGGATTAGCTAATGACTTGATGCACTTAGTGTAGGGCTTGAGGAGCCCTTATCCTTGGTCGATTTTGTGCTTTAGTAGAGTTATATTAGGACCAAGGGTTTGTTTCAACAGTACATTGTTGATTGACAGTAAAGTGGATTATCTCATAAGGCCAAGAGGGCCATTTCTGTTAGGTTGTCATGTGTTATTTCATAAGGCCAAGAGGACTAGTTTGTTGGTTGTGAACTGTTATATTCCTTTAGGCTAGGAGGGCCATGTGTCTGTTTGGTGTGGGTTCATTTAATGGTTTTCTATTTAACTGATTATATCAGACATGTTTGACGAAGAGTGCCTGAAGGGAGCCTTTGTTGCACATGAGCTTCTTGTGGCCATTCCAGGTGGTGTCATCACCTTTCTGAGTTTTTCCCTTAAGCTAATAATGTTATATGTGTATGGGGGGGTTATTTTTGTTTCATTTGTGGAGACCGGAAATCAAGGCACGAAGTCCTAGGGTATGGTTAGGTATATTTGGGTGCGATTTGAGTAGTTTTCTACCTCCTATAAAGACATTGTCAGGCATTAAAGGCCTGTTTTAGAAGGCAGTCCTAGTGACCCTATTCTACTAGCTTACTAGGTAGTTATTCTAGGAGTCCTTGCTAGTGTGAAGCAGTTAGAGAAGAAAGCCAAAATAGAAACAAATAGAAAGTTCTAAATATATCTAAAGATAAAAGTACATAGGTGTGTAAAAATGGGCTTTAACCCCTCACCTAGAAAAGAAAAGGAAGAAAATTTCTAAAAGTAGTTTATTATCACCTTGTGGAGGCCTAGTAGGTTCCTAGGGATGAGTCAAACCCTAGGCCAATGCCTTGTCTTCCTTGGGGTAGCAGCTAGCCAAAATAAAGTATAAAGAAGGTTGGAGAAAAAATACAAGTGAACATAAAAGAAAAGGATTAAGTGTCACCTCGCGAGAGCTTAGTAGATTCTTGGGTACCGAGTGAGGACCTGATACTAATGCCTTGTTCTCCTTGGGTCACTCTCAGCTCCCTCCTTTTTACATGCCCGAGTATGGAATTTTTGCAATAAAGTGTGTTAAAAGAAAATTTTTGATGTTCAAGCTATAGGAGTCCTCTCCTAGTAGGAGTTCCTGGTCAAGTTGTCCTAAGTTTGGTAGGTAGTTCAGACCACCACATTAGGATGACCTCTTTGGTGGTTCTTTTAGCTAATCCATGTTGGAGCAGTTGGTTAGGGACTTGCTCTGGATTTCTATGAGATTATGCTGGGCCTATCCCATGAGGATCTTCATGTCTTAGTTTTGTAGGGGGTAGGGTGAGAGCTATTATTGTGCTATGTTGAGTATATTTTTTGTGGCAGCTTGATGCTTTCCATGTTTGTCATTTATGCATATTAGTTCATGGGATTCAACATGTTGAGTCGCCCTATCCTGTGGTCCCCAATGAGAGTGGATTTTAGAGCCATCTTTTGAAGCCAAAAAGAGCCTAGGAGGCCGCAAAATACCAAATTTTCATGCAAAATGAAATGGTTGTGGATTGATGAGCTACAATTTTCCTAGATGGAGTTCGATGCCAGGAACCCAACGCAAGTCTCAATTCCTTGATCAAAGTCCATTTGACCCCCCATTTAATCTCTGCAAGGTTTCATGTGTTATGAAGCAATTACATGATCCAAAAACAAAAAATGGGTCATGGTACCCAGGTTTTAAAGATTTTAGTATCATGAAGCTAGCCATCCAGATAGATCTCAATTCCAAGCCCATTTTCCCCTCCAAAAGTGAAAAACCCACTCCTTTTGTAGTGTGAAATCTCCAAATTGAACTAGTTCTTTTTTTGGTTAAGATTTAAGCTTTAGTTAGTAGGATAAATGAAAAGATATGTCATTTTATGAAACATGGGAGGGGGGAGAGAGGGGGGGCCATTTTTTTCGGCATCCCCCCCAATCTCCAAAATTTTATGATTTTTCTGATCATCATCATCATGTGAGAAATGCTCTTAGCAACAATCTCCATCATTTCTTCACCCTTCATCGCTTTAGAAATCATAAAACACTACAAGATAGAGACCTTATACCGACGTTTAAAGGGACGAAAATACAAACAACAAAATTTGCCCCCGTCGTCACAAAAAGCGTCATTATTAACGATGCCATAGAAATGTCGCTATTGGCATCGCTATTAGCGTTGCAAATGTGACGCTAATAGCGACGCCAATAGGGACGCCAATGGCGACGCAACCAGTAAGTTTGCAATGCGCATAGCGACGTCAATAGCGACGCGAGCAGTAAATTTGCGACGCTAATAGCGACGGTAACAAGGATTTAAAAAATTTTGTGGCAGGGCATCAAGCTGCCCTGCCACATATAGCACTATGTGCTGTATGAGAGCCATACATAATAGTTTCTGCACTACTGTATACAAAGCGCTTGCAAACAAAAAGAATGTATACTGAAATCATAAAACTGATACATGAAATAAATACATGATCGCATAAAAAGCGATTAGTACAATCATGACAGGATATCACTAATACATAGAAAATGTCTACATAGATCAGGCAACTAAAAAATAAAGGTGTGTGAGCTCCAAGGATCCAAGGGCGAGCTACAAATCCTCGTCCCCCGAAAGCTCGTCCCGCCGCAAAGGAGCATCGAACAGATTCTGCAAAAAAAGAAACAACACATCAATCCACCATACAATAATGCATTCAAATATCTCATGGTAACTACGGACAAGAAAGATGAGTGACTTACAGGGCCGCCGCGTCTATACAATCGGTCGATCAATGCATTGAGACCGTGCCTCTCTGCATATCGAGTCTCAAGGCCCTGCGGATCGTGATTTGTAATGGAGTGCTGCAAAGAAAACAAAATGCTAACTGTTAGAAACATGATTGTCAATACAAAGAATATTTCAAAAAAACAAACAAGCAAAACAAAAGAAAAACTTACAAAGTCCTCCAAATATGTCCTATGGCCGCCACTCCCAAGATGATGGACCACTCCGGCCTCGAGTCGTGCCCTCGCCGCCTCGCGCTGCTGACTCCAACGTCCTGGAGAATCTGTAGCCTCCTCCCTCAGTGCGCCAGTCGTCTGCATCTAACCACTCGGGCTTTGTAGCCCCACTCTTGATTGCTTTGCGTGCGTCGGATCGTCTATGTGACATGTATGCACGCATGCAATCCATCATCCAGCCCGTAGAGAATCTATCTACTGTGGCTAGCACCGGAAACTCCTCGTGCAAGGATGCTACTATGTAGTCCTTGCTCCCCTCCGGTATGTTCTTCCAATGATCCAGGACGTTGTGCCGAAAAACTTGTTGGCACAACTCTCTCATGCGAGCCATCACCCTCCTCCCCTCATCATTCATGATGATGGCTCCTGACCTACTATCGACCAGATATCCATAACCCCTAGGAGTCTGCCTAAGATGGGTCCTCTCCCATCTGCGTCCACGCTCCTGGGCATATCCAGGAGACCCCTCTACATCCGGTGTACCGACGGGGTTAACCTCTCTCAGAGTGGCACCCAAAGGGGTGCCACCTGCTGACAACTGCACAAAAGCTAGAGTAACTGGAGTAGACGTTCCCACAGGTGTGACAAATCCTGGAGGTGACGCAGCTCCAGCTGAACGACGAGACGGAGACACCACATTTGTGTCTCCACAGCAGCATCCCCCTGATCTCGATGCAATCCCTCCCTCTGGCCCAAGTCGTGAGCGTCGAGATCGTCTGCTCGAAGCCGAAGCATCCGATCGCGTTGAAGCAGATCTAGCAGAGCGCCCTGACAAAGAACGAGACAGTTCTTGGTCTGCCATCTCTCTGAATCTCGCGAGCTGGTCTGGAGACATGCATGCGAAGATGTCCTGCAACTCCTCATCGCTCATCCCTCGACTCATCCTGAAAATGTCACCTGCATAGATAAAAAATGGCATTAGAATAATCAATTTAAATTTTACAAAGCACAGTAATATAAATCATTTTTTAAAAATCCCTCTTAAAATGCATATCTTATGTACCTTTATAAGAGATTGGTCAATGAATTGAGTAAGTAGATGCTCCAAATATGAAGTATTCTATGGTCCCATGTTAATCTCCTGACACAACTCTGCATACACTAGAAGGTCGATAGACATGTCACCACAAAAGAATGAGTCCGCCTCGTTCTCAAAAAATTCTTGGACTCCTGTATTTCCATCATTGTTAGCCGATGCTGGCTCCAAGCTTTCGACGGCCTCCACCCCTTGTAATATCGACCCCTCTATTTGCATATTATCTTCATCTATGCTCGGAACATCGCTTTGATCATATACTCTCGCACTTCAGGGAGTTAAAGGTATAACATACCACCATCGAGGTTGTCGGGGGTTTGGATAGAAGATTACATGTTCACAAACACGTACAAAGCGAGTTCAAACCATTGTGATATAAACCATGTCGTATTACAATTAGCAAGCAAATGACTCCATGCACATATTCACAATGGGCCGGCAACACAAAGGTGTCGCGCAAATCCATCCATTTTTTTCGGAATCTATTTCGAGAAATCCCGATGGACCTCGTCGAACTGTTGCTCTAGCTCCTCCAAGTACCACTTTGAACCACTGCATATCTAATAGTATCATGGAGAAGCTATGGTAATCCACCATAATAATACTTTGCAAGTTCCCAAAATACTCCATCTCATCCACAACCGTGTTCGGATCCGTTGCTCGTCGTCGGCTCTCTTGCTCGAACCTTGCCATGACACCATAGTCCATTGTGGAGCGCATTTTGTCAATACGCTCCACACGAAAATGCCGTCCGCGCGACCACGCTGCACTATATATTTTGTACTGTACATTGAAACACTCAAATTAGATGTCGCATATAAAATTTAGATACGACAGATTCTAAACCCCTCATCACCTTTGGACTACATCCCCTCGAGAATTCCCACTCTTCTATTGAGACCTCTGTCCCTTCACTGGATGCTGCGGTCAAGGCTCCATGCAACCGTCGTGTTGACATAAACCGCGGCATCTCCTCCATGCCTTCGGAATATCGAATCGGTTGATGACGCGTACTACGTCGGAATTCAGCTCGCGCTTCCTCTCGATCTTGCCTTGCAATCTGGTACTTGGCGAGCCACGTCTCCATGGAGGTATGGTGCAACATATAAAAGTGATTCACCTTCTCTTCCATTGAGGCATCCATTCTCTTTTCTACCCCATTTCCAACCACCATATCTCCAGTCAGTCTATCATCGTCCTTCAGCGTCCATAGCATTTCATTGTCTGGTTCCACCGTTGGTAGCCATTGTGAAATATGCACTAATGCCTCTGACACCAACCAACCTTCGGCCATGCTACCTTCTGGCCGAGCTCGTTGTCGCACAAAGCCTTTCAGGGTTTTCATGAAGCGCTCCAGGAAGAACATCCATCGCGTATGGATAGGTCCCAGCAATCTCCACTTCGTCCACAAGATGCACAAGAAGGTGGATTTGTATCGTGAGCATGCTAATGGGCAAGTATTTCTCAAAGAGATAGACCGTCTCCACTGTTCCCCGCCTCGCGGATTCAATAGAGGACGTCTTAATCTCTTTCTGTGAGATCCATTGCACCAAAGTCGACAACTTGTAAATGGCCCCGCGAATTTCTAGAGTAAGGCATCTTGCGATCACGATCTGTAGGACAAACTGCCACAAATGAGAAAGCATTATGAATAATGGCCACTTTTCAAATTGCAAAATGCCCACACTAATTACAATCCATTCGTAGCACAAACCTGACATATCTTATGCCAATCATGGGATTTTAGCACTGACAATTGGTCATCTTTAGAAAATGCGGACCTGAGAGAATGCATCATACCCGTCGGAGTGCGGATAGACTTGATTACTTGCTTCACAATGCGCTCTTCTTTAGTGGACAAAACCCAAGGAGCGCGAGGAAGCTGCACGTGACCATCAGCACTCGACTGCAGCCAAAGCGCTTCCATCTTACCTACCTCCTTCAAATCCATTCGTGCCCCTATAGTGTCTCTCTTTCCTATGATGTGGTCCCATAGCAAGCTGCCCACATTCTTGAAAATATGCATGGGATCCAACAAGTGGTTGACCTCTAAGTGGGTCCAATATAGCAACTCGTAGAAAACTGAGAACCGTCGCATTTCATTTGGATGTGATTCCGGGTTGACCATTTTCAGTTCGTACCAGATTGCGGCGTTCATACGTGTTGGAGGTCGTCCAAGGAAACCTTCCCTGAGTTCATGATCCTCTGGCAAGAAAGCGGCGTGTCCTTGATATACCATCTTCTTCATGGTTCGTGACCTTCGGGAGTCTAATTGTGGCCCACACAATGGACATGCATGATAACCTGAGGTAACCAGACCTATAAGGACACCACGACCTAGTGAATACTTGATTGAATGAGATAAATATAGATATTACCAGTGAGAACGGAAACCTGCTCACCTGAGCACTCTCCCAATCCCAGAAAGTCATGCATCATCCACATGAGAATGGCTCGAATGTTGGCTGACCGCCGACCATCGCGCCTACTCATATCTTGCACAGTGACCCCCTCCTCCCACAAAATCTTAAGCTCATAGACTAATGGACGAAGATACACCTCCATATTTTTTACTTTGTAGCGGCCTGGGACGAGAAAGCTAAGGATGAGATGTCCTTTCTTCGTAGAAAGCCATGGAGGGATGTTGTAGTTGACAAGGACTATAGGCCACACACTGTAAGAAGTTGAGCACAGACCGAATGGGTTCACACCATCCATTGCGAGACCGAGCCGAAGATTCCTTGGCTCTCGCACAAAGCCTGGGAAGGTAGAGTCAATGTGGCTCCATGCGCGCGAATCCGCTGATATTCGTTGAACTCCATCCGTGGACCTATTCTGCACATGCCACGTTGTCAAGCTTGCCATGCTGGACGTACGAAACATGTGGTTTATGCGGGGGATGAGCGGAAAGTGTCTAAGAACTTTTTGAGGGATGGTTTGCCCTTGCAAGTCCTATCGATACCTGTGAGCACCACACTTTGGACATGTCTCCATAGTCTCGTATTCTTCTCGAAACAGTATGCAATCGTTGATACATGTATGGATGTTTTTGTAGTCCATGCCAAGCTTCCGTAAAACATGTCGTGTATCATCACGAGACTCAGGCATGGTATTTGTATGTGGTAATATATGATATTTCAATAACTTGAAAAAAATCATAAAACACCTTGAAAAAGCACAAATGTTTGTAATAAAAGTGTCAAAAAAAAACAATCAATGAAGCCTATGCTCAAGATACCTGAATAACTCGGTCACACTCGTATCGCTCCACCCGTATTTTGTTTGCACACTTAAGAGTGCAAGCAATGTCTTCAACCGAGATACTCGGCACCCATCATATAATGGTATGGATGCTTCCTCTCTAAGTGGATCAGATGTCTCGACATCCATGGGAATCAATGCATCGATCATTGCCTCCATCTCAGGCTCCAAGATTGTAGGTAGGTCTGGAAGGTTGTCTGTCTCCTCTGGCATTGACGGTATAGATTGGCCTTGCGAGTGGTGGATTGGCTCCTGCACTCCATCCATCGCACGCCCACGAACTCTTCTAATTGGCCGCAAAGCGTGCACTCCCTCTTGGGACGAGACATCACCTCCCTGGATAGAAAATTTTCCAACAAGACCCAATCTTATTGTGTATGGTTTTCAATTAGCTTACGAGTACAATGCATGATTAATATTAACTTCAAATTACCATTTGCTGAAAATCCGCAATCGCCTGATCAATGATCTCAGATTGAAACTCGCCAAATCATCGTACGTGTTCTATAGACAATCGGCATTTTCGTCTAATTGCCAACTTGCATTGAGAGCAAGGACATGGGACATGCTGATTAAGATACGCCTCGCGATCTTGAACAATAAGACCTTCTTCGTTTTCCATCTTATCTACGTTACAACAAACGAGGCTCAAATGGATAGCTTTATGGAGATGTATGTCAAGTTGCAAGTTGACCATAAGCTCTTGCTTGAGAGGTTTTAGCTTCTGCAAGAGCTTGAGAAGCAAATTTTGTAAAACATTGAGGTTGATATTGATGCATCCATGGTGTTGAAATCTAAACTTCAAGATATAAGAAATGTTTTACTGATTGATGTAAAGAATGCATTGGACATAGTAGTTGAGAGTTTTATTGATGTTATATCTCGGCCATATACCATGCTCAAGGATTTGTTTGTCCCGGTAGATAATTATTCGTTATTATTAAAAAAAAAGCATTGGTTCATAAGGTTCATGAGTCGAAGACTAAATGTTTGGACTTGACTTAAAGATTGGATAATGCCTTAGATGCTAAAAGGAAAAGTGATGAATATGTTACTTCATCATTGCAACAAAAAGATTGGTGACAAGGATACTATGATTAATGAAGTTCTTCACGAGGTGAATATAGAGTTGAAGGGGATGGAACACGATTCTTCTTTGGATTTAATGGTGATAAGTCAATTATTGAGGTGTCTTCTTGTACAACCATTATACCTTATATACCTAGCTACGGTCTCTAGGTTATGTACTTTGAGTATCTTAGAGGGGCTCTACTAGGACTACTTATACAACTGCACTAGAGGGCTTTGAGTATAAGTAATCCATTTATGAGCATCATTGAGGATCTCTTAGTCTAATAATAAATCAGTCTCAACAAAAAACATCTTAGAAATGTGGTTTTTTTGTCCTAGGTCCATGTATTAAAATTAATGCCATCTATGAAATTTATCAACTATAGTAATAAAATTTGTTTCAATCAATTCTACTCATAGTCATAACATTTGAAGAAAATATCATATGCTCAATTTAAGGGATTCTTCTTCTATAGCAATACTTTTGGGTTCATTTTGATGAAGTATCATAATGACCATTAGCTAGGGTATCATTTTCTTTTAGTCCTTGCGTTGACTAGTTGGCATGGATTTCTAATTTGTTATGCCTATAAAGTTAATACAAAAACAATGAATTATGCATATCACAATTAGATCCCCTACTTGGACATTATGAAGGATATGACCAATTTTAAGCCATCTTAAAGAGTCACCAATGTACGTGGCCCATGGCAAAGCACATTGCATACCATTATTGATAAGTCTATTATCGTGCATCTTAAATCTCCTAATTAGACTTTATAAAGTGTATGACTAATTTTTAGCCCTCTTGAGGAGTCGATGTAATGGTACCCATAAAAAAAGTAAAGTGCATACCATTACCATAATCATGGATATGTTATCGTTCCAATATATGTTATCTTTCTCTTGCTATCCCTCTCTCTCCCTCTTTCTCTCGCATTTCCTCTCCCTCTCACAATATATCCTAACACTCTCCAAAAGCAAAAGGGAGAGGGAGAGAGAGAATGCACTCTCCCTCTCTTTCTCTTTCTCTCCCTCTCTCTCCCTCTCCCTCTCCCTCTCCCTCTCTTTCTCTCTCATTTCCTCTCCTAAACAAGCAAAAAAGAAAGTGATTTAAACCTTAAACAAGCAAAAGGGAGAGGGAGAGAGAGAATGCACTCTCCCTCCCTCTCCCTCTCCCTCTCCCTCTCCCTCTCCCTCTCTTTCTCTTTCTCTTTCTCTTTCTCTCCCTCTCCCTCTCTCATTTCCTCCCCCTCCCTCTCCCTCTCTTTCTCTTTCTCTCCCTCTCCCTCTTTCTCTCTTTCTCTCTCATTTCCTCTCCTAAACAGCAAAAAAGAAAGTGATTTAAACATTAAACAAGCAAAAGGGAGAGGGAGAGAGAGAATGCACTCTCCCTCCCTCTCCCTCTCCCTCTCCCTCTCCCTCTCCCTCTCTTTCTCTCCCTCTCTCATTTCCTCCCCCTCCCTCTCCCTCTCTTTCTCTCTCATTTCCTCTCCTAAACAAGCAAAAAAGAAAGTGATTTAAACCTTAAACAAGCAAAAGGGAGAGGGAGAGAGAGAATGCACTCTCCCTCCCTCTCCCTCTCTCTCTCTCTTACTTCATCTCCTAAACAAGCAAAAGAGAAAGTGATTTAAACCTTAAACAAGCAAAAGGGAGAGGGAGGAGAGAATGCACTCTTCCTCCCTCTCCCTCTCCCTCTCCCTCTCTTTCTCTTTCTCTCCCTCTCTCATTTCCTCCCCCTTCCTCTCCCTCTCCCTCTCTTTCTCTTTCTCTCCCTCTCTCTCCCTCTCCCTCTCTTTCTCTCTCATTTCCTCTCCTAAACAAGCAAAAGAGAAAGTGATTTAAACCTTAAACAAGCAAAAGAAAGAGAGAGGGAGACTCACCGATGAGATATGGTGAGTGTGGGACGGCTCCTCTTTGCAATGAAGGCTCCTCCTCTCCTTCGCGAAAAACGGCGGTAGCAAGTCTTCTTCCTCTCCTTCTCTCACGACGGTCGCTCTCTCCCTCGCTCTCGCTCTCAAAACACAAAATGTGAAAACGCGAAATAAAGCCGCACTCAGTTTCGGCCCGCTTTTTTACGCATGTGGACCGTCGCTATTTGCATCACTTTTGCGTAAAAGTGACGCAAATAGCGACGCCGATACCCGCTGTCGCTAATCGCCGTCGCTACCAGCTCAAATCCTTGTAGTAAAAAATGATGCACTGAGTAAAAAGATCTGATTTCAGTCTTTCGCTCTCCTCCCTCTTCTCTTCTCTTGTGGTTTGTTCTCATGGATCAATGTAAAAGAGAGAGGGATGGGCTCAAATGGATGTTTTTGGTCAAAGGATGATGCGGAAGTGGAAAAAGATGTGAATCAAGGTTGGACAAATCATCAATGGCTGTGAAAGAGCATCAAATGGGCCTCCAACGTTGAAAAACACACGTCATAATGGGTGGTTTTATGATAAAAATGTAGATGTTATCATTTTATGATCAATTGTTGTTTGAAATGTTAGTAATGATTGTATTTGATTGCCCATACTCTATTTGATCAATCATGTTGAAATAATCATAAGCAAATAAGTTGTATAATAATTTATACAAAACATACAAAACCAGAGACTAGACCGTTTAAGGGGAAATATATGGTTTTTGGGTTTTCGTTTGCATTTGCTATTCTTATGGAATGAAACATGCTAAGAAAATCATTTTCTATAAGAGTAATCAATCTACACCAGAAAATTAGTAATTTTCTGTAATTTTCTACATATAAATAGAAAAAAAGATTCAAAATGAAATAAATTAGATTTTTCGGCATCATAAAAAGTTTTTTTTTTAATGTGTGTGGACGTATAATAGAGCTGAAACATAAGGGTTAGCCTTAGTTCAGCCCTATCTTTTTGTTAGAGTGAACAAAACTTGATTGAAGGCTAAGGTAAAGGCATTGGAGCACGGAAGCAAGTAAGTAATCAACGGGTAAGAAGCTCTTTCACCTTGCCTCAAGTTATAACTATAGGAGGCTCTTGAGGCTGGCAGGGCTGTTGTAGTCTTTGATTGCAATGAAACTTGGTGGATACGAAGAATGGTATGTATACTACACAAAAGCCTTTCATGACTTGTTCACTATGATTTTTGACATTGGAGGTCATTTTGATCTTTGTTCTAGACCTAGAAGTGGTTACAATAACAAGTTTTGGGTATATTGAAGTTTCAATTATATCAATCGTTTATAGGTGCATAGGTTACATATTTCGAATATGTAACGTTTCATGTATTTTTTGGGTTGCACACACAAAAGGAATTTGCATATAAATTATAGATTGTAGTTATTATTGTACGATTAGTAAAAAAAGGTTGCATGTTAAGTTGTGGTGCACCTGGTATCAACTTGCTTGTAGATTGCAAGTTTTTGCAAGGTTTTTTGTTCTGTCAAAATGTCTAACAAATTCAACCAGATTGTCAACAAGAAGCTTGATAAGAACAATTAATATGAAAGTTCTGTATAAAAAAATTCTCAAAGGACAAAGGTGTTTGGAATTACATTGAAGGAGACATGGCAATAGCACCTGAAGTTCTTGCATGAAATGCTACTGTAGAACAATTAAATGCTAAGAAAGATTGGAAGCAGACACATAGTAAAGTCATATATTGGCTATCTATTAGTGTCTTAGATAGCATGATGGGCTATTTGTAAAAATTGGAAACCGTGGCTATTATTCCATGGAAGAATTTAGCAAGACTATTCGAAGTAAATATAAAGGCCAAAAAGCTACATCTCAAGTTAGAGTTGAACAAAGTGAAAAGAGAGAACATCTCCATTAATGATTATGCCTTGAAGATCAAGAGTATTTTAAAAGTTCTTGGGATCTATCAATGTGGTAGTTGATGATGATGATATTGTGTGTGATATTTAGATGGACTTGGAGATAAATATAAGAGCTTCGGGTCATCTATGAACAAGGGATGATATCCTTGATTTTGTAAACTTGATTTCTATGTTGATATTTGAGAAGAAGAACCTTGGTTTGGATTTCTCTTCTTCTCAAAGCAAGAACAAGTATGAATAGGTGTTTTACTCTACTAGCAAAAAGGTAGAGATTGTGGGAGAGACCAAGGTGGTGGTTGTGGTCAAGGTTATGATACACAACAAAGTAGAGGAAGAAACTCCTAAGAAAGGGGGAGCCAAAGAGGGAAAGTTGTAAATTCTAATAGGCAACATAATTTTGGTGATAGCAGAGAGTGCTAGCATTGTGATAGGAAAGGCCGCATTTCTAAAAACTGCTTTAAAAAGAAGGTTGAAGTTAGAAATGCAAAAAAGCAACAAGGTAACTGTGCATCCGGTAGCAAAAACAATGATGACATAAGTAAATAATTGTTTATTATACAGCATTGTATAAATACTATAACTGTTGATAGTTCATCAAAGAATCAGGTATGATATGTAAATTCAAGTGCCTCTAATCAAATGACCTCTCATGGAGAGTGATATAGAGAGATACATAGCCTAGAGACTTTAGGCTATGTAGCTCACCCCATTACTCATATTGGAAATGTTTCTTTGAGTATGTAGGATGTCAAAACTAAGTACTTGGCCGATATGCTGCATGTACCAAATATTACAAAAAACTTGGTCTCTGTTGATTAGATGGTAGAGTAGGAATTGCAAGTTCAATTCACATCTGATGGTTGTTATGTACAAGATCTAAAAAATGATTACAAGTTGATTGTAAAAGGGAAATATGCTAGCAGATTGTTTACTTTGATGTAAGTTTGTCTGAAATAGATGTTGCCATGTTTGGATATGGTTCACAAGTGTTATGACTAATATTGAAATCTGGAATAAGAGAATTACTCATCTAAATATGCAGTAGTTGAAAGACATGCAATCAAAATAGATTGAGGATAGCTTGTCTAGTTTAGAGTTGATGGGATGCATAAAGTATGTAAAGCATGTCAACTAGGAAAGCAAGCAAGACATGTGTTTCAACATGAAAAGCATGTTTGCAAAAAGTCACTTGAATTTATATATTCTGATGTGTGGGGTCCTGCAAAGATTGCAACTTTGAGCGGTTTCAAGTATTATGTTTTTCTCATTGATGACCATACTCGCAAAGTATGGGTTTACTTTATGTGTGAGAAAGTAATTAACTTTACTATAGCCAAAATATATTTTATGAAACATTGATGAAGTGAGGTGTTCACTCACTTTAAAAGCTTTAAGGCCTTGGTTGAGAAGGAGAGATGGTTGCATATTAAATGCCTAAGATTGGATGTAGGAGGAGAATATCTCTCTAATGAGTTTTCTAAATTTTTACAGAGAAATGGTATATAAAGGTAGTATACATTTAGATATATTCTGTAGCAAAATGGAGTTGCTTAGCAAAAAAATAGTCATATTGCAGAGGTGGCTCATGCATTGATGTCAAAAAAAAACTTGCCTCATTATTATTACGTTGAAGCAATTGTTATTGATGTTATATTATGAACATGACACCCATGGTTGTTGTACACGATATGATACCTAAAGAGAAGTTTATGGGTAGAAAGTCAAATCTATCCCATTTGAAAGTGTTTAGATGTATTACTTATGTGAATATTCCTGATGAATTGCACAATAAATTGGATCCCAAAGTAGAAGAATGTGTATTTGTTAGATATTCTCTTGAGTAGAAGGGATATAGATGTTATAACCCTATTAGACGTGAGCTGAGAGTGAGCATGATGTCATTTTTGTTGAAATGAGTAGTTGGTATAGTGATGTGCAAAATACATTTGGGATTGATGAGTATGAGAGTGTGGATGTATAGAAAACATGTCAATAGTCACAGACATTGAATGGACCACAAGAGTCTCCTAGTCATGGTTTTGTTGATAGAGCTTGGAGTGACAGATTGAGATCACAGGTTACTCTGCCAAGTATATCACAAATGTCAAGAAAAGGTAAAGAGAAATTTGGGGACTTACCTATTCTGACAGATGTATCATTAGGTTTCTCTCATGTTGATGCTAATTTAGATTGCCTTGAGCAGAGCTTGGATGAGGATTTTGGGATTTCATATATTAAAAAACTTAGTGTATAAAAGGCACAAGAGGATGCTAAAGCACCTAGTAGTGATCCAAGTCCATATAAGTCAACAAGCAGAGTGAGAAAGCCAATGCAACGATTGATGTTTGATGGCTATGTAGCTCATCACTATGCATATATGACTAAGGTTGTGTATGATGTGAAATCCACTTGTTTTGAGGATATAGTGGATAATAAGTATTAGGATCATACTATGGATGAATAAATGACTGCACTTATGGATAACGACACTTGGAAGTTAGTGCTGTTACTTGAAGGAAAGAAAGCTATTGATTGCAAATGGGTTTACAAGGTCAATAACAAGTTAGATGGATCTATTGAGCACTATAAGGTATAACTAGTTGCCAAAGGATATGCATAGACCCATAGTATTGATTATGAGGAGACTTTTTCTCCGATGGCTAAAATGGCCATTACCAAGATTGTCATAGCACTGGTTGTATCAAAGGGTTGGATCATGCATCAAATGGATATAAAAAATGCAATTTTATAGGGGGAGTTGCAAGAGGAAGTTTATGTGGAGTAGGCACCTAGTTATATAGATGAGAGTTATCTAGATTATGTATGCATGCTTCATAAGGCTTTGTATGGGTTGAAGGAAGAACCTAGGGCATGGCTTGGTAGGATTACATAATACCTTGTGAGCATTAGATTTCGCAAAGCACAGGGTAATCACTCACTCTATGTATGTGAGAGTGATGCATATATTGTGGTCATTACTATATATGTGGATAGTTTGATCATTGTGGGTGATAGTGAGACAGAGATTGACCATGTGAAGGGTCTCCTTAAGATTGAATTTGAGATAAAGGAATTTGGAAGAGTTGTGCTATTTTCTCTTCATAGAGATAATTAGAACTCCATAAGGTATATGGTTTTCACAAAGACAATATGTGTTGGATATATTAAAAAAGTATGGTGTGGTTGATTGTAAGTCTATTTTTATACCTTTGGATGTTAATGTTAAGCTTAGTGCACATGAGGGTGACTTGATTGAGGGTGTCACTATGTATTGAAAGATTATGGGCAGCCTTATCTATTTGATGATCACTAAGCGAGACCTAAACTACACAATTCATTTGAAGAGTCAGTTTATGCAACTTCCATGGAAGCTACATTTGGATGCAATGTGATGCACATTATGCCATGTCATTGGACTATACCTTATTCTATGGTATATGTGTACCATTGGACTTGCATGGTTACACATATACATATTGGACTGGTAGTATTTCAAACATGAGATCTACTAGTGGTTTTATATTTTCTCTTAATAGTGGTGTTGTTAAGCACTCGCTGACTCCTATTATGGCTATACTACCATTCGAGAAGTGGGGCATCAATTTTGTGGGTCCTATTACCCCATCATTCTCTGCATAGAATAGATATATCATAGTGGCAACTAATTATTTTACAGAGTGGTTTAGAAGTATGAGCAATGAGAAAGGACGATGCAAAGGAGAGTGCTAGCTTCCTGCTTGAGCAGATTACCTGCTAATTTGGTCCGTCAAAGGAGTTAATGTGTCAGACCACGAAACCCATTTTTTGAATAAGGTAATTAAGAGCTTGACTGAAGCAATGCACACTAAATACAATAAACCTACCCTATATAATCCCCAAGCAAATGGGCAAGTAAAAAGTACCAATAAACAACTTGTATTCTATCAAAGACAGTATTAGAGAATAAACAAGATTGGGATAAGAACCTATATGTGGTTGTGGGGGCGTATAATACGACCTTTAAGCAAGCTACTAGTAGCCAAAAGTAGCCACACCCCATTCAAGTTAGTTTATGTCAAGGAGTGTGTGTACTATCCCTAGAGATCGAGTTACCAAAGTCTATAAGATTTGCAATTAACCATTCTCTGGGGAATGAAGATGCACTCTTTGAGTACTTTTCAACTTTAGCACACCTCGATGAGCTCAAATTGCAGAGTCTATTACATCAAGAGGTAGCTAAGCATCGAATGAAGCAGCTTCATGATTAAAGGTAAATAAATATACCTTTAAGAAAGTGCAATTAGTTTTATATTATGATGCACGTAGGGAGCTGTTTCCTAGGAAACTAGAGCCTAACTAGGATGGTCCCTACAAAATAATTAATCGAAAAAAATAAGTCCACGTCATTACTAGAAAATTTGTAGGGAGTGGAGGTTAAAAATAAGATTAATCTAAATAAGATTGCTAAGAAAGGTGGTATTCACCAGTTACTAGTAAAAGGGGATTCCTAGTTGGCTTTGAATCAATTGAGTGGGATGTACACATTACGGAATCCCATTCTTCATATGTATTGTCATGCTACTATGAATGTGATTGATGAGTTTCAGAGAGTGTCTCTTCAGTTGGTTCCACGATATTAAAATCAGTTTACTGATTCCTTAGCAAATTATACTTATGAAGAAGACCTCTTTTTCAACTGTGGTCCTAGTTTAGATGTCTTCATTGATGATGAGACATGACCTGGCCGATTATGGGGGGGGAAGGGCAAGAAGCGAGCTTTTCGAGTGAGCATTTAAGCAAGATTTTCTGGGAAACCTCCATTTCTTATTTCATATATTCCACTTATTCCTCCTATTCTCTTATACACATATCAAGCACCACTACCACCCCTACTACCACCACCATCACTGCCGCCGCCACCTCCACCGCCACTGTCACTACCACCTCCATCGCTTCCACCACTACTGTCCCCTCCCATGTTTCTCCCCCCATATTAATTACCTCAAGTACATCTCTCTCTCTCTCTCTCTCTCTCTATATATATATATATATATATATATATATATATATACAACTTCTTGCTTCTCCCTCTCTTACACTCAACTTCTCTCTCGCTTGCTCTCTCTCTCCTTGTGTCGCTCACAAATACATATACACCTCTCTCTCTCTCTCTCTCTCTCTCTCTCTCTCTCTCTCTCTCTCTCTCTCGTAGAGAAACTAAATAAAGAAACTAATGAATATTAGATCAGAGAGCACTAGACCAAATAAGCAACACCTCTCTTTCTCCCCCTCTTACACACACACACACACACACACACTCTCTCTCTCTCTCTCTCTCTCTCTCTCTCTCTCTCTCTCTCTCTCTCTCTCTCTCTCTCTCTCTAAATTAGCAACTTCTCTCTCTCTCTCCCCTCTTAATTTTGCAAGGGTCATCCATCCCCGTTTTTCACAACCCTCTTATTATTACAAGGGTCAAGGGTTTGCATGAGGTAAATTGTCTTAGACACTTTTAGCTATTAATATCAGGATGAAAAGAATATCACATTGGTATCCCGTATGCATATACACATTCACGTACCTCTCACTTTTATGTGCATGATTTGATATTATATCCTGATATATCACTTCCATTGTGCACACATAAGCAAAACTACATCTCACATGTTTTTACTACTTTCAATCAAGCATTATTGTGTGGACTTACTACAAGAGGATAGGGTATCAAATAGTTTGTTACGCTCACTGCAATAACGTGCGATATCTATTTTTTTTCACTTTGTTCGAATAGTTAATATCGAGATAACAATATTAGCTCATTGTTACTCAATCCACAGTGCACATATACATTCACATGCATGTATGTTTCTACACTCCACCCTTCCCTAGATATTTTGCACGTGCTTTGTTTACACATCTTGTAGTATTGCAATTGAGTGAATGTTTGTACACAATCTCCTTCACTTGCACATTCCTCTCTCTTTCTTCTCTTCCCTCTCATCCTTGTTTTATTGCGCTTGTAAATAAACACAATCTAATAATTCTGAAAGTACATGTTCAACATGCACATCAAATATCAATCGAGCTCCATTGCTGGGGGGTGGAATTGGTGATCCATAACAAAGTCTAGGACTGAACCACGGAAGCATGCTAGTTCCGTCAAGTAGGGAAGCATGTGCTCCAGAAAGATAGTGTCCATGGGGTTTCCCTCAAATGTGGGTTCACCTACATCTTCTCCATGCTATCATCCACAAATAGTGTTGTTGTTGGCCTGAAGTGTGGCCAATTAATGTCATCAAAACATTTCATGAAAAGGGTCTTTGTGTAACTCCTTCCGGCAGAAGTTGTTGTGGGAGTTGCTTTGCACTTTCCTTATCCATATTGGAGTACAAAGGTTGGTGATTTCTTTGATGACTTCACACATTCACTTCTAATTAATTGGAGTAGCTCACTTAAGTTGTCTTCCTTCACGGAGCTCCAGATGGCAATGTCAAATAATGTAGATATTTCCTTCAAAAACTTGGAGAGCCATGGCCATAGCCCTGGCTGCAAAATCACCCAATACCTATCCACTTCTAGGGGCTTCACTAATAATGATCCCTTTTTCTTTGGATGCCTATGTAGGAGCACCCCATTCATATCAAACACGATTAATTTTTGGGTTGTGGGAGGTAGTTGTACATGCACACGTGGAAGGCCCAACACTTTTGCCCTAACTCCATCCGTCGATGTCCATCCTCCACAACCTGCTTGACAAGCTCTACCATAGAGTGTGTTGTGGCAAGGAAAAGTAACGTCCCTACATCCTTAAGAGAACCATCAGCTAGATACATGGCATCGACTAACTATGCCTCAGTATGGGAGTTCCATGACGGAATTCCATCCCCCAATCCATGCATGGCACTATCTTCAGGGAGATGAACCACCATGATATCACATGTTGTGTTTGTGGTTTCTTCATCAACCTCGACCATCTTGTTTTGGTTAACCTCCTCCAATGCCCCTACCAATCGAGAGAATGCCTCACTTGGTTGACCATTTTGCAATGCATCTCCGACCTCGAATAGGTCACACAAAACAATGCGCCACTCCACCTTCGCCATCATAGCAGCATGGGAGACCACGACTTGCAAGGGGTCTTCCATGGGGCTTTCAATGTTGTGGACCTCTGCACATTGACTCCTCGATTAGTAACATATTCTTCTTCTTCTTACTGAATGTTAATGATAGATAATATTCTTCTTACATGTTTATTTACCTACATGTGTGGTTGGAACATCTTGCGCCATTCTAACTTCATGGGAGACAATGTCTTGCAAGGGGACTTCCATGTGACTTTCAGAATGGCCCTCTGCATGATAAATTCATAATTACCAACATATTTTTCGTTCAAAATGTTATTGTAGATAGTATTATTGAGACACATTAGTTCACCAGTGTCTGTGGTGGCTGGCACATCCTCCAACATTATAGGTTGAAAATAAAGAATTGTATCCCCCTATGCAAAAATACAGACCATTCTTATTGACATTGTATAGTGAAAAAAAAAATCATGAGTCATGCTTGTTTACTAATAGTAGCTGCCACATCCCCTAGCATGCGTAGTCTATGTTCTTGCATTATTTCCTTCCCTACATAGGGACACACACCACTATTAACATCATATAATGATAGAATATTTTAAATCTTTGACATCATCCAATCACGACATGTGTGGAGTTCAAGAGCATCGTTTCTTTACCTCTCTATGCACGAGTCATGTCCGATGTGACCTCAAATCCAAGACACTTAGTTCTTCCACCCTCTGCATGTTAAAAAATGTTATTGGTATTACTTTGGTGATGAACAAAAATTATGTGCCTTCACATCATGAGTTTTGTACAAAAGCAAGCTTACCATCTTGGTGCTCTACAATGCATGTGTCTGTTCGATGTGATGCCTCACTGCTTCTCATCATTGTCATGCATCTCTCTATAGCAGTGTGTAAGGTAACACTCTCCACCACAAGATATCTAGAAGAAGTTGTATCCTTCTATCCATGCCAATGTCGCAAACCTCCTCGGTGATGCCTTCCATTGCAATCTGCTCTTCAGTGGTATCAACGAAGGGGCCTACATGGTTTGGTGGTTACGATTCATATTCAAGGAAATATTTTCACTGGAGGGACACAAGAGATGTCTTAACTATAGTACTTCAAAACATCGAATCTTTTAGGTGTGGAGAAATAAAATTAATTGGTGATAAGGGCCGATCTTTGCTTGGCCTCTCTTCAATGATATTGGATGTGCACTTGCTCTTCTGTTCTCTTTTTATAGTAACCGCACTACTAGTATCAGTTTCATGTGAATCGATCATAGTCTCTTCATTAGGAGACAACAATATGCAATATACTCCTAAGAATGCAACTCATTTTACTTGCCATGCCTTCGGATCATTGTGTCTCTTGTGTTCGCTTTTTCCCTGATTAATTTTGGTACAAACTTTTCTCATTTGAGGAGTTTTCACCTTATGGATAGTGGAGGAAAAAAGGGCATCTTCGATATACCTCCTCATCCCATTCTTGCTATATCTGGTAATCCTCACATATGCATTGATCCTCCTGCATGTTTACCCAATCCTCACACTCTCATGGCAGAGTTTGTATAGCCCCCCTCTCCATCTACCCGTACATGAACCTAACTTATAAAGTCACCATTACAATTCTAGAATGGTTTGACAAGATAGCACCACAAACATGCTACTAAAAAAGGATATTGTGAACTACTTGTACAGAAGCCTCCATGCTACCAACTTTGTTGAATCTATATCTTCATCTGGCTTGAAATCATGGAAGACAGTGCAAAACATTTGCTCTCTATGTTTTCTCTTTATCTCATGGGTGTATTGGAAGAACAAATCATGTTCCATTCGAATGTTATATTAGTCCTCCCAACTCAAAAGCAATCGCTTTCCGTCATCTTGCAACATGGCCCAAAAGGTCTCTTGTCTGACTACCCAACTTTGAAACGGTGCATTTCCATCTGCTCAAATCAAAGTTATGTCGTTTAATACCAATTTGTCAAACTAATGATGCACATAATTTAGACGAATAAGAATAACCTACATTTAGTCATGCCCATCAATGTTTGAATTTTCCTATCAGAACTCTCCATGGCCTTCAATACCCTTACGTGATCTACATCGTTTAGCTTTGAGGATGCCAATGTGTATGCTGTCTCCACCCCTCGTCTTGGAGCCCTACTCCAAGGATGAGACAATTCTGCATTGACAAAAACATTGTTACTTTGGACCAATGTAGTTTGAGTACATATACCTGACATGTACAAAGAGGTAGCAACTTACTGATACCACTTCTCTCTAAGGCTAGGATCTGCAAATCTTAGCAAACATCGAGTTTTCTTGACAAGCTTTTCATTGACACTATAGTATGCCTCACCCCACTTGGTTCTAAACTCAGACTCGGAGAGCTGTGTTCATTTCTATTCGATTGGTTGCACTACCATATCATACTTGTCTTACACTTGGTAATTAGGGACAACATAATTGCATTAGGAAAAAATACATCAAGAAAAACATTGTTAAGATAGCTTGAAGAACTACCTATATTCCACATAACATGGGCAAGTGCAATCAATGGTGCCTTGTACCATGTGGGAATGGACGTTGGTTTTCTATGTGCTTGCACCCATGCGTCAACTTGCCCTAGCATCCTTACTTTGCAAACAAGGACTGGATACGAGGTATGGGCAACTCCCTTTTGTTCCAGCCTATGTACATTCTATATTAGGATCTCATGCATATTAAGATCTCATGCATATTAAGATCTCATGAATATGGTCCATTGCATACCTACTTGTACAAGAAATAGCTGACAAAATCTCCCCCTCTGCCATAGTTGTCACTTTCATAAGGCGACAATCAAAATGCACATGTTGCCTCACGTTATTTGGAAAGGCTGTTGCAAATAATCAATTATGTTAACAATGACATAAGTAACAAACACTTTGCACAATGTTAAGGTCCTACAGTTTAGAGGGCCACTCACATGTGTGTATCTCATTCATCCATGGTGTGAGCCGATGGTTACCATCCCAAACATAAAACATGAATTTTGACAAAAAGGCCCAATCAATGCCATTGATTTCTGCCTCGAAGTCCTCGTGCTTCTTAAGCCAATGGGGGTCTCACTCATTTCTAATCATATCATCAACCTCCTTGAAGTAGTGTCTTGGAGTTTCTAATGATACTATGAATATACCCATCTCTCTAACAAACCTATTGCTAAAAAAGGTTTCTGAGAGTTGCCTTGTACTTCGATGTGACTTGTCTAATTGTAGGCATGGAAACCAAACGACATAATGGGATGGGTGGAAAAGGGGTGGATGTTCGCATCTGAATGAGACGATGAAGTAATTAATATCTAATCAACGTAAAGAAATAAAAACCATAATCTAAATCATGATGCCATCTCTTACAAGCACTCACTATCAACATTTCCAACCGGTCTTCTATGCATACTTGCACAATACATTTATTGCAAGTGACTGTGAGAAGAGCGATCTCGCCAGGTCATTTCATTGGCATCTATCATGTGCTTCTTTTCTGTTCTTTGCATTCGATTCTTCTTGGTTTGTGTATGGCCAAGCCCTTGATGTGCATTAAAGGACTTGATGATGCCCTTTCTCGTCTACATCATCAAAGCATGCCCACCTTCTCCCGATGCCACTCCTTCCCCACATGCAATTGCAACGATTGCCTATAGCTCGGTAGAAGTCAATGATCGTGTTTTTGTTGCTCTCACTCTTGGAGGGCGACTCCCCCCTTGTAATTGCATGTTGTTGGTGACAATAGCTTGTCGTCCTACTCTAGATCGTGGAGGCAAGTCAGACTCCTTGGGAGACTCATCCAGTCATCACTCTCTTTCCTACAAACAATGATCCGAAATAGGGTAAGAGGTGGAGATAGAGTAGTCGTAACAAAAATCAAGAGAGGAGCTACTTACAGTCTGTTCAATTGGCCATTGCGCAATTGTTTTTTACTCAACATCAATCTCGGTATTGCCTTTGCCATGGGCCTTCACACCCCTCTGATGCACAATGGTGATAAGAACCCCCATTCATCCAGGGAGCAAGCTCTGTGAGGGGAATGTTTATCGAATTAAACCTTTTTGCAATCCTTTCATCACCCTTATAAATAAAGGGTGACATGATCTTGTCTTTTGAAATCAGATTTGGCCATGATAGAGAGGCTTAGGGTTACTTCTTATAGATATATTTCTTCCTCGATTTCTTGCCAATGAAATACCAATTAAGAGAGACAGACAGAGAGAGAGAGAGAGAGAGAGAGAGAGAAACAGGGGGGAGAGAAAGAGATGGCCTTGGGATAAGAGAGTGAGGGATAAAGAGAGAGAGTGTGAGAGGGAGAGACAGGACGAGAGAGCGAGAGCAAGAGCGAGAGGGAGAGAGACAAAGAGAGGGGGGAGGAAGGAGGAGATAGAGAGAGGGAGGAAGGTGGAGATAGATTAAGAGAGAGAGAGGGTGTGGGTGTGTGTGAGTGAGTGAGTGAGTGAGTGAGTGAGTGAGAGAGAGGGGGGGGGAAAGTCTGGGATAGAATAGTGAGATGGACTATGTGTAATTGTGTTAGAGAGAGAGGTGTGGAGAGAGAGAGAAGGGGGGAGAGAGAGATGAAACCGTGTTGAGGGTGGAGGAAATAAAACAAGAACTTGAATTACAAGGGGAGGGGGGTCCTTTTAAAGACAAAGAAGAGAGAGTGAGGGAGGGATAGAGAGAGAGTCACATAACGAGAGTGGAACGATTCACAATGTGAAAGGGGGGATGGATCCTTTTGTAGGTGAAGGAGAGAGAAAATAGGGGGAGAGAGAAAGAATGATGAAAGAGAGGGGGGAGAGAGAGAGAGAGAGAGCATGCGATGTGTAATTTTTTCTTTCTAGAAAGGGGTCATTGGGCAGCCCCTTATTGAATGTTTTTTTTTTCGATGACCCATTCTTGGAGAGAGTAAATTATTTTTCAATGTGCTAACAAAAACAACAACTACACCTTCTTACAAATGGTAGTGGTATTTGGGTGTTGTGTGTGTGTCTTGAGTTTCTAGATTTGAGTTGAAAAAGATAAACTTGAGCCATAGTTAAGTGCAAGAATCACATTCATCAATAAAATATCTAATGTGAAGTTCTACGATTGCAACAATGTTGGTCTTTATGTGTGCTTGGATTGTACTAATATAAACAAGAATTTACAAAAATATGATGTAATATCAATGCCTTTTCTTGCTAGTCAAAAACTCAACAACTTTTATTTGTAGTGAAAAACTTTCTTCATAGTTAATTGCAAGTACTTGTACTAGTTGCATTGTTTGGTTTCAAAATTTAAATTAATTGTTGACTTGCTTTGTCAGTGAAGTATCACTAGAACCCCAATATAATCACGTCTCTTCATGAACATGGCCTGTTTTTTTGCATTAAAAGTTTTACAAGAGTTAAAAAATATAGTGATATTCCCTCTCTCCATGTGCTTGACCCTATTTAATAAAGCCCCAAGGGTGAATATGTGATCCAATGTGGTATATCCTCTCTTGAATCTTACATGTTTCAAAGCTCTATGTCCCTATCTTTATGGCCAACTTTTCAACTCACATTGTTTGAGAATGGAGCAATGTATATTGGTTAGGTAATGGATCTTAACTAATTGTGATAGTGCACTAATCCATAGACATCATATGGTCTCCATTTTTAGAAAAATACCAATCTATCATTGTCATAAAACCTCCTAAAATGTGGTTTGTCAATTGCATCTACAACATCCATAGGGTATAAAAGCTATTATGATCTAGTCAAGTTGATGGCTAAGGCAGAGGGAGTGTCTTGGTATGTCTCACATAATCATACCATGCCTTAGATGTCATGAGTAAGGGGTGGGATGTTGACTTTCTTAAACAACTTCTAGGCCCTCTTATTTTCAAGTTCCAAGAAAGTTTGGTAGATCTTTGTGACTTGAACTTGAGAGAGAGACACACACTGAGAAAAATAAATAAATAAAGTTATATTAATGTCTACAAAAGGCCAAGTTGGCCTATGAGACCAAAAGGTTACATACAAAATTTCTAAGAAGTTTTCCAAGTCCTAGTAAAGCTACTATCTGGTGTTATGGTGAACTAGGTGAGTAGGTACAAAATGGTATACGGACTCGATACAATCTATATGCACTTCAAGTGCAGTGTGGAACTGCACATGGAGCGTGGTCATCTTAAGATGTCCTGCATGGGCCTATCTACTATGGAGAGGTTGAAGTGGCAGGGTATGGTTCCCTGGTGGCATTGTAGTATCAGTTGTATCTGTAGGTGATGTCTCCTGTGGGAACGTGGGCCTGCTAGGTGTGGGCGGCAAGCTCTGCCTCTCTCTATAGCTCTATCCAAGGTGACTCCTCGGGGTGGGGCCACTAGTCGATTGGCTGCATTCCTCATTGTAGAGGGGGTGGCCGAGGGTCTATAAAACTCTTGGAGGGTGCATTGCTGCGTGTTTCCAGATGTTTGGTCTTGAAACCGTAGAAGATGGTCCCTATGTTGGCGTAGCTCCAGGAGGAAGAGCTCAAGGCATTTTTGGTCAGGGAAGTCTAGTATTCGCGAGAGTGGTCTGAATCCCTCCTTGAAGAGACAGTGAAAGTGGCCTCAGATATCGTAGTACACCAAGCATCAACATATGTAATGTTCTTTTATCTCTAGCTCCAGCTAGTAGAGTTGGTAGATCATGTCCTCTGGTGGGAGAGAGTTTGCTCTGTATCTTCATATCTTGATCCGCATAGCTAGTGTGATGACGTACGGAGCTGCAGCCAAAGGCCTGAGTACGAGTGTACTGGCATTCAATGTCCCCTTGCGATGTGAGTTTTTTGGATGATTCTAGTGCGAGACAAGAGTATCTGTGTTGTGGTAGACTCCAAAGCCTGTGCAGGAAAGTCATCATCTGGGATAGGGCCTATGGGAGCTTTCCCTCAACCGCCAAGACCCACGGACCGCTTATTGTTTCAAGCGTTCCAAGCCGAGCACTAATGGCTACCTCTCACATAGCCGACGCGCTATCCATATCTACGGGTGTAGTGAGCTTACCTCCATGCCGATCGAGTTACCTCCTCTCCCGTGCACTCCGATAGCTCCACGATCCAAGTGCAAGCTTCAAGCAAGCTCCATCCTCAATCTCCGCGCTCCAAGCTCCATCACCACGAGCAAGAGAAGAGAAGAGAAGACGAGAGGAGAAGATGGAGAGCTTCTCCGCCCCACGGTTCCTCACCCTCACACTCTCACACTCCCTCTCTCAAGCACAAGCTCAAGCAAGCAAGAACAAGAAGAAGAAGAAGAGGAGGAGAGCCACTTTTGGCCACACACAAGAATGAGCTTCTCATTCCCTTTTCAACTTTATATACAAAACCCTAAATCGCTTTTGGGCAGTCATCCCCTTTTCCCCTTTTTTACATGGCCGGCCATAGCCTAGGCCCTTTTTCCCATTGTCCTTCTATCTTCCTAGCTTCCTTTCCACTGCCCGTCTACATTTACAAATTGCACGGGTGAGAGCCCGGCACTCCTTGAATTAAACCATGATGCGCTTGCGCTTTTTTACAAAAGTTTTGACTTGCGCTTTTCCTTGTGCACCTTTGTCTTCCATTTCTCTTTGCCCTGGCCTTTGTCTTTATCTTCTGTTTTAGCTTTCTGGATTTTCCACTGCCTGGCACTCTTTTACAAGATTTCAAGGTGCGCCTTTGTATTTAAAATGCACATTTCTCCTTTTGCATTTGCCTTGGACTTTTTAAGGTTGCCCTTGCGCTTTTTGGCCTTTTCTCCTATTCTTTCTTCAATCGGGCTACCTTTTTTCTGCCTTTGTCCTGCATCTTTTTATTTCATTTTGCTTTCTTCGTGTTGGGGTTAACATCACCCCCCTCCTAGACGAGTGCCAGTCCGTGGTACTCACCGTCATAGATAGCAAGCGTTAGCATGCACCGAAGACGTGGGTAGCAAGGACGTCTGTGATTGCCATGGCGGAGTGTTGGTAGTGGTGGGGAGGAAGGTCATTGGGGGCACGTTGGGGGACTAGGTGGCTGGTTGTAGGGTTGTTGGAGTTGGTGGTAGGGTTGTGCTTTGTTGGGGTTTGCAGGGATGGCCAGCACAAGTGTTGGTTTGTTGGGGATTCTGCACATGACAATTCTTGGCGGGCTTGCAGGATGATAAAGGATAAAGGTTTAGAGGTGGGTGTCGATGAAGAGCGAACGACACTTTCGTTGGAGTTTTCAATACCTGCAATTGAAAACCTTTGATAGGTGGTTTCTCCCTAGGGGTAGTGCTATTCTTCTTTATCGTGGACAAGACATAGTTTAATTAGTTTAAGCAAGCTGAGAGTATTGTCCTACACTTGAGGACCCAAACTGTGTATATACTTCAGTGCAGATGTTATGTGAGTGCGTGTGCATACTTAGATATCACATAGGTAGAAGACTGCAGACTGGTGTCTCATAACGACGTGTGGATTAAGCAAAGTTGTCCATGGTGGGAAGAAGTACACGTGAAGGCGTATGCGACATTCTGTGCATTGTGATTGCACAACGGAACATAATAGAACACAGGGATACTGCACCATTGGTATCTGGTAGACATTGGGTCTATGCGAAGAGGATGATGTGCAGTGCTTTACCACAATTGATTGCAATGGTATGAGGGCAGAGTGCAAGAGGGAATCGTGCAAGTGGGTCACGGTGACAGGTCTATCCATAGGCGAGACAGGCTCCCTAGGTATGTCCTGCCCTTGATGTGCCGTGAACAATTGTGGGTGATGCTAAAGGGCTAGGGGATTAGGGATGGAGCCAATCGAGCAAGATCATTGGATGTACCTAATTTGTGGACCCCTAGGTGCTGTGCGGTGATCGTTTTTTTTTAATAATATAAATAAACTTGCCTAAGTACAATCATTGCAACATGCTAAGGCTATCAGCTTTTCAATGGGTTGGGAAATGTCAAGCTTCGAAGGCTCAGAAAATGGGTATGCCAGTGATGAGTGTACCCTAGCCTTGTTGTTGGAGAAGTCGTTGTTGCGATGTTGGTTCGATTGAGGTAACAATTGTCGGAGCTCACCGTAGAGCTTGACCTCAGAAGAGAGCCTAGGCCATGACTATGCTTTGGTTTGTGCCATGTGGGCACTCGCAAGGGTGATTTTTCGTGTTCAGCAGCGTGGCTTTGTTGCGGTTCTTGCACGGTTGGTGGTCTTACAGTGGCATGGGTGTTGAATACGTTTGCACGAAGACCTGTGTCATCCTGCATCCACTTGTCACTTCATGAGAGTATATACTTGATTTCGTTAAGTACATTCAACAGATGCAGTCATGTTAAGACATAATTTTTCGAAATGCCATGATGTTAATTGCGATGCCTATTCCATTGCTTGTTAAAGACGCCACGTGGCATACATTAACGATAAGTAAAGGAAGTTTGTACAAGTGGGGAGTTGCCCCTTTACTCATCAAAAGACAAAAAGTTATGGCATGAGAACATGTCAAGCTGCTTGTACATCATAGGGGCTTAGTCGATTTGCACAAGGCGGGGTGAATCCGGGTGGTCAGGCGACTGGGGCTCTGCTGGTGTGGGGCTCCCGTGAGGTTGGGCAAGGAACATGTCGGCTGGGACATGAATGGTGTAGTCCCGAGCTGCCACCGTTTCCAAAATGCCTTTGAACAATTCATTAAATTCTTCCCTGTTCCGAGCTGCCCTTTCTTTTCTTGAGCACCTGGTGCCCGAGCGTACGTTGGGGGTTTGTGCAACTGGTGTTGCCACATATTGTGCGCTTCTTTGAGCTTTGACTTTCCTGGCACGGGGATTCTTCGGCCTTCGTCCGGGGCAGTGTCACTTAGGACCTCGTTTCTTTGCATACCTTTTGAGAGTGGGCACGTAGCGCACCGACGAAGGGGCATGTGCTGCATGTTCCCGTCGTCCGCGGAGAGCGTCTCTGCAAGCTAGCTGCCATAGGTTTTCCATATTTTTCTCGTAGGGGGACCTGCAAGATGCAAACCAAGGGTTAGGTTTTGATATGGAATAAGACCTTCGCATGGGAGGGATTATAGTGCGGGTTATCAAACGCATACGACTAGAAGAGGAGGGGTGGAACGTGCAGTGCTCGTTGTAGAGGGATGGCCCCCGTCTTGATGTTTATTTCGCCTCCAGCCATTAGCAGATCTTGGCTCACGCCGAGTTACGTCGGCTGGTGGTTATGGATTTGGGCAGAGCTCATCCTCGGAAGGATAGACCGGAAAGGGAAAGGTGTATAGAAAGGGACTGGACCCTGCCTCCATCATTAGTGATGTTGGTCAGGGCTTCCCATGGTGGCAATGAGGGGTGCATGCACTCTGTCCGGAGGTGGAAATGGTCATGCCACTTCTAAATATGTGGTGAGAGGGGGACTGGACAAGCCTAGGCCGTTGACCCCAACTCTTCTGTCTGCGCTTAACTATTATTGCTTGTGTGTGTTGATAGTGTCTACACCAGGTCACAAAAGTCATTGTTTATTTATATACATATCCATGAATCCATATCGCTTCATGAGGATAAGAACAAACTATAGAACTCCGGATTGTACTGGAGCGTAGCACATGCATCCAATACTCGTGGCAGCTTACTTAATACCGATAGATATTTTGCAACATCGAGTAGCATGGAACCTTGTCCGAGCCTACTGGCGACATGTAACTCCTCTTCAGTGAGAACCTTATCAAACAGTGAGTTCTCTTGGTTAGGTTCAACTAAGTTTGTACCCCAAATGGTAGTCAGCACTCGAAGGGAAGTTGGTGCCACATAGGTTGGGTCTCTTTGGGACTGCCATTTGGCCAATCGCTCCTCTGAGACTGTCATGATCTGGGCTCCTAGTTCGGCCATTGCAACGCGGTTTTCACACCAACGCTGTTCAAATGGACTTCGGCCCTTTGTTAGTCGCTTTAATTGCTCTAACTCTAAGACATTTGGTTGGCAAGTCGCATCATTGAATGTGATAGTTAATCGCAGTTCGTCGGCTTCCTCGCCAGAGATGAGTCGCATGCGTTCATACAGGAGCCTATTATAACACTCATCAAGATGTTCTTGCTCTTCCCAAGATAAGGGAAATGGCAAGTATTATTCGAGCTGCTCTTTACGGAATGCACGCATGTCTGCCAGGACATAGACATGTGCAAGCACTTTGAGCTTAGCGTCCAACTCCGTTAGGCATTCGGTGACACTTCTATGTTCAACGAGGGCTTGCTCGGTTGCTATCTCATGCAAGGTTCTAGGATTTTGCCTGGATTTTAGCGTAGCTGGGGGCTCCGGCCTAGATGTATAAGTTTAGCCAATGCTAGGATTTCTTATGCCCTTGGGGTTTCCATGTTTTCCCTGAGGCTTTGTTATTGCGTCATGGTTCTCCTTGGATGTGACCGGTAGAGGTTTGTCACCCTGTTGTGACGGCGTCATATCCACTCTTGATTGGTCAATACAAGTTCTATTGTCGGTGGATCGAGCATTGCAAGCAACCATTGATGGTAATGGCTGCTTTGATTTTTCAAAACACACGGACGTGTCTGAGGTTTCACCACTATTAGAATAGGCATCAATGGGTTCATTGGTGGATGGACTCGATGCTTTATTCATCAGCTCTCCAACGCTCTTTATCTCAATGTTCTTGGGGTCCACAATCACCTGCAACTGTTGTTGTTTTTGTTGTTTTCTCCTCTTTTTCTTGGTCAGTGAAGGTGAATCTCTTAACAACTCAGGACCCTGGACTAGATCAATCGGTGATGTTCTTGGTTGGGCCTCAGCATTTCCTTTCTCTAGTGTGTCCTCATGGGACATAGCCGTGGCATGTTGAATAGCCTCGCTAGGTTGTGAGGGTACAATTGTCTCCCTTTTGGGAGAGTTTAGCTCTTCAGTCAATTCCCATGTGTTTAACTCCTCTAGCCTAGGCTTTAGGCACTTTAGAAGTACTGGAGTTGTCAAGGAAGTTGATTGCGACACCTCCTTCACAGGTAAATTGCTAAGGACACATTTTGCAAGGGGCATGGTCACAGCCAAGGGCTGTGACTATTGTGATCCCTGATTGGAAGTAGTAGCGGCTAGTCCAGTGGGCTGGCTATTCTTGGTGGATTGTGGTGTCAGGTCCCTAGGGCGATCGGAAGTGGTTGCATCTTTTGTTTCCCTTTGGGCATTCACTTGCGTAGATCGAGTATCACTTGATCTAGCCACGGTGGATTGCACAGGCATATCCTTAAGTTGAGAGCTAAGGGTGGTGTCGTGTCCTACCTCTTGGACATCTAGAAGCTTTGATGGAGATAGAGATTAGGAGTGAGCAGCTCCCATTGACGACCACTATTGTGCTTCTTGTGTCCGTTTGGAAAAAGAGGATGTAGGAGATCTAGGACTCTTAGGTGGACTTGGCACTAGCTGAATGATTTGCTCGAGGCTATTAGACGATTGTGCCATTTTCTTTGTTGAGCGATCAGCCTTGCCATGAGCAATGTTGTGCCTATGATGCATGTTGTCCTCTTGGAAAATCAAAGGCTCTTTGGGCACTAATGGCTTTTGTGCATGCTCAATGGCTACATATGACATCTACTTATTAAGCATGCTAGGCTGAGGCTCTTTCTTTCAAACACTCATGTTTGGTTTCTTGCCTCGAGACCTAGAGTTTCTCTTAGATTTCCCCCTGTGCTTCATTGCTTTTGATGCAATCTTGCCTTCAGGATAGAGATGGTTTAGCAGGGGATTTTGGTACCCAAATCCATCGGTTACCTGCGTAATACCCTTGAGCACGTAGCAACGCTTTGGATATCCATCACAGCGTCCAAAAAGTGCTGACCTCCATCGATGCCTTCGTCTATAAGGCTTGGGCTTCTTTTGGGGTCTTCTATGATATTTGTAAGTCCAAAGCCCATCCTTGGCATTGTCTCTTGACCTTCTTGTTTCAATCGTGGCCTCACTCACTGGTTCTCGTTGTTCAACCTGTGCTTGTATCAGCTCTTCCAACAAGTCCTTGCTCTCGATAGTAGCCTTGACTGTTATGTCAGCACCTTCCTTACCTTTCCCTCGAGGTTCGATGAGGTCACCCTTGCTAAAGGTTGTGACTATCCTCACACCCGGTAGTGTTAGGTGTATCCTCTGTGCTACATAGTCAGCCTCACATTTGGTCGCCCTTTTGAAGGGTCTTCCCAAGAGGGTTTCCTTACCATATTTAGCACTATTTGGAGGAACATAAAATAGGATAGGCAAGCTTTCAGTTTCAATTGTTGCAAGGATATTTCACCTCCCTATGAGTGCTTTTGGAGGTCCCCCATAAGGGCTAAGAGTTGCATTAGTCGGTGTCAGCTCTGGTTGGCCTAGTAGGGTCCATGCCTCATAGGTCAAGACATTAAAATCTGCTCCTTCATCAATTAGAGCATCGATAGTATGCTCTCTTTTCGCGGTGAGTTTGACCCTAAGATAAGCAGGTGGTACTACGTCTTCATCTTCCGGATCTTGGCTTGTAAATTTAAGTCTTTTGACAAATGCCCTTGAGTCCCCAATTGCACGACTAGATGTGGATTCTCCACTGATGTCTTGGCTCGTTAGTGCGGTGCTATTCAAGGAGCATCTATTGTCAGGACTGTCATATCTAGTTATTTTCGCTATTGTAGCTTGATGTTGTTCCTTTCCGCTTTGACTAGATGCAGTCTGAATACAACACGTATGTGTTTTTGCAGTGTGGCCTTTTTGCCCTTGTTGGCTAGATTGGCCCATTGTGGTTGTAGGGTCTCTATTTCTCTCGGTTCGGGTATGGGCTTTTGGTTGCTCTTTTGTCAGTGAGAATCCATGTCCGTGTAGAGCTGTTACTACACTAGGGTCTAAATTGGAGGACCTATCATGGTGCACATTTTTTCTCCAGCCTACCGGGGGAGGTGAGGAGGGGGCAGAGCCCCCTCTATGGGGGTCCGCGAGGGGCAGTCCCCCTGGCCCGCAGGGCCCTTATGATAAATGCCATCCGTGATTTGAAAGACTGTTTAGTCAAATTTTACTAATGTTCTAAGTTTCAACCCAGTGATGGGTCTGTGATGTGCCTTTGGCTCTACGTAGCCTTTGGGGTCACTTTCGAGGTTCAAGGTTTTCTAATATGTTGCCTCGTTTGTTTTTTGCCAATCAGATTTTCGTTGCGTAGCGTTTTGCGTCTAGGTCTCCGGGTCTCGTTGCTGCCTACTTCAGGCCACCAAGCGGCTGCTCCCTACGATTCTGTCTATTCCATGTGCCAGAATCAAGTTCTGAGCGTCAGAGAGGCTTTCGACAGTTCGTGCTGCTGAGTTCCAGCAGGGTCAAGTCAAATTTCTGAGAAATTGATAGCAATTTGTACTCGACCCAGCTGGTTCGAATTGCAAGGTCCGAGTGGGTCACTCAGACGGGGTCAACGCGCATGGGCCGAGGGCCAATTCTGGGACTCGGACAGGGCAGACTCGGATGGGCCAAGGCGCGAACTTGGACGAAGTCGCTCGGACGGAGTCACTCGGGCGAGGTCACTCGGACGGGCCGAGGCACTTGGGTCGAGGGTCGAATTTGACACGTGGTCAAGAGCTGAATTAGTCAACAGTCTGAGTGGGTCACTCAAACGGGCCGAGTAGGTCTAGGCCGAGGGCCGATTAGGGTTTCCGGCCGAGTGGGCCGAGTGGAAGAGGGCTGAGGGCCGATTCTGGGACTCGACCCAAAAGCGGCTGCTCGAACGGGCCGAACGCGGCGCAACGATGACAATGAGATGTCGATCTTGCTCGATTCATGCGATTTACCCAATCGTAGCAAGCATAAACCTCCAGATCTTATCTAGGGGGATAGGGGAAGGGATTCATATACCTAGATAGAGCAGTAGGCTCGTCGATGGCAAGATCGGAGCAAATCGTGCGATGGCTCTCTCTCTCTCCCTCTCTCTCTCTCTCTCTCTCTCTCTGAAATGGTCACAAATGAGCTCTCCCATGGCCTCTTGGCCCTTATGCCCCTTCCCAGGTATGGTGTTAATGCCCCCAATCACTCACTCACCGACCTTAGGCATCACAAGTGAGCTTTTCACCAATTTTTTGCACAATTTTTCCCTGTTTTACCATGTTTTGCAACAGTAAACCCTAATGCTTATTTTCTTTGTTTTTCTTTGTTTTCTCCTACTCTAATGCATCCAACTCACAAAGTAATTACCTACACTACTCCATCTCACATATAAATCTCAAAAAAGCAAAAAACCTACTTGCCAAGGAGATCGAATACCGTCTTCAACCCCCTCCCTTCCTACCTATCTCGAGCACCGGTTTGGGGAAAGCCCTTACTTTGATGCTCGATTCGAAACGCGCAAGCGCTCAAGGCTTGAATTCGTTGGTCCCGGTAACGGAACCAAAATGTGGGAGCTTTCGCTCAACCGCCAAGACCCACGGACCGCTTATTGTTTCAAGCGTTCCAAGCCGAGCACTAATGGCTACCTCTCACATAGCCGACGCGCCATCCATATCTACGGGTGTAGTGAGCTTACCTCCATGCCAATCGAGTTACCTCCTCTCCCGCGCACTCTGGTAGCTCCACGATCCAAGTGCAAGCTTCAAGCAAGCTCCATCCTCAAGCTCCGTGCTCCAAGCTCCATCACTGCGAGCAAGAGAAGAGAAGAGAAGAGAAGAGAAGAAGAGAGGAGAAGATGGAGAGCTTCTCCACCCCACGGTTCCTCACCCTCACACTCTCACTCCCTCACACTCTCACACTCCCTCTCTCAAGCACAAGCTCAAGCAAGCAAGAACAAGAGGAAGAAGAGGAGGAGGAGAGCCACTTTTGGCCACACACAAGAATGAGCTTCTCATTCCCTTTTCAACTTTATATACAAAACCCTAAATCCCTTTTGGGCGGTCATCCCCTTTTTTTCTTTTTTACATGACCGATCGTAGCCTAGGCCCTTTTTCCCATTGTCCTTCTATCTTTCTAGCTTCCTTTCCACTGCCCATCTACATTTACAAATTGCACGGGTGAGAGCCCGGCACTCCTTGAATTAAACCATGATGCGCTTGCTCTTTTTTACAAAAGTTTTGACTTGCACTTTTCCTTGTGCGCCTTTGTCTTCCGTTTCTCTTTGCCCTGGCCTTTGTCTTTGTCTTCTGTTTTAGCTTTCTGGATTTTCCACTGCCTGGCACTCTTTTACAAGATTTCAGGGTGTGCCTTTGTATTTAAAATGCACATTTCCCCTTTTGTATTTGCATTGGACTTTTTAAGGTTGCCCTTGCGCTTTTTGGCATTTTCTCCTCTTCTTTCTTCAGTCGGGCTACCTTTTTTCCACCTTTGCCCTGCGTCTTTTTATTTCATTTTGCTTTCTTCGTGTTGGGGTTAACAGGGCCTCTGCCATTATAAGTGGTGCTCCCAATTCGGCCCTCACGATCTCATGTGGTATTGATGGTCTACTCCTGATCAGCTAGGAGATCATCATCACCAAGGGGCATTCCATCTGCTCCCATCCTTCGTATCTCTCCTCCTCTTCAGGCAATGGTTGATCTTGCGTGGTTCGTCGTGTATGGTAGAGGCTAGACCCCCATATTGGGACCCCATACATAAGTATTGGTGTGACCCAGGTATCAAAGAGCCATAGCTTCATCCGAGGTTCCTAAAATTGTAGACATGCACATTGGCTTTCTGTAGATCCTAGGGCAGTGTAATCGTGTGTTAGTCTGTTCGCTGCGGCCTTCCTTAGGGTGAATCTCGGCCTTGAGAATGTGATCCCTAGGTAAACATATTTTTGGACCACCTTGACTATATCCTATCCGTATTTGAAGTGGGACACTAACCGGCAGATCCATTGGGTGGATGCATTGAATACCATGATCTTGGTTTTCCCCAAGTTCACTATGAGGTCTTGTCCTGGCAACAGAAGGTCTGTAATGCATTTAGGTGGCGCTGCAGTCCCTCTAGCGTGCTAGAGTGGAGAACTATATCATCTGCATATAGTACCATGGGTATCATTGTCCCCCCAAACAGAACCCCTCCCCTCCAAGTCTGTCCACATAATCTGATATCTCGTCAATGTAGAGCTCGAACAAGGTGGGGAAGAGGGGGCATCCCTGATTTACCCCAATAGTGCTAATAATATCCTTTGACAGCCCTCCTAGTGCTCGGACCCGTCCAGTGATAGACTCGTATAGAGCCAGGATTCCCATCTCATCTCTGCCGGGACTTCAAGCACCTGCAGTCTCTGCATGAGTCTGACTCGAGGAACTATATCAAGGCCTTGCGAAAGCCCACAAAGCAGCAGCACACTCACTTTCCCTATGCCTTGTTCTCTTCAATGATGGCTCGAGGTGTGAGGATGTGGTCAAGTGTAGAGTAGTCTCTCCTAAAGCTAGCTTGCCCCCGTGCCTAGTGTTAGTGTGTCTCTGCCCATTTGCTTAGCTTATGCTCCAAGATGGTCGTCCGGTAGTTTGTGGGGACCATGGGGTCTCTGGCCTTTAGAATTGGTACTATTGTATTAGCTGACCAACTGGTTGGGAAGCCTTCACGTGGTGCCTTGTTTAATAGATGGGCTAAGAGGTGGACGATGGTATCTCTAGCGAATGAGAGGTGTTCTACTACTAGTCCCGCGTGGTCTTGGGCCTAACCATTCTGGAGTCTGTCAATGTCATCATCGACCATTTCAGTCCTAAAGAAGGTGGAGGAATTTGGCATGTCCTATGGCGGTCGAGGTAGGGGGGTTGTCGTGGCATGTGGTATAGTGAGGTGGCGTAGCTATGCCACGTCTATGGGGAGGTAATGTGTGTCTCTACTTGGGGTGCTTGGAATGCCTTCCACGCCTCCTTGATATCTTACCCTAGGAATAGCTTATAAAACTCATGATCTAGCTTAGATAGGTATGCCCGCTTCTTCCTTTGCACTAGGCGATGAAAGATCGTGCGAGCTTAGTGGTGTGTGTATTTCCCTTCGGCTTCCTCTTGTTGGAGGCGGAGGCGGATTTCCTTGCATTCCTCATCGTACCAGCTATTCCGCAAGGCATTCTTGCTAGGAGGGGTGGAGTGAGAGAGAGAGAGAGAGAGAGAGAGAGAGAGAGAGAGAGAGAGAGAGAGAGAGAGAGAGAGAGAGAGAGAGAGAGAGAGAGAGAGAGAGATTGGCAAGGCCTATGAGAGATAAGCATAGACATACCCACACATCCATGCACATACATGCGCATTGCTTGAACATACTTTGGCCCCATCCTCTTTGCAAGAGTTCTACTTTTCCCTCATCTCGCTACTCAAGGGATGCACCTCAAAAAATGTACATGCACCACATGCAATCAACAAGATTGATTTTTCAAAATAGAATATAGATAAATTTAAAAGATTACATTAACAAAAAAGCCTTTTTTATTGCATATTGAAAAATACTCATAAGTTTCTTAAGGAAAAGGGGTCAAATTATTGCCTCATGGCATGTTAGTAAAGCGTAATTTTTAAGAATCTTTGACACACGTGATATGGATGTTTTCTTATAGGTGCATCTCCCAATCTTCAATAGAGAGCTAAGCAAGTATATATGCTTTGGTACTCCCAATAAATTCAAATATTTAAAGGTAACTATGAGTTTGAAATGCCACCCAAAAAGTTTGCAAGAAATCTAAATGTATGAGCTTGAGGAATGGCATGGAAAAGGGGAAGGGTCCAAATGTTAAAAACTAAATGGCTTAAAAGCATAATCTCTTTTTGACAACTTTGCAAGTATACAATGAGCAACTTTTTGATATCTTGGCAAGTATAACAATGAGAAAAAATAATAAGAATAATTTGCTTTGTGACCCTAAAAAGCCCTTAACAAACATAACTCTTCCAAACAAGGGTTCACTTCTACCTAACCACTTCATTTATAGTTGACCAAATGGCGAGGACTACTCAACCTCTCAAGATAGCCCAAACCTTCTCAAAGGTTTCGTTCAAGTTTCCTATATCACTGAGTAGCATTTGCTTCTAGTTCACTATAACATGCAAATTTATTATTTTTATCCCATTTTTAACCTTCCTCTTTAAGTCATTGCTTCTATGTAGTCTCAAAAGAGATGTTTGACACTGTCTTCCTTTCTTCTACATAGCATATAGAGAGGGGAAACATTCTTGAATTTTGATAACTTATCCCTAATGGGGAGTTTATTGGCTAATAGTCTCCATAGCACAATGTTTACTCTAAATGAAGGAGTATCATAGAATGCTTTTTTGAGGCATTTCCTCTGCATTCTAAGTATTGCACAAGGAATCTATATCTCTTTAAAGCTTTCTAAGCACACAATATCTCGCTGGCATTCGAAACCCTTATATCATTCATTTTCTTCGTGGCCATCAACATCTTGCCACTAGAATTGGCCCAAAGTTTGAAGTTGACTTGAGGATCATAGAATTGTGATGTGAGCCAAAGCTCCTTGCATTTGGACATGACTTATTACAACCACTCAGTCTTTTCATTAGACAAACCAAACCATTATGCAATGGCATATTCTTATTATAGAACTATAGTAATCATGGTATTTTACCAAAACTCACTATAAAAATAAGTTTATTTCATTTTATTTATTGTATATTTTTTTAATTTGTTACATGACCTATGACTCATTACATGAGGTGCACATGTGATACTAGTCGCATTATGCCTAGTAGATAAACAAAAGGATATTAATGTGCTTTGTATTGTAGTTAGTAGATCATTAGATGGGGTTATGTGAAATTACTATTTTGAGATGCATATTTTAATTCATGAAAATAATACGCTTTAGTAATCTTTGAAACAAGGCTGTAGAAAGGCTAGGAGATGAGAGAGAATGCGAACGAGAGAGAAAATTCAAACTTTATTTGCAAAGAATTGAAGAAAATCAGTTATTTACTATTGTTTTCCTATCTCAACAGCTTGTAGATGCTGTCTTTTGTTGCTGCAAATTGGTCTTCTCCTACCCTTGGTTTCCTCGAAAGGTCCTCAAATGGCTACAGATTAGACCAACAACATCTCCTCCCTCTGTCTTGCAGGGCTGAATGCACTAAAATGCCTCTCTCGAGCCTCTAAATATATTTTTTAATCTTGCACGTAGGCATTTTTGACAAGTGACAGCCTTCCTGAATGGTTTTTCCAGCATGATATACATTATAACATTGAAATATTATTAGAGATTCCATGCTACACAACATGAAAATATGATATTTTTGTAGGCACTCATAGCCACAAGGACTTTGCATACACAAATGTGCAATCGATTTACTTTAGATGTATCTATTAGGAGATTTAAAATAGTATGTTTGGATGTTAAGTTATTTAAAATAGGTTGTGTTAGATTTATTTTGCCAAAAGCAAGTTGTGCAAGAAAAGAAAAAGCAAGAACACGAAAAGATGCCTTCAATGTATTTTGAGCACAAAAGCTTAATACAATCAATAAATACATGCATGGGGGAGGTGCTCACCCATGCATGGAGGGATATTATACCCAATCTTTTATTGTGAAAACTTTGTGGATTTTCTCTCCTCTCTTGCAATTTGTTCTCTTCATGTTTTCTCTTAATTCTTGTCTATTGTATGATGAAGGCTAATAACATTGGTATTACATCATAGTGATTGGTGGACATGTCGACATCGAAAAGTAGGCATACATCCATCTTGCAAGGTTGCTCCATCATCAACATCAATGTTTGGTAAGTCACAAGCTTTATCTAGTGGATTCAAGGGTAGTTCAATTTCCAAGAAAACAAAGGATGAAAGAGACCTAAGTGTAATACTTCCACACACTTAAAAGTTAGTTGGTTAGTTCGAAAGTTAGTTAGTCAATTAATAATTAGTAAGGTTACTGACTAAAGACTAACTAAAATAAAAACTAACTAACGTTAATAACTAAAAATTTATCTTTAATTAAAAATATTAAAGAAATCAAGAGTTGTAACCTGACATTTTCTGGATTAGCAAAGATTGTAGCTACCCATCACAGAAGTTACCACGTGAACGAGAGTTATGAGCCATATTAGTCATTAATGTCAATGTGTATTGTATGGATGGTCCAAAAATATTAGATTTTTGGATAAAACTAGCATATTTCTTATATTGTGGATATTATTTATTGCAAATATCCCAATAAGCTATGGAAATTTCTCAAAACAGGATGTTATATAAAAAAAAGCAAGTGGTCTTTTCAATTAGTTTTGGAGATTTAATACAAAAAAAACAAGGATTGGTGAAATCACGTGCGTTGCACAATCGCAGTTTATAGGCAGCAAACGCAGTATACAGGCAACAAACAACACTTCGAACAGGGAGAATAAGGAGTGATCACTCATAAAGATTTCTAATCAAGTGTCTTGGGGTTTTACCCCCCGTTTGAAGCCAACGGAACCATCTGATTTGTGATTTGAGCATCAAATTGCATCTTAGAAGTTTCAGAATCGTTGATTTTGCCAAGATTCCCTCCACAAAGACCTCCTCTTCTCAGCCACAACCCTTCTTCTCTTGTTTAGCTATAAATATGAGGCATGGGGAGCAGTTTAGAAAAGCACAAGGAGACCCCGAGAGGCTATGAGAGAGAGGTAGAGAGAGGGAGGTAGAAGGATACCCCTCCAAGAGGCTACAAGAAGGAGCTTGAGAGAGAGAGAGAGAGAGAGAGAGAGAGAGAGAGAGAGAGAGAGAGAGAGAGAGAGAGGAGTTACCCTGAGAGGCTGCAAGGGAGAGAGATAGCTCAATTCCCCTTATCTTGGCCTTCAACTAGGCCATCTTCTCTTACACTCTCCCATCTCGAATTCATTCCTCCTTCTTCATCTCTCAAATCCACTTGCGGACGATAGCTCCAAATCGATGAGGTGGAAGGATCATGGGAACTATCGCAACAGGTCAAGGAACGGGTATTGCCAGAGATATGGGAAAGCCTGAGGTTGCCAGAGTTACTACTACCAACGGAACATCGGGTGTGGCGAACCCAAGCGCGAGTAAAGACAAAATTCCCAATGTCGTTGTGCCAAACCAAGTTATTCATTACTAGGTTATTATTTTTCCACATAAAATAATAAGGTTTATGTGGAATTTCTACAAAATATTAAATGTTAGCCTTTGCATCAAATGGTACAAGAGCTACTTGTTAGATTGCACGGACAACATATGTATAAGAATTAATTATGTACAATATTAGCTCTATATTTTACACTTACACGAATTGACAGTTTCATCTAGAAAGCATACTAGTACATGCATAAACAATTAATTGCTATGATTTGTAGTTAGATTGATTGAGATTTTAAATCATGGAATCATGATGTAAATAATTGCATGTAATGTCTCCATTACTTAGTTTATTTTAATGTGCGTATATATTCCAAAGAAAATTGATTTATGAAACAGACTCTCATTATGAAAATAATAATTATTATTAATGAGGTATTATATGCCAATTTCATGGAAGAAAGACTTGGGAGACCCTCCCAAGACAAGCTTATTAAAACTATGTTTGTAGTATAGAAGAACAAAAAAAACTAACCTAGTGGATAGTCACTTGGCAGCTAAGTGCACTTGGGTGACGACATTGTCGGGATGGGTGACCTCCCGGAAAGAGTTTCCTACAAGCTAGTGGGAGCTTCTCGCACGCAACCAATGGTGCCAACGAAGTCTTCATAGCTCGTTGCCAAGTATGCCAAGGCCAAGATGCCAAGGTCTACACCTTGGTTGCTGGACGACGTGCCATGCAGTGCTTACCCATAGATTCGTAAAATTTTATCTTCACACTACAAAAATGGAGCTCTCTCTCTCTCTTCTCTCTCTCTCTCTCTCTCTCTCTCTCTCTCTCTCTCTCTCTCTCTCTCTCTCTAACGTCATCAATGATGTCATCAAAAGCACTAAAAGAAAGCATTCTCTCTTTGTCATCGATGATATCATCGAAAAACACTAAAAAGCAAGTGTCCTCTCTTTTCCCCCTACAAAACTATAAATTGAGGGCTTGGGGATGACCAGGAAGGGGGACAAGAGCAATCTTGACGAGGACGAGATGTTGATCGAGAAGGAGGAGACTCTATTTCGCGAGAGGAAGAGACATCATTCCATTCAACCCAAGGAAGGGGATACGCAGAAGGTCTCTCATCCTCTTCTACTCTAATTCGAGAAGAGAAGACATTGAAGAACTTTATCCTATTCTATCAATCCGGTTAGAGGTCATACCTCTACTCTCATCCCTATTCTGTCTACTAGAGAGAGAAGTATTGCTCTCCACGAGACAAGAAGAACCATCCGCAGGCCTACATCATTGAATTCTGCAATAATCATCATTATCATCAAGAGTCTTACTCCCTTGCCAACCAGTATTACTATCGTTTTCTTCTTCTTCTACAAATCATATTTCTGTCATGGCCTCAAAGAAAAGGAATTCAAAAGCAGAAATTGCAAATGACCCTACTAATGTGGAAGCAATAGTTAGAGTTGCGAGCACACGGGAGTCACTAATGCAGTCACGGGCACGGATAACAACCCTTTACCAATCGCAATACCAAATGTTATTCAAAAAAAAAAATATCCGAATTCAATAGAAATAAGATAAGTCTCTTAAGAAATACTGCGATCTTAGAGTATTCACTTGGTAAATTATTAGAACATCTTATAGGCTAGAAATTGTTAGGAAAACTACAAAATTCTAAACTCAAGAGAAATCATGAGGAAATTTTCAAGACGGATTTATTAAGAACCAAAACCCAAAAAAATTAGTTAAGGATATAGTTTAATCTAGAAGCTTTGACAGAAGATTTTAAGACCGAAAATATCTCTAAGTTAAAGAAATTGACTTAAGGCCAAGAAACTTGGTTACAATAATAAACCCTAAATTGGGAAGTTAGAGACCGCAAAATCTAGATACCCTTAGTTAAATTCTAAGGGAAAGAGTTCATTATGTGAAATTCAAGTATCAATTGCTACTAGATTAATCATCACTTGAAAGTTGCATGATTGATTGAAGTCATAACTGCTTGAAGACATCAATCTTGTTTGTGATTTTTTAGATTAAATCCTAATTGAATTAAGTATTGGAACATATAAAAATTAAGGAGCCCTATACCTCCTCCAAGGATAGATGTTGAATCTGCATACCATGAAGGGATGTTTTTTTAAAACTGCAACGGACGCATGGACCAACTCCGATGGCGAGAGGTCTCCCATCAAGGATCGCATTAAGTAGGAGGTGGTTAGGGTGCCAAAGGGCTTTGACTAGTAAATCCTTTTCGCACTTAGGAACTACTTGGTCCCCTGTATGGCCCAAGTTCTACTTGAGACACCTAAAAACGCTACCTATAGGTGGATTTGATCTTAGTGACGTGCAAATGTGATGGATGAGGTAGCATGTAAAATTGTAAATTTTCTCTTGTATGGGCAAGAGAACACACATTACGAAACATAATCAATGAAAATTTTTTTATTCTAATTATATGTCTGTGAGTAAATTATGCAAACGAACAACTATGCATAAAGGATTCTTTTTAATTAATGAAGTTATTTTTATATGTTTCACGTAATGTGGCAGATAATTAGATAACTAAGAACTTCCATAGAGGGAAGCATGTGGATGGGTTCATGATGAATCTAGTCCTATGCCAGGGTGGTCTCAGTTAGCCGAGAGGTTTCTTCAAAGAACAAATGCTAGGAAGAAACTCTAAGAAGGGCTGATTCACTAACTTATCTAGGGTTTGGTCTTAGAACCGGAACTGTAAATTATCTTAGAGGAAAGGTACGATGATTGTGCCATAGCATTGTGAGGGATTTTATAAATCCTTAGTCTACTACTAGAAAAGAATGTTGTACTCCATGAACCAAGGGTAATGGCAGTCGCTCCTTTCGGACAAGAAACCTCTCGAAGGACACCTCCAAATGTGAGCTAGTTGTTGATAGGTGACTGTTAGGTCAATTAGGAACCTTCAAGTTGGCGGTCCTCCATGGGTAACGGTAGGACACTTCCCCTGCGGAGTAGACCTAGGGTTATAGAGCCGTGGACAAAATCTGATCATTCTGGTTAGAGTATGGATGGCGAGGACTGGAAGGCAAACTCCAAGCAACTACTTACTTGTCACATAATAAAGGTGGGTACATTACATTGCAAGATGTTGTTGCACATATGACTTTATGCGCACTCAAGATTAGTAAAATAACTCGATATAATTATTATCAAACGTGACAAGGTTAAGTGTTGATTAACACTTAAAAAGTGAAACTCTATTTAAAGGATCTGTAAGCCATCTCGTTGAGTTATTGGCACAATATATTTCTTTAAGGAAATTCGCTTATGTTGGGTACGATAGCCCAAACAGGAAATTCATGTTTTCTTAACATGCTGTAAGAGATGTACACAACACTTCTTTATGGGGAGGAGAATTCTAATTAGAATGTAAGGTTACCTTAGGATAAGTTCTACCTTGCCTATATGAAGCTGTGAGCTACATGATAGTGTGATTGTCATTACATCATTTGATATACGTTTGAAAGGACTATTTGTGTTTGCTAGAATCTAGATCTCTGATTGAAAACATTAACAAATAGGATAAAAGGAAGTATCACGCTAGGCTACCCCCAAGCTAGCCATGAGACCCTACAAGGAGGTCATGGTTATCGCTTCGTGAGGCTTAGACCAACTCCGTTAGCGAAAGGTCTGTTTGTAGGGATAGTCTCGGGTAGTAGAAAATGTGGGTGTCAAGGGGGGCTCTGGCTGTAAATCCTGCATTGTTCCTAGAATCTGACAAGTCCTTCATGACCCAGGATGGGATCTTAGAACCCTAAATACTAGTTACAAGGGTGGAATCTTGGTGGGTAGAATACCCTCGTGGAATTCTGTGTATCTTCCACAAGGTCAAAAAGATGAAAATTGTAATAAGCTTCCAATATAATAAAGAAGTTTGTTTTATTCAAGGATTGTTTGAATCGTATGCGTATCTATAAGATAAATTACATGAAGGAACATGTGATTTAACGAACTAATTAAGGAAGCTGGTTGTATATGTTTCAATAAATGTGCTGTAGTAATTAAAAAACTAAAGATAATTCCATCATCAAAGAAAAGCGGGTGGGCATGACCCCCTCGACGGCGGGTCCAATGGTAGGGTGATCTCAATTAGCTGGGAGCTTTTCTAAATCAACAATAGAAATAAGAAGACAATAAATTGACCAACTAGTTGTCAGCTAGAACCAACTTGCATTGTTTTAGGGGGCCAGAATGGGATTTTTCCTTATGGGCAGGAGGGTTGATGTATTGCACTCTCCTCCATCTTCCATTCTGTTTGAACCGAGTGCAATGGCAAGTCCACTTCAGATCGAGTAATCTTGTAGAAGTGGAAACTTGAAATTTTTGACGCTAGTTGGCTGCTAAGAGACCTGTTTGATTTTAGGAACCCAAAAATTCAGGTCGATCCTAGTGGGTTCGGCTAGAACTCTTTCGTTGCGATGTAGACTCAGTGGGATCTAAGTGACAAACCCCGTGATGTTCCTAGGGAGCGCCAGGTTGTGTCATTTGGAAAACCTACTAATGGACTACAAAAAGGTGCGCCTTGGAATGAGCCTAATGGAAATCTCACACTAGAAAGACTTATTAAAACAAAGGGGGGGGTGGGGAAGGAGACACTTATTAATACACCCCCTTCCATAAAGCCCTTTACACATTACCTCTTTTTCGTAGCTTGTATAAAGGCTATTCTTGTGTGGGATAATTCAAAGTGTATTTTTCCAATGTCACAAGCCTCTATTTCTGTGTATGAAACTACAAATCTATTTTCTGAGGTTGGGAAGTTTGTTAGAATCCTTGTTATTATGTAGTGATGTACTGATATTATGTAGCAATAGAAGTTTGTTCGCACATAATAAGTTCTACTTCATGGGATTTTTAAAGGGCCATTCTTGCACATAAGATATTTTCCCCCATGTCGAGACCATTGAATATGGATGAAGTAAATATAGACTCGTCATTTTTGAAAATTACTTTGTACCATTTTCCTCACTTTCTTTCCCCTTAGACCCAATGCCTAGCCTGCAGCTTGGGACAACCTTACTCACTCAACATTGGTCACGATCTAGAGAATACAGGTGCTGTGCATCCAGGAGGTATTGTCTGATACCCTTTATCATTTTATGATTCATGCAAATTGTGAATGTCCATGTTCTCAAACAAAGAAAAATCAGCATTGTGCTTAGTGCAAAAGCATTCTTTCAATGAATTTGACTATCACTCGTACGCGGCGTTGCATGAACCTAACACCGAGAAACCCTCGTGCTACTAGGTTCTTAATTTTTAATTATCGACCAACCTAAATTGTATGCATAAAAACCAGCAAGCTTTTCATCATTTCATTTAGCATTTAAACACCTTTTGTACACTCTATCCTCTTACTCATTTAGGTTGTGCATTATTGATCGGTTTAGGGTTCGTTTCCATGTTTTTATTGTATAAAAAGCAATAAAAACTCACTAAAACATAAAGGTAGGGCTGAACTGAGCTAAACCTCATACTTCAGACCCCCCATACATACACAAACATGGTTCTTATTTTTCCTTAATTTTTGACACTCAAAATCCATTTTTCCCCTATTTTTCTTGTATTTTTTGCAATATTAAATAACTGAAAATACAAAATGAGTTGTGGGCTGTGGCCCTTAGGTTCATTTGCAAAAAAAACACAAATTTAGTTAGTATGTCTTATTATATCTTCCATTTATATATCAAAAACACCCAATTTTTCCATATTTCGCGTATTTTACGGGTTTTACACTATTAATTTCAATCACAACACTTATGATTTTCTGATTTTTTGAGCATAAATTGATCAAACTCATAGCAAACAACATTTTAACGCATAATCATCCCATGGGAACAAGTATTCATGAAGCAAATTGCATAAAACATCAATTTCCTTTGTAAAAATGAGATTACCGTTCTTTGCGGGTTGCGGGATTTTATTTGCCATGTCTCGGGACTAATTTCCAGCAGCCATTAATGCTCATGACAGTCCACAATCAGCAATCTTCATTCCTCTTGAACCACGGAGCAATCCGGTCTTCATTGGACAAGCATCCGTCATCCATTCTTCTTCTTCTTCACCACATGAATCTGCCCTTAGAGGAGAGAGAGGGAGGAGAGAGAAAGACTGAAATCAGATATCTTCATAGAGACCGCCATTGGAGGAGCGAAGCACGGCGAAATGATCAGCATCCAAAGGGGATTGAAGGCCAATGATTAGTGGCAGTGGCTGTTTGCAGGCAGGAGATGGCATCTCCATCCTTCTTGGCGCAATTTTCGGCGCATACAGATGGCGCCCTTCTCCATGTTTTTCTCCATCCCTTGATGCCACGATTTGCATGCTACACTTAAATGTTACATCCCCCCCCCAAAGGTCATGACCACTTGACCAAAGTTTGGTCCACCTTTTCGTATCTTGCCCGGTTTCTTGGCCATTTCCCCGTCCGGACTCCGAATTGAGCTCTGAAAAATCCTGGGCGTCCGGCTCGGCATCCCGCATTGGCTAGTAACTCTTGTCAACATGCACGACAGTCTAAAAAATTATGAAAAATTAACAAGTGTCGCTCGGGCGCCTTTAAAGCACTTTGACGCTTAAAATCGTCCTAGATCGAGCCGCCGCCTTCGACGTTGAATATTTTTCCCTTGATATTCATAATTTTAGCCTATTTTTAAGCACTTCTCGGCATCAAAATTCCGCTCTCAATATTCCAAAGACAAATTTTAACATCAGATATGGTCATTTTGAGTTCACAGTAATGTCCTTTGGATTAACCAATTCTCTTGCTACATTCAATAGGTCAATGCAGGATATCTTTAGACCATACCTTAATGAGTTTGTACTTGTTTTCTTTGATGACACTCTGGTCTACTCCAAGGAAGAAGAAGACCATGAGTCTCGACTTCACATTGTCCTTGAAATCATGAGGACACACAAGCTTTATGCCAAAAAGAAGAAGTGTGCCTTTCTCAAACAACAAATTGAGTATCTAGGCTTCATTGTATCAGAAAATGGAATCTCTATGGATCCTGCAAAGGTTAAAGATGTACAAGAATGGCCCCCACCAACCACTATTAAGGAAGTGCGTAGCTTTCTTGGTCTAACAGGATGGTATAGAATCTTTATCAAATATTACACCTTAGTTGCAGCACCCCTCACAGATCTACTAAAGAAGTTGGTTGCCATAGTGTGGACAACCACTAAACAAGTAAGCTTCGACCAACTCAAACATAGCTTAGTGACAGTGCCAATTTTGAAGCTCCCAAATTGAGAAAGGAGTTCAAAGTTGTTACAGATGCCAGTCACTTGCACTAGGCTATGTACTAATGCAAGAAGGTCATCCCATGGCATATTCCTCAAGGAAGTTAAATACCATGAGAAAAATTATACTACTCATGACTTGGAACTATTGGATATCATTCATGCCCTCAAACTCTAGAGGCACTACTTGCTCAGCAACAAATTCTCCTTGGTCATGGACCACAAGAGCCTCAAATGGATCTTCTCCTAGGCTGACCTCAACATGAGGCAACGCCTTTGGATCGAGGTGCTACACGAGTATGAATTTGAAATTAGATTAGATCTGGCAAGGAAAATGTGGTTGTTGATGCCTTAAGTTGTAAACCATTCCTCAACTCTCTCATTATGGAGGAACCTTCAACGGTCGGATCACTAGCCACCATGGTGTCAATGCCACTTACCCTACTTAAACAACGAATACTCTGGGAAGCACATGATTCCCCTTTCTTTGGTCATCCGAGATATGCCAAGACCCTCAACATGGTCAAGAAGAGCTATCATTGGGAAAGACTTAAGGGAGATGTACTCAAATATGTCACAGAATGTTTTTCTTGCAAATGCATCAAGGCAAAGCATGTCAAGATGCCTGGAAAGCTAGAACCCCTCAACATCCCTCAGATGAAGTGGGAATTTATCAACATGGACTTTGTTGTTGGGTTACCTCCAGTTCCATGTGGGTACAACTCAATTATGGTTGTTTTAGATATGCTCACCAAGGTTGCACATCTCATCCTAGTAAAGACAAATTATAAGGCTTCATATATTGCCGGGCTATTCATTAAGGATATATTCAGACTCCATGGTCTACCCGAAAGGATCATCAGTGATCGAGGCTCCCTTTTCACATCTCATTTCTAGAGAGGGATATTTGAAGCTATTAGGACTCAGCTCTGTTTTAGTACGGCCTATCATCCTCAAACTAATGGCCAAACAAAAAGGGTTAATCAAGTGATTGAAGATATGCTTAGAGCATATTGCTGTCACGAACCCAAGAAGTGGATCCAATATCTACCCTTGGTGGAGTTCACCTACAATGCTTCCTTCTAGCAAAGCATTCAAATGAAACCTTTCCAAGCATTGTATATGCATGATTGTCATTCTCCATTAAATTTCTTGGACCCTACTTTAAGGGTAGAGGCTTCCAAGAAGATGCTAGAAGAAATGGATGAACAGGTTAAGGCCATTAGGCAAGACATCAAAGCCACCAAGGATAGGTAGAAGGCTTATGTAGATTTGAACAGGCAAGAGTGGCTCTTCAAGGAGGGGGATATGGTTTTCATTTGTATATGACTCAAGAAGAGTTCCTTATCCTTGAGAAAGTTTAAAAAGCTTAGCCCAAGGTTTCATGGGCCTTACAGGATCCTCAAAATCCTAGGACCTAATTCTTACAAACTCCAACTCCTTGAAAATGTAAAACTTTACAACGTATTTCATGTTAGTCATTGAGATGCTTACAAGCCATTGAGAAGGACGAAACTAGGACAATAGCTAAGTTATTATGGGAGTAAGTAATCCCACAAGTCAATTGGCCCATTGAGATAATGAGTGATTAACCATTATTGACAATTATCTTGATCACTCACTTGTCATGCATCTTCATGGTTAATCATTGAAAATTCTAGAATTTAGTTGGTCCATTGTGATGGTGAGTGATTAACCATGATGAAGTGCATTGCTCTTGATACTCACTTATTCATTGCCTCTACTTGGCCATTGCCAGGGAATAGCTATGTTGGCATTGCAAGGGTAAATTATTGAGGACCTATTGACACATAACATTGCATTACAATAAAAAAATTTCAAGCTTTGACATCTAGTTAATGATTTAACATTGCAGATGTTGGGGGTAAAGGCATGTGCCTAGCTACCTGTGTATTAGTACATTGATAGAACCCACATACTTGCACACATATACATTGCAGGTGGTGGATGCCCATCACTGTCACTTCGTTCTTTATTTTTTAAGGGACATTTGAATAAAGGGAAGGCTGGTCACACAATGTCATTGTAATTGTTGTGGAGTTGCCACATCTTGTGTGTGTCTCTCTCTCTTGCTCTTACTCCTTCCACCATAGCTCTTGCTTGCACTCCATGCTTCCACTTTAGGGCTCACTCCCTTCAACTATGGTATCAGAGCCATCTTTCCCAAGACCTTGAGCAGCCTGATCCAGCATTGATCTTGTGGAGAAAAGCTTCAACTCACAGTTTTAATGGCAACCATGGATTCTTCATCCTGAGGCATCCATTGAGCCCCTACCCGACTTCTTTCCTCATTTTGAAGCTTGTTCCAAGGCATTACTCAGTTCACTTGAGCACCTTAGAGTGCTTCCAAAGCCTCAGTATCATTAGCAAGAGTAGCAACAACAATGTGAATTGCACATGTTGCTGCTACCCACTCTCTGATTAGTTTGCTCCATCCTCCAACTCTTGGCACTCTTCCCTGGCACTTGGCAATCTTTAGAATCTTCCTCAACATCTTTGGCATGAGTTTGGGCATTAGTTGGAGATCTTGGGATCAGCCATTGATTCACAGTTTGTTGTCATATAGTTCAGAATAGCAGTTCATTCATAGTGGTTGGAGGTCACTTATGCTTCCTAGGATGTCTATTTGATGTCAGATCATCTAGGGATGTTATGCCAATATATTGGAGTACTATGGGGTTGATTTCAACACTCTTTTGCTCAGTTTTATAGAGGTTCTTACTGTTGTAATAACCAGGGTTGAAGCTCATTTAATTAGTGAAATACATACCTATTGCTCTTAGGTGCCTACTACTAACTACTTGGGTTGATGTACTAATGCTTATGGTTCACGTTACATGCATGGTTAACTACTTTTGAGCTGAGATTGAAACTTTGAATCTTAACATTGATTATCATTCATTGTTATGTATAGCTATTTGATGCTCCAGTAAAGCACTTTGCTAGTTACTTGGGTTGGATGCTCCTGAATATATACTACTTATCCACATAATGTTTTGAGCTTTGTTTGCTCATCTGCAATTTGACTTTTGTTCTAGTGGGAGCCACTTTCTTGACATTTGGATATTATATTGAGCATTTGGTTCTGTAGTTAAGCTTGAGGGTCTTATAATGAGACCGTTGGACTTGGTGACATGTACATGCTCTTGTTATGCTTTATGTGTGCAATTGATGCTTACTGAGCCGATTTGACATTACTTTTGGACTGGTATCTCTGTGTTACGATGTTGTTAGTGATGTATACATCTTGGTTGGTTCTAGTAGTACTGAGCTTCCTTTACGTTTCTTAGTCTATTGTGCCTTTGATTGGTCTCTTTTGTTACCCCCATGAGACCCACTTTATGCATGATGGTTATGCCTATGGGATGTATCTCAGTCTGATACACTAATCCTTTGATAGTTCTCGATACCAATTGCATATTCACTCACTGCTAGTTGGAGCTATTCCTTAGTAGTTGCACTTTGTCTTATATTAGTGATTTCCCTTCTTTGGCATTGATTTCTTACCGATGTACTTCATTTTCAGCATGTTGTGATTGCATTTTACTACACTGTTTATGCAAGCAATCATCTTTATTTGGTAGTTCTTTGCATTAGCATTATGGACAATTCATTATTTAGTTAGTACCCCTTGTTTTCAGCTTGATCTGGTAGTGGTTTAAGGGCTATTTGCAGTAATCACAATAGACCTACTTTGACAATTGGTGCACTTGTTTGCCTTCATTATGGCTGGTGGCTTGACTAATAGTGCTATCTTTAATATTAATAAGTTGGATGGCACTACAGCTACTAGAAGGCCCAAATTTGGCAAGTTTTAGTGCAGAAAATGTAGGTTAGGCCTTTGAAACATAAGGGTGCCTTATTGATGCAAATGATTGGGGTGAATTAGATGAGCTATGTAAGTCCACCATGACAGATGATTTTTTATGTTGATAAGTGCTTAAAAATAGCCAAAATTTTTGAATTTCAGGGGGAAAATAGACTTCGTTGAAGGCGGGGTGGCAATCAGTACAATTTTAAGCGACAATGCCCGAAAATGCTTAAAAGACTCACTAGATGACAGTTGGTGAATTTTCATAATTTTTGGGCATGTCAAACGATACCCTGGGAGATGCCCAATAGTGGAGGACTTCAAGACGAACGCCTAGGCTTTTTCGAACTGTAATTCGGATATTGGACGATGAACCGGGAGTGCCCGGGGGGCCAAGGACCAAAGGCAAGTGTGAAGGACTTTAAAGAAGTCCAAAAGGCATGACCTTTGCCCCACTAAAAAAACGAATTTGAGGGGGGGGGGGGGGGGGGGGTGGTGGTTTCAACGTGCAGGAAGAAGCTGCCATGAATCCAATCATTGAGGGAGGCTATGGGGGCTATAAACAACCCCCCCAACTGATCTTGGGCCTGATCTACACTCTATCTATGGTTCCTATCGCCGATCTCCGCTCCTTCAATGGCTGCCTAGTTGTGGAGATCAAAAACCAGTCTTTCTTTCTCCTCCATCTCTCTCCTGCATAGAGGCAATTAATGTGGCAAGAATCAAGAAGAGAATCGAGTGATGGATGCTTGTCCGGGAGGCACCGAATTATTCCAAGAGGCTGAGGAGACTGAAGGCTGAAGATCTATATTGAAATCCATGGCCGGTTGGTCGATACACAGTCCCAATTAATTATTCAAGAAACCCGAAACACACAAAAAAACCCAAAAAAACACTAATTTTGATGGAAATTGCTAGTTTCTTTGATTTTGAATGGGGAAAAATGAGTGGAAATGGGATAAAATAAGGAAAAATACTAATTTTCATTTCAAATGATCAATTATTAGAAAAAAACCAGAAAATCCCTATTTTTTATTAAAAATAATTAGAAAAAATAAAGAAAAATAGGAAAAAAAGAGTTTCTTGCGATCAAAAAATATTGAAAAATAAGATCTATGTATGTGAATGTCTAACAGGGCTAAAGCATGAGGTTAAGCCTCAGTTTGGCCCTTGTCCTTTGTGTTAAAGTGCGCATTTATTGCTTTTACATAGAAAAAATGACATAAAAGACCCTTTGCACATATGCACCGCAGCAAAATTTAAACGATGAGGGGGAGGATGATGTTATACCATAGTTTAAACACTGAAATAATAAAAAAGTTTGATTGTTCTCTTTATGCATAACATTTAAAATGTGGTTTATTTGAAAAATAATGGATCTAGTAGCATGAGGGTTTGCCTTGGTGCTAAGTTCCTACAACGCAGCATTGTGTATTAGTGGAAATTCAATAAAAGGGCTATTTTTGCACGACACATAGGGTGATTTTATACCATAATTGTTTGTGCACAAAATAAAGCATGCACTTTTGGATAAATCATATATACATTATTCTTGGCATGCATAGCACTTGGGTGAATGATAAATGACCCATGCTGGAGAGAGTAAAGGTCAAAAGATCAAAGAGGGTGACAAAGAAATCGTAAAACTTGTTGAGAGAAGGCCTAAGCAAGAAGCTAGGGAAAAGAAAGTCCTGAATCCTGATATGGAAGGTGGACCTTTAAGGCCAGTTGGTAGTAAAATTGATCCCGATAAGGATAAAGGATTGCCAAGAAAGAAGGTAAAGGCTAAAAAAGAGGCACCAAAGCTGATTGAAGGAGCAAAGGAGAGAATGGTTTGGCGCGAGAAGAGAACTTTGGCTAACTACCACGACTTTGACCTAGCAAGTTCTCTTTGCGAAGTTAAACCAGTCGTAAATCTCCTGTAATTGATTAAACTTTCCCCATGAGTACACAAGGAATTCAAGAAAATCCTGTGTATAGGGTATATTGTAGAACTTTTGGGCATAGCTAGAGTGGGAGAAGATTGGTTCAATCATGTTGAAAAGCATTGCCATAGGGTTCCAACGTATGTGGATGGAATATTAGTGGAGCACGCTATCGTGGACATAGGATCCTCCGTCAATATCATGAGTTCAGATTTGATGGAGAGGTTAGGTCTAGCGATCCAAAAAAATGGCTCCACACTTCTTAGGATGGCTGATGATAGTCTAAGACAATCGAAAGGTTGCATCACTAAAGTCCACGTTACAGTTGCGAGAGTGGAATGCTATCTGGACTTTAGGGTGATAAGGTTTGCAGGACATCCTAGCAATCAAGTTTTGCTAGGTAGGCCATGGATTCTACGGACAGACTATCAAGTCCATATACCCACTGGTCGTAGGTTGAGGTGCCCATCATGTAATAGTGGATGCTTACCCTGAGTCTCCTCAAAGTGAGAGAGCTCTATTATCCTCCACTGAACTAGAAACAATTGGTGATCCATCTAGTAGTGAGACGTCATCAAGCGATGGATCTAAAGAAGGGTCCACTATGGAGGATATTTATCAGATAACCTTGAATGAGCCGATAGAGCCTCAAGATCGAATAAGAGATGCAGATTATTGAGTTGGACCTTGGCACACCTAATGATTCATGGCCAATCAAATTAGGTTCCATGCTTAGTTTGGAAGAGAGAGAGGACTATGTGTCCCTGACTCAGTTGTTCGGCGAGATCTTTGCTTGGAGCTATGACAAACTTAGGGATATTCCTCCGAGTCTGGCTCTGCATACCATTCCTGTAAAGGAAGGTACCCACCCTGTATGTCAGAAAGTAAGGAGTATGTCTTTTGAACTAAGGGATGGGCTATTTGAAGAGCTTCAAAAGTTGCAGAAGGCGGGTTTGATCTTCCCAGTTTAGCATATTGAATGGTGTTTGCCAATTGTGATTAGAAAGAAGAAGAATAATCAAATCCGTAGACTTTAGAGAGCTAAATAAACAGACTCTTAAAGATCACTATCCATTTCTGTTTATTGACCAAATTTTGGATCAATTGGCAGGTAGGGAAATATATTCATTCATGGATTGCTTTGCAGGGTATAACCAAATGGCGATTGCTGAGCAAGACAAGCTAAAAATGACATTTATCATTGTCTTCGGTACCTTTGCATACTATGTGATGGCATTGGGGTTATGTAATGCACCTGGTTTGTGGCAAAGAACAGCCGACAAGACCTTTGATAACATTTCCCCAGAGGAGTTGAAAGTATTCATTGATGACCTGGGGATAGCCATCCTAAGGAAAAGGCAGTTGATTATTTTGCAGAAGTGTTTCAAACGTTGCAGACAATTTTGCATAGCTCTCAACCTGCAAAAGTGCATCTTTGGAGTGCCTTATAGGCTTTTGTTAGGCCATGTGGTCAGTTTGGTAGGGATTGCGACTGACCCTAAAAAAATCAAGGTCATAGTCGCCATGAGTCCGCCACGTACTCCAAAGGAAGTGCATAGCTTTCTGTTATCGGTAGGATATTATTGGAGGTTTATCAATGCCTTGGCAGAAAGAACGTTGCCACTAACAAATCTATTTTCCTTTAACTATCAATCTGCATGGAATGATGCTTGCAAAGTATCTTTTGATGATGTGAAGCAGGAGCTTGCCAAAGCACCTATTTTAAAAGCACCTAAAAGGGGCGAAATGTTCTATATATTTTCAGCAGCAACCATGTATAGTATTAGTTGCTGCTTATCCCAAATTTGGGAGAAGTGGTACCATCCGATAGCTTTTGCTAGTCGAAAGTTGGGCATATCGGAAATTAACTACACCTATATGGAGAAGTTGTGCCTTGTGATGGTATTTGCGATAAAAAAGTTCAGGCACTACATTCTTTATGAGAAGGTGGTTTTTTATATGAAGGTAGAAGGTCTACGATTATTGTTGAATAAGTTATAGCCACCTGATCGTTTAGCAAAGTGGTTAATCACTTTGCATGAATTTGATTACGAGATTAAGAGAAAGCCACCGAAGCTTTAGGGCATTGTAGAGTATCTTATGGATTTTGAAGAGCCAAAAGAGGTCTCCGCTGAAGGAAGTGATATGGAAACTTTGTTCAAGATTGATACGGCGTCTATTCCCTCCTGGTATGCTGCTATAACACGCTATCTTTCTGCAGGAGAGACTGCAGCTACTTTATCAAAATCGGAGAAGAGGAAAATTAAACAGTAGGCATTGAAATTTTCATTGATCGTAGGAACACTATATCGGCAGGGTGTTGATGATATTTATCACCGATGTGTGATGCCTGACGAGGTTCCATTTATATTGGAAGAGTACCATGACTCTGCTTGTGGAGGGCACTTTGCTGGGTGGTTGACAGTGTAGAAGGCTTTAAGATCTGGGTATTGGTGGTCGCCGTTCATCTTCCAGGATTCATTTGACTATGTCAAGAGATGTGATACATGTCAAAGACATGATAGTAGAGAGAATAGGAAGCATCCACTTACGCCGATTATGGATATCCTTCCATTTGAGAAGTGGGGCATCGATTTTGTGGGACCTATTACCCTGTCATCTACTACTCAAAAAAGATACATTATAGTAGCAACTGATTACTTTCCAAAGAGGTCAGAATATAGAAGCACGGGCGACGAGGCAAAACAATGCAAAAGAGACTGCTAGTTTCCTACATGAGTAGATCATCTACCATTTTGGTCCACCAAAGGAAATAATATTGGACCGTGGAACCCATTTTTTGAACAAGGTGATTAAAAGCCTGACTAGAGCATGGAAAATTAAGCATAACAAGACGACCCCCTATAATCCGCAAGAAAATGGACAAGTTGAAAGTACTAATAAGTATCTTGTGGGTATCCTATCCAAGATAGTCTCCGAAAAGAAGCGGGACTGGGATACAAAATTATATGTGGCGGTTTGGGCATATAACACGATGTTTAAGTGAACCACTGGCCACACCCCATTCAAATTATTTTATGGGGAGGAGTGTGTCTTGCCCTTAGAAATTGAGTTTTCAACCATAAGATTCACAATCAATCATTCTTTGGGTGATGAAGATGCCCTATTCGAGTGTTTTACGACTATAGCCTACTTGGATGAGCTTAAATTGTAGAGTCTATTGCACCAGGAGGTGGCTAAACGTCGGATGAAGCAGTTGCATGATCTAAAAGTAAAGAAATATACCTTTAAGAAAGGGCAATTGGTTCTATACTATGATGCGCGTAGGGAGCCATTTCCAAGAAAGCTGGAACCTAGATGGGATGGCCCTTACAGGATAGTTTGGTTAGGTAAAAATAAGTCCACGGCTTTATTAGCTGATCTACAGGGAGTGGAATTTAAGAATAAGGTTAATCTTAATAAGATTAAACCTTATTATTTCTGAACATGCTAACACGCTAAATGCATTGTAGGTCTATGTTGGGGTAGATTTGCGACCTGCAGGAGAGCTTAAACTAGTTGATGGGGCGGTTAATCCCTTATTTGGAGGACCCATATCTCAAGCAAAGATATTATCAAGGGAAGCTTATGTGGTGGAGCAAAGGATACAAAGTGATTGAGCAAGAAGACGGTACCTTTGTGTGGGAAATCAAAGTTTTCTGCTATCACTGTTTGCAAATTTTGACAAGCATCCCTGTTAAGTTTAATGAAGAAAGTGGGATGGAGCTGTCAGTTCACCCTCTAAATATGTTGAATTTTGACTATCATAATTACGAATAGGGGAGTTCTTGATGGTTGGCTGTGTAAACCCATTATGGACATACACGGTATACTTTGATGGAGCGTCCCGGGGCCCTAATAAAAAAGGGAGTGTTGGAGTAGTTATCCGAGATCCGAGATCCCTGACGTAGGGTTACAATGAAATTAGTTGTTTATCTCGGGGTAGGATTCACTAACAACATGGCAGAGTATAAAGCCTTGATTATGGGACTAAATATTACCAAGAAATGTGGTATTCGACGGTTGTTGGTAAAGGGGGATTCCCAGCTGATCTTAAATCAACTCAATGGGACATATATAGTTTGAAATCCCATCCTTCATATGTATCATTGCACTGCTATAACCTTACTTGATGAATTTGAGAGCATATCTCTTTAGCTCATTCCATGTTATTGGAATCAGTTTGCAGATTCCTTAGCTAATTTTGCTTATGAAGAGGACCTCTTCTTCAACTGTGGTCCTAGTCCGAATGTTGCTCTTGATAACGAGACGGGACATGGTCGCTTGTGGGGAATGTTATCATACCACGTGTTATATGGCAGGCGATAATTGATATGGGTAATGCAAAGAATGGCCGAGACCCATCTACCACTATTATCCTGGACCCATAGGTTGATTAGATGACATGTTATGTGTATGCCTTTTGCTATATATGCAGGAGGTATGGGTCACAACTTGATGCATTTAGTTTAGGGCTGAGAGCCCTATTTTTCCCCTTGGAATGGAGCATATTTTTGTATATCTACCTTCTTCAAAGGAGGGATCTATATGAGCTGGTTTACTTGATTTCTTTAGGCCAAGAGGGCCAGTTGTTTTAAGGTTTTAATGATCTATTTCCTTAGGCTAGGAGAGCCAATTAGTTTTGTCGTATCATGTTTGATTTCTTTAGGCCAAGAGGGCCCTATATCTGTTTGGTGCAGGTACAGTTAATGGTTTTTTGTTGTAGTGATTGCATCATACAGGTTGATGAAGTAGCTGGAGGGAGCCTTTGCTGCGAAGGAGCTTCTTGTGGCCATTCCAGGTGGCTTCACCCCCTTTTTGAGTCTTTTCCCTTAAGCAATTAATGATATATGTGCATGTAAGGGTTACTTTCTTTTGTTTTTTGGGGACCGGCACTCGAGGCATGAAGTCCCAAGTTTAGGCTTTCTATGTCTAGGGAAGGTCTGAGTAGTCATTGCCTCCTGCAAAGGCATTGTTCGGCATTGAAAGACCTATTTTAAAAGGCAATTCTAGTGACCCTGTTCTGCTGACCTGTTAGGTGGTCGTTCTAGGAGTTCCTGTTGGTTGTGAGGCAGTTAGAGAAGCCTACTAAAATAATGCTGGAAAGAAGCAAAACCCTAAATATCTAAAATAAAATATATGAATATACGGAGGTGTGTAAAAAGGGGCTCTAACCCCTATAAAAATAGAAAAGGAAAGAAAGAAAAATCCTTGAGCTGTTGTTTATCGCCTTGCGAGAGCCCTGTAGGTTCCTGGGGACGAGACAAGACCCGGGGCTGATGCCTTGTCTTCTAAGGGGTGGCATCTAGCTGAAAAACAAAGAATACAAGAAGGTTGGAGTGAAAATAAAAGTGAGCGGAAGATACAAAAGGAAAATGAATAGTGTCGCCTTGCGAGGGCTTGGTAGGTTCTTGGGTACCGAGACAAGACCTAAGGCCGATGCCCTGTTCTCCTTGGGTCACTACACTTAGCTCCCTCCTTTTTACACGCCCGAGTATGGAAAATAAGTTGCTAAAAGAGCAATGTGCTAAAAGAAAATATTTCTTGATCAGGCTATAGGAGTTCTCACATAGTAGAAGCTCCTAGTTGAGTTGTCCTTAGTTAGGTAGGTAGTTCAAACCACCACTTAGGATGACCTCTTTGCTTGTTCTTTTTAGCTTGGTTGTGTTGCAGCAATTGGTTAGCGACTAGCTTGGGTTTTTTGTCAGATTATGCTAGGCCTACTCCTCGTGTATTTCATACCTTGGTTTTGACAAAGGGTAGGGTGAGAGTTGTGTTGTGCTTTGACGTGTATCTATTTTGTATCAGCTTGATGCTCTTTGTGGTTGTGTTTTTGTGCAGATCTGTTTGTGGGATTGAATGGGCTGAGTCACCCTATCCCATGGGGTCGCCAATGATAGATGATTTTTTATGTCGAGAAGTACTTAAAAATAGCCAAAAATTCCAAATTTTAGGGGAAAAATAGACTTCATTGAAGGCAGCGGTGGCAATCAATACGATTTTAAGCAGCAATGATCGAAAATGCTTAAGAGGCCCACTAGATGATAGTTGGTGAATTTTCATAATTTTTTGGCATGTCAAACGAGACCCTAGGAGATGCCCGGCAGTGGAGGACTTCAAGACGAATGCCCATGATTTTTCGAATTGTAATTCGGATGTCAGATGATGAAATGGGAGTGCTCGGGGGGCCAAGGACCAAAGGCAAGTGTGAAAGGACTTTAAACAAGTCTAAAAGGAATGACCTTTGGGGGCTCCCTTTGGGAGCCCCACTAAAAAAATGAATTTGAGGGGGTGGGGGGGGCACTGTTTTTTTTGGCGTGCAAGAAGAAGACGCCATGAATCCAATCATTGAGGGAGGCTATGGGGTTGTAAGCAACCCCCCCAACTGATCTTGGGCTTGATCTACACTCTATCTACACTTCCTATCGCCAGTCTCTACTCCTCCAATTGCTGCATGGTTGTGAAGATCAAAAAGTCTTTCTCTCTCCTCCCTCTCTCTCCTGCATAGACGCAATTCATGTGACAAGAATCAAGAAGAGAATCGGGTGATGGATGCTTGTTCGGGAGGCACCTGATTGTTCCAAGAGGCTGAGGAGGCTGAAGGCTAAAGATCTATGCTGAAATCCATGGTTTTTTTGTTGATACAAAGTCCCAATTAATTATTCAAGAAACCCAAAACACGCAAAAAGGCGGTATGCTCTATTTTATGAAAGAATTTTGCTTATTTTTTATCGTTCATGGTCTAAATGGTGTGAGTATGGGCTAAAATTTTATTTGAATGTTTCTTACATTATGTTTGAGGGCTGCAATCATTGTTATGCAGAACCCTATTGATTTACAGCAATTATAAAATTTCAAAACCTGAAAAAACACTAATTTTGATGGAAATTGCTAGTTTCTTTGATTTTGAATGGGGAAAAATGAGTGGACATGGGATAAAATAAGGAAAGATGCTGAGTTTGAGTTCAAAGGATCGGTCATTAGAAAAAAACTAGAAATTACCTATTTTTCTATTAAAAATAATTAGAAAAAATAAAGAAAAATAGGGAAAAAAATATTTTTTGCGATCGAAAAATTTGGAAAAATAAAATCTATGTATGTGAATGTCTGAGGGGGACTGAAGCATGAGGTTAACCTCAGTTTGGTCCTTTTTCTTTTTGTTAAAGTACATATTTATTGCTTTTACATACAAAAAATGGCATAAAAGACCCTCTACACTTATGCACCGCAACAAAATTTAAACGGTGAGGGGGAGGATGATGTTATACCATAGTTTAAACGATGAAATAATAAAAATTCTCATTGTTCTCTTTATGCATAATATTTAGGATGCGGTTTATTTGAAAAATAATGGATCTAGCAGCACGAGGATTTGCCTTGGTGCTAGGTTTCTACGATGCAACATTGTGTATAAGCAAAAATTCATTAAAAGAGTTGTTTTTGCACAACGCATAGGCTGATTTTATACCATAATTTTTTATGCACAAAATAAAGCATCCACTTTTGCATGAATCATATACACATGGTATCTATTCCTGGCATGCATAGCACTTGGGTGAATGATGAATGACCCACATTGGAGAGAGTAAGGCACCCAAACTGTAGATCTAGACGGTGGGTCCAAGGGGACAAGTAAGTGAGGACTGGTACATTCCTGGAGCGATATAAGATTGGTACCAAGAGTGGAGTCTGTTTCGTATGTGTTATATGTGTTAGCGACGCATTGAGGGGCCAATCCCCAAGGTGTAGGAGGGTCGCAGTGGGGCCGTAGCAATCAACCAAGGGGTGCCTCCTATGTGTTCTACATGGTGAATTACACCAAAATGTATAGGGTCTCCCTCTGAGGAGTCTGAGAAGGCTAAGGGTTGGACTACAAAATAGATACAAACGCAAAATGTACGTATGATGGCAAGGCAATGTGTCCTGTAGACGCTCCTGACCGCGAGGCCGTGGGGTTGTCTTGTGCATGTTAGAGGTCCGGCTAGTGCATAGCCAGTGCCGGCCTGTTTTAGGTCCCATCACACCACCATATTATCCCTCTCCAAGCAAGTGTTCTATAATGTTGTCTTTTATGGGTAGTCCAGTTGGGAGTTATGGGAAAAGATTCACAATGTTTATAACAAACAAAGTTTCGCTTCTCATATGCATTGCCTAAAGCAACTCATGGACCTTCACATGAAGAAGGGCACTTATATGACAACTCACTTAAATGAGTTTCATCCATTATCACCCATTTTTCTTCATAGGAGATTGAACTTATTCCCTTATTTCTCTTAATTACACTACCTAAATCATGGGATACCTTTCGTATTGTAATGTGCACCAACATATCTACTAATAGATTATAGTTGTAGGATGTAGAGGGTGCATTCTTGACTGAAGAGGTTAACATAAAGAATGTCGATGCTTCTCGCATCTCTCATGCTTTAACAATTAGAGGAAATTATAGTAGGGGTAGTAATGACTACCAAGATGATAGAGATTCTCTGTAGTCTCGCTCTCAGTCACGTGGACAGTCTCGTACCAAGTCCCATGGCCATAAGTCTTCATTGACTTTTCATTACTGTGGGAAAGCAGGGCATATTCGATCGTAGTGTCATAAGATGCATGAGGATAAGCACAAAGAAAAGGGCAAGGGTAAAATACATGACAAAAATGATGATTGTAGCATTATCCCTAGCAAGATCAGTGTTAAGATTGAAGAGGTTAATATTGTGCAGATTGATTTTGATGATGATTTCATACTTGCAACTTCTTCTCTTGATACTTCACAACTAACTAATGCTTTGTTAGGGTATACTCAATGTTAGTTGATAGATTCAGGGGCTTCTTTTCATGTGACCCCTCATAGAGAGTGGTTTCACTCAGATTGTAGTATAACTGGATTTGTTTTCTTGGGTAATGACTTGGCATTTGGAGACAATTGGTATTGGCGATGTCCAACTGCAGTTTGGATTTGACTGCATGTTTACTCTTCATGATGTCCTCTCACAAAGAGCCTTATCTCTGCTAGCACTTTGGATGATGTAGGTTATGTAGTTTCTTTTGGTGATTCCTCATGGAAGATTATCCATAAAAATCTTATCATTGCACATGGCATTAAGTCTAATACTCTCTACCCCTTGCTCATATTTGGGTCAGTTGACCATATTTTGGCAGTGGATGTAGTTCCACATGTATCTCTTTGGCATTATTGCCTTGGTCATATGTCCTTGAAAGGAATGACAATGCTTACTCATTTGCATTATCTTTTGCCTCTTGACTATAAGTATTTTGAGTCATGTGATCATTGTTTACATGGCTGGTAGACACGTAGTATGTATAAAAACTCTAGTATGACATGCATGGGCAAGTCATTGGCTCTTGTTCATTTAGATGTATGTGGTCCCATGTGGCATGCACCTTGCAAATCATTAGGTAGCATGAAGTATTTTGTTATTTTCATTGATGACTATACGTATAAGGTTTGGGAATATCCTATTAAGGAGGAATCAAAAGTCTTGGCTACATTTTAGCATTAGCTTGCTTTGGTTGAGAACTAGTTTGGGTATAGGCTGAAATTCCTAAGGTAAGATTATGGGGATGAGTATGTCTCTAAATCCTTTGAGTAGTTTTGTGATGAGAGGGATATTAAAAGCATCAATTGACTACCTTGTACATCCCACCCCAGAATGGTATGGCTAAGCGCATAATATCATGCCCGAAGGCTATCCTAGCAATCTACAGGATTGCTGCTCCAAGTTCCGCTCGTTGACTAGTACATGGGCCTCGAGATCCCATCTCGAGTCACGTCGGCCTCTTGTGCAGGATCCGAAGGCAAGGGATTTACAGCCAGAGCCTCCCCTAGCACCCAAGCATCCTCCTGCTCCAAGCAGCACCCACGGAGAGACCTCTCGCGGCGGGTTAGGTCCATATACCATGCGCGGCTAACAACCCCCTTGGATAGGGCCAGGAAGACAGTCCTTGAATTAGTTCTTTGAGCAAAGAGATCCAATAATGTTCCAGATGCTCCCAGCATTTGATCGTGGGTCTTTTTCCGGGATGCTCCAGCATCCGATCCTGGATCGTTCGCGACTTGGTGAGATCCCAATAATCTCAAACAAGATTACGCAAGCAAATGTTCTTGGTAAGTTAACTTATTTCTATGACTTGAAGCAGCTAGGATTATCCCTTGATGCACATTATTCAAAGTTCGTTTCACTCCTAAAGTACGCGCCTCCAATGGATATGACACAACAGGTGTCAAAATTCTGTGCTGGGATGAATCCACCCATAAACACTCGATTGGAATCCATGCGCCCAACGAACCTACAAGACGCACTCATTCGAGCTGCTCCAATAATACAAGAGGTGCAGACCAAACCAAGGAATAACAAGACTTGGCCTTACAAGGATCAGAACAAGGGTATGTTCAAGGCTCATACCAAGAGAGCACAGGATTAGAAGCATGGCCAAAGAAAGAAAGCTAGGGCCAACGCTGTCAACAACTTTGTTCCTACACAAAGTAATGATCATAACCCACGTTGCTTTCATTGCAACAAGCTCGGACACTTCAAGAGGCAGTGTCCCAAGCTTAGCAGAGGACATCGCCAAGGGCAATTCCAAGGAGCCGCCCATGGCCAAGGAACCACCATCATGGCTAGAGGGAGAACCTCCAGTGTTTCCAACAAGGAGATGGGCGATGAAGAAGATCCACCCATGGATGCTGACATTGAGAGGGAAACAATTCACGCTGCTCTTCACAATAAGGTTCCAAATCGCTAATTCTCGGTGATTCAAACTCCATCAGATTATGAAGGTAAAAGCTTCAAAACCCTAATTGATTGTGGCAGTACACATTTCTTCATTTCACCGATCTGTGCAAAAAGGTTAGGGATACCCACAATAGATGCACCTACTTTACTTGTGGAATTGGCAAATGGTCATGAGGTCTCTTGTACTAGGCAAATTGCTAAGGTGAAATTCCTACTGGGTGGGAAGCCAACTTCGGTGAGATTCAGGGTAATGAACCTAGGTGTCCACGAATGTTTACTCGGAATGGATTGGCTAATACCCAATGATGCCCACATCCACTGTGGAAAGGACCAAGTCTCCTTTCGAAATTCTGAAGGGGAACTAGTCACGACTCAAGGAGAGGCTGGTAAGCCAAAAATACAGCTGGCAAAAGCAACACAGATAATAAAAGCAGTTAGAAATGGCCTACCTATCTATCTAAATAAGCTAGATCAAAATCAGGAATTTGGGGAAGAACCTTCATGGTTAAGGGAATACGCAAACGTATTTCCTGAAGACCTAACAGAACTTCCTCCCCAAAGGGAAGTTGACCACGAAATCAAACTGGTGCCAGGAGCTGCACTAGTCACAAAGAGGCCGTATAAGATGTCCATCCCGGAAGCTATCAAACTGAAAGAGCAACTCAAGCAACTATTAGACCAAGGCTACATCCATCCTAGTAGTTCACCATGGGGAGCTCCAGTGCTAATCCAAAAGAAGAAAGATGGAACGCTTCGTCTATGAATTGACTACAGGGCGTTGAATCAATCAACCATCAAAAATAAATACCCATTCCAAGAATAGATGAATTACTTGACCGTCTTCAAGGTGCGAAGATCTTTTCTAAGATAGATCTCAGATCTCGATATTATCAGATAAGGATCAAGGAAGAAGATATCCCGAAAACTGCATTCAGCACAAGGTATGGACACTTTGAATTCCTAGTGATGTCATTCGAGCTAAGGAATGCTCCTGCTACCTTCAACAGGTTAATGCAGGATATCTTTAGGCCCTATCTTGATGACTTCATACTCATCTTCTTTGATGATACCCTAGTCTACTCTAAACAGGAAAAAGATCATGAACCCCATCGAGATCCCATCTCGAGTCACATCGGCCTCTTGTGCGGGATCCGGAGGCAAGGGATTTACAGCCAGAGCCTCCCCTGGCACTCAAGCGTCCTCCCGCTCCAAGCAACACCCACACAGAGAGACCTCTCACGGTAGGCTAGGTCCATATACCCGGCGCGGCTAACAACCTCCTTGGATAGGGCCAGGCAGACAGTCGGAGGTAACTGTTCCTACCTCTCCCTCCAGGCTTCCAACCTGAAGCATTAAGTGTTTTCCTTGAATTAGTTCTTTGAGCAAAGAGATCAAATAATGTACCTAAGAACAAGCACAAACATTTTGGAGGTCGTTTGTATGACCGACTGATAAGGTGTGACTCCTTTTTTCTGGATGATCCCAGCATCCGATCCTGGGTCTTTTTCTCGGATGCTCCAGCATCCGATCCTGGATCGTTCGCGACTTGGCAAGATCCCAATAATCTCAAACAAAATTACGCAAGTAAATGTTCTTGGTAAGTTAACTTATTTTGACTTGCCCTTTCCCTTGGGTTTTACCTTATGGTATCTTAACATAACCCAAGCATTAACTGGACAATCAAGGCAACAGACATGCCTTCATTCGCAACCCAACCAAAGGTCTTTTATTCTTTCAGTTCTAAACAAGTTCGGTTAATACACTTGGCAACAGAAGACTCTTCATTTAGGCCTTCAAGATACATTCTAGATGCATACGTTCCTTCCATTTCTCTTAGTGCGGTTCTATGCAAAATTTTCCAATCAACCTTATCCATCATGCACATGGTGCGTTTAGTATAGTTGTACATCCTAAACAACCTTTATCTCTCTTCATTCCTAGCAACGGATACTTATTCCTAATGCACCGGATCACATGTGACTTGTGTATATGAAAGTCTAGATTTTTGTCCAACGGTGCAAGTGTATCTCATGAACGGAAACTAACATTTCATGTGTTTCTTTTAATCATGATTGCGAAACATGAACTCTAAATGACTATCCATGCACTGAACTGGTTTAGAAGCTATCATTTTATGTAAAGTAAGGCAAAAACCTTATCATTTTATGTGTGTAAAAGCTATCATTTCATGCATATAAACTTATGCAAATTCCATACTTTACCATTTCATGCATGCAACCTAGCGCTTAGAGTAAACAAAAACCCTAAGACTCGTTCTTCTTCCATGAAATAGCTAACCCCTTCATTTCTTCCACGAGAAATAATACATAATTAATTATAAAGCTTAGAACCTGGGTTTGATTCGTGACCGTAGGGACCTTTGTTGCATTGGTCGCCCCGCTCGCCTCTCCAACATTACCGGTACCAATGGTAGCTTTGGCACCTACACTTCCCGCAATTTTCTTCTTAGGAGCCATTTCTACTCGAGATTTGGATAGTCCGGGCCTTAGCGGCCTTCAAGATGATCGGTTGTTTGGGAGGGAAAGGTCGCGGGAAGGGGATCCTTTGCCGATGGGGGGGTGGCTTGAGTGTGGCTCCTCGAACCATCTTCACTCTCCAACTCTCTTTCCCTCTCTTTCTCCTTCTCTCTCTCTCTCCCTCTTTTCTTCCTCTTCTCTTCTCCTTCTTTCTCTCTCTCCTTCCTCTTCTTTTTCTTTTTCTACTTCTCTCTTCTCTCCTTCTACCTCTTCTACTTCTTCTTCACTTCTTCTCCTTCTCTCTCTCTTCTCTTTCTCTCCTTCCCTTCCTCTCTTCTCTCTCTCCTTCTCTTCTTCTCTCACTCTCCTCTCCTTCTTCTTTTCCTCCTCTTCTACTTCCTTCTCTTCTTCTCACCCTCTCTTCTTCCTTTCCTTCTTCTTTTCCTCCTCTTCTCCTTTCTTCTCTCTCCTTCTCTTCTTCTCACCCTCTCTTCTTCCTTTCCTTCTTCTTTTCCTCCTCTTCTCCTTCTCTCTCTCTCCTTCTCTTCTTCTCTCCCTCTCCTCTCCTTCTTCTTTTCCTCCTCTTCTCCTTCCTTCTCTCTCCTTCTCTTCTTCTCACCCTCTCTTCTTCCTTTCCTTCTTCTTTTCCTCCTCTTCTCCTTCCCTCTCTCTCCTTCTCTTCTTCTCTCCCTCTCCTCTCCTTCTTCTTTTCCTCCTCCTCTCCTTCCTTCTTCTCTCCTTCTACCTCTTCTTCTTCCACCACTTCTTCTTCTCTCTTCTCTCCTTCTCCTCTCCTTCTCCTCTCCTTCTTCTTCTTCTTCATCATCTTCTTCTTCTTCCCTCTCTCTCTCCCTTCATTCTTCTCTCCCACTCCTCTTTTCTGCTCACGGGGGAGGCCGCAGCCGACTGGCAGTCGAGGAGGCAAGTGGGGGGGTGGCTTCGGTCGAAAGCCCCAGGGGGGGCGTTGTTACTGCCGAATGGAGGGGGGGTGGCTTCAGTCGTAGGCTCAGGGAGCACTGTTGGAGCAGGTCAGAGGGGGGAGGGGAAGACCCAACCGGGAGCCCTAGGGGGCCGTGCAACTGACTGGTGGAGGGGGGGAAGGTGATGCAGCAGGGAGGGGGGATCTCTCTCCATGAACGAGGGAGGGGGGGAGCCTCCCCTTATATAGGAGGGGGAGGAGGTGGGTGGCATGGCCACCCCTCCCACCTGGGGGGTTGCATGCCCCCCATTACACCACATCACTCCCTCTCTCTCTCTCCTCGATGTACTATTGACGGGGAGAGAGAGGGGGAGTTAAAAAAATTTTAACTAACTAACTAACTAACTATATATATATATATATATATATATATATATATATATATATATATATATATATATATATATATATATATATATATATATATATATATATATATATATATATATATATATATTAACATTAAGGGGGGGGAAACACAGGAATGTTACATCCTATTCCCCTTAGAGGAATCGAGATGTCCTCATCTCGAGAGGACTTGGGGGTATTGGTTGTTGAGAGTATCTCCATCCACCCAGGTGGCATCCTCTTCAGGATAATCTTTCCACTGGATGAGGTATTCTCTCAAGGTCCTTGACCTCAAATGCCTCTCCCTGACATCTAGGACTTTATCAAGCCATAGCTCAAGGACTCCTTGGCTAAGCATTACAATTTTTTGGTCATCAAGTACATGATTGGGATTAGGTAGACACTTTTTCAATAGGCTAACGTGGAATACATTATGAATCTTTAGGGTTGCGGGCAGCTGTAGTTTGTAAGCATTAGGTCCTATGCACTTAGTGATTTTATAAGGTCCACAATACCTTGGAGTTAGCTTCTTGTACTTCCCCAAGGACAGTGAACTCTTTTTAGGGCATATGCGGATGAATACCATATCACCTTCAACAAAGAATCTGTCTTCCCATTTCAAGTCAGCATAAGCCTTTTGCCTATCCTTGGCAGCTTGGATGTCTTGTCTTATTGATTTGATTTGATCATCCATGTCTTCCAACATCTGCCTTGAAGCTTCTACCCTCAAATTTGGATCCGAGAAGCTCAAAGGGGTACGACAATCATGCCCATAAAATGCTTGAAAAGGGGTCATCTGAATACTCTGTTGGTAAGAAGCATTGTAGGCAAACTCAACCAGTGGCAAATATTGAATCCACTTTTTGGGTTCGCGACATCAGTATGCCCTAAGCATATCTTCAATGACTTGGTTGACTCATTTTGTTTGACCATCAGTTTGGGGATGGTAAGCTGTACTGAAATGAGTCCCAATAGCCTCAAAGATAGCCCTCCAGAAGTGTGATGTGAAGAGAGAATCACGATCACTAATGATTCTTCTAGGTAACCCATGCAGTTTGAATATTTCCTTGATGAATAATCTTGCGATGTCTGAAGCTTTATAGTTTGTCTTGAGAGGGATGAGATGGGCGACCTTGGTGAGCATATCTACTACAACCATAATAGAGTTGTATCCTCCCTGAACTTGGGGTAGGCCAACAATGAAGTCCATACTAATGAATTTCCATTTCATTTGGGGAATGTCAAGTGGTTGCAATTTCCCAGGCATTTTGACATGTTCTGCCTTAATGCGTTGACAATACAAACATTCTGTGACATATTTGAGAATGTCATCCTTGAGCCTATCCCAGTAATAGCTCTTTCTGACTGCATTAAGGGTCTTGGCATAGCCAGGATGTCCTGAGAAAGGGGAGTCATGGGCTTCCCAAAGTATCTTTTGCTTGAGAGTTTGGCTTGCAGGGATCCATAATCTTGTCCTAAAGTAGACAAGTCCACTACTACTGATAGAGAATTCTTGATACTTCGTCTTTAGCTTTGGGTCTTGATCCTTGATGGGGATCTCCCTTAGGAATTTTTGATAGACGGGTTCATGACATGCCTTTTCTTTAGCTAGCTCAAGAATTGGATTGTTTGGCATTGATACCTTTGTGGCTAGAGATCTTGCTGTTGATGGATCTTGCAAAATAAGAGAATTTAGAAATGCCTTGCAACTGAGTGCATCGGCAACTACATTCTCTTTTCCAATCCTGCATTTGATTTCAAAATCATATTCTTCCAGCACTTCGATCCATCAACGTTGCCTCATATTGAGCTCATTCTGGGTGAAGTTCCATTTAAGACTCTTGTAGTCTGTCACTAAGGAAAATTTGTTACCTAGCAAGTAATGCCTCCAAAGTTTGAGGGTATGGATGACACCCAACAGCTCCAAGTCATGGGTAGCATAATTCCTTTCATGGCTCTTCAATTTCCTTGAAGAATATGCTACCGGATGACCTTCTTGCATAAACACACATCCTAAAGCAAGTGCGCTAGCATCAGTTACCACTTCAAACTCCTTACTAAGATCAGGAAGTTTCAGAATGGGTGCTAATACTAAGCTTTGCTTTAGTTTGTCAAAGCTGGTCTGTTCGGCAGATGACCATACAATTGCTACTTGCTTCTTTAGTAGATCAGTCAGAGGTGCTGCAATCAAAGCATAATCTTTGATGAAAATCCTATACCATCTTGTCAATCCAAGATAGCTACGTATTTCTTTGACAGAAGTTGGTGTTGGCCATTCCAGAACATCTTTGACCTTAGGTGGATCTACTGAAATTCCTTCTACTGATACAATATATCCCAAATATTCAATCTATCGCTTGAAAAAGGCACACTTCTTCTTCTTGGGTGTGCTCTCATTGTTTCAAGAACAAGGCCCGTGTACTAGTCAACGGGCGAAACTTGGAGCAGCAATCTTGTAGATTGCTAGGATAGCCTTCGGGCATGATATTAGATGTACTCCAAGATTATGATAAATAAAGAACAGATATTGGAGGAAAAGGAACTTGCTTGACATTGTTTTTGTGTCAGTGCCTAAGTTGCGTGAAGGAACCGTTGATTAATTAAAGAAGCTGCTTTTGCATGTCAAAACATAATGTGGTAGGTAATTAGATAACTAAAGCAAACTGAGGAAAGTGCGGTGGACGTGACTTAGGTCCGTCCTACGGAAGGGTGGTCCCAGCTAGCTGGGAACTTTTCTCAAATGATGAGATAACAAGACTATGAAGACCTAGTGTCCATTTTTTATTACAAATTTTTTTGTATAAAACTTAGGAACATGTGCATATGTGCATCTCAAAGAGGGCATTTCTACCTCCATTTTGAACAAAAAAGTAAGTCAATCGGAGTTGTCTAGCTCTAGTTATAACCAAAACAGTGACAAGTGGTCTCACAGGACTGCACCTAGACATGGTGGGTAATAGGGGAAAAACAAAGCAAATGAAGATGTTCAGCAACAGATAAGGGATGCACGCACCCCGAGGGATGACACCAACTTTGAGGTTGAAGAGGAAGACCTCTCTCACTCCATGGGAAGTCTTAGTGTACTCAATCATACCCTTAGTTCACACGAGACTAGACATGCAAAGAGGCATAGGGAAATAATGGAAGGTCAAGCTCAAATGGTGACGGAGATGCACCAAATGATCTCTACCATGGAAGCACTTGCAGCCAAGTTCTCAATGTGGGTGGAGTCCCAAATGAAAGGCAAGGAAAAAGAGGATAGACCAAGCATGCTAGCTGAAAGAGTAAAAAATCCCATTCGTGAATGCATCCTATGCAAGTACCCAAGGTATTTTGGAAAGAATGGGCATTCCCAACATCAGCTTTGAGCAAGGAGAGCCCTCACAAAGGCATGAGAAGCCCACAAACAATGGGATGAGAAGTAACTCTCAGCCACCACCTGCGCCCATGCCACCTATGCATGCTCAGCTGTCTTTTGGAAGGAATCACTCAAACAATGGGTCATTTCTTGGTAGCCCAATGGATCAGACCCACTTTGGGTATATGGGACAGCCCCCCAACCATGAAAGGGAGTTGAGAGAAAAAATCATTTTCTCAAAGTTCAATGGCCAGTCGTCCTCCCCGGCTGAATTAGAAGAATGGCTCTCGAAGATTGAAGACTACTTTGACATAATGCCAAGAAATGACGATCAAAAGATACACTTTGCCACGATACACTTAGAGGGATAGGCCGACACGTGGTGGCGATACATGAAGAGGGAAAATCAACAGCTTGTTGATACTTGGGATGCATTCAAAGCCCATATGATTCAAGTCTTTGTATCTCCGGTTGAGAAGGAGAAGCCTGCAAGGCAATGGTATGGATTAGAGCAACATGGGATGATGGTGCGTGACTACACAAACCAATTCCTCAATCTCACAATGTATGTTGAGTCCATTAGTGATGATGCAAAGCTCCACAAGTACATTTATGGTTTGGATCCCCAACTCTCGGCTGATGTTTCAGCCCAAAGCCCATCAGATTTGTTCAAAGCTATTGAGTTGGCTGAGAGGTACTCTCGTAAGTACCATCGAGACGCTTCATTTCAGCATGGACAACAAAGAGGGGAGTCTCAGCCACTGTTTGGGCAGCAAAGAGGACCTATGCAATCACATTTTGGGCAGCAAATAAGTGTTGTAAGACCCGGGCAGTTTGGAGCAGGTTATGGTGGTGGAAATATACCATTTAGCACCTCGAAGATCCCCACATACCCCACCTTTAATGCCTCTAGGAAAAATAGTAATTTTAGGACTGCAAACCAAGGAAGAGCTGAAAATAGACAAGGGGATAGCAGGGGGAAAAATGCTTCAGCTTTTGGTGGTCAACGCTCTATCCCGATGGACCTCTTCAAAGAGAGGAAAGAAAAATGACTTTGCTTTAAATGTGGAAAAAAGTATACAGCCGAGCATGCATCTAAATGTGCTTATAGGAATGCAAAAGCAAGGGTACATAGCATGTTAGTCTTTGATGAATTTGATGAGGATCATGAGGATGCAAGTGCCTTTGTAATCATAGCCGAAAATGATGAGGTTGAAGAGGAATGTGGACAAGAAGAATTCTCTGACCCAGCTGATACCTTCCCATTTGACCCCAACAGTCATGTAGATGTAAATATGGGTGATAAGAATGATTCACATGCTGTTGCCACTGTTTGTACTATCTCCCTGGATGCTTGGACAGGATCTAAGAGCCCCAACACTCTTTGTCTTCAAGGCAAGATTCACGGGAAAGATGTATTTGTCTTTGTAGATAGTGGTAGCACACAATTTCATAAATAGAGCAGTCATGGACAAGCTGAAATGTTTTATCTCTGATTTACAGCAGCCAATGAGGGTGCAAGTGGCCAATGGGAGTGAGGAAATTAGTACTCATGTATGCCCAGCTGTACCTATTAAGCTTGCTGAAAATTATGAACAGAAAGTGGATTTAATTGCACTCAATATGGGGCTGATAGACATTGTGTTGGGCTGCGATTGGCTGAAAATTTTGGCACCATTTCCATGGATTTTTCATTGTTGTACATGCAGTTTTTCAGGGCTAGACAGCTTGTTCACCTGTAGGGAATTAAAAACAGCAGTGAATTTCAGCTTATTACAGCCAAACAACTCAAGAAAGAGTTCAAGAAATGCTCCCAAATTTTTGTGCTACAATTAAACAAGGAAAATGCAGATCAGTCCCAAAAAATGCATGATAATTCAACCCTTAAGGCTCTACTTGAGTATGGTGACTTGTTTCAGTTACCTACAGCATTACCTCCCAAGAGAGTGGTTGATCATCCCATTGATTTGGAGCCCCACTCCAAGCCGGTCAATAAACCCCCTTACAGGTTGTCCAAATGTGAAAGAGAAGAAGTGGCCAAGCAGTTCAAAGATTTAGTAGATATGGGATTCATTGAGCCTAGATCATCCCCTTTGGCATCACCTGTCTTGCTGGTCAAAAAGAAAGATGGCACTTTCAGGATGTGCATTGATTACAGAGATTTGAATAAGATCACTATCAAGAATAGATACCCTATTCCTAGGGTGGATGACCTATTAGATGAGTTGAAGGGAGCTAAGTATTTCACAAAGATTGATTTGAGATCCGACTACCATCAGATACGCATGCGTGAAGGGGATGAGATAAACACTGCATTCAGGACTGATCACGGGCTCTATCACTTCTTAGTCATGTCCTTTGGCTTTGACTAATGCACCAGCCACGTTTCAGAGCCTCATGAACAAAATACTTCAGCCTCAAGAAATGGCATCACTATAGTCGCTCAAAGTAAGGCCTTACTTTGAAATGGCATCACTATAAAGAAATGGCATCACTATACTTTGAGCGACTATAGTGATCCTCATTTTATAAAGAAATGGCATCACTATAAAGAAATGGCATCACTATAGGAGATACTTCAGCCTCAAGAAATGGCATCACTATAGTCGCTCAAAGTAAGGCCTTACTTAAGTGATGCCATTTCTTGAGCGACTATAGTGACTATAAAGAAATGGCATCACTATACTTTGAGCAACTATAGTGACTATAAATAAACAAAATACTTCAGCCTTACTTCATGCCATCAAGAAATGGCATCACTATTGTATGGCAGCTGATTTAGAGTGAAAAGCGACCATAGAGTACTCAAGTGATTCTTGTCTTAGTCAAATCTGACTCCGAAGCAGAGGAGATGGGTAGCCACCTTATAGAACTATGACTTTGACATCACGCATACTCGTGGGAAGGACAATGTAGTGGCTGATTCCCTGTCTAGGATGTGGGCATGTAAAGTCTCTGCTATCATGGAGTTACACAATGATTGGATACATGAGCTTCAGGAGGCTTACCTGTTAGACGCTGATTTCAGCAATGTATTCCAGAAATCACAGCAAGGACAATGTGTGGAAAACTCTTCATATCAGCTGAAAAATGGGCTTTTATGGTATAATGGCCAGATTGCCATCCCTCATACCTCCCCATTCAAGCAGAAAATCATGTAGGAGATTCATTTAGCCCCTATAGCTGGTCATTTGGGAGTCTTTAAGACCTATGACAAAATTGCTAAAAGCTTTTACTGGAAGGGCCTTTGGAGAGATGTGAAAGACTTTGTCTTGGGCTACGTGCCTTGTCAGCAAAACAAGGACATCACCTTAAAACCAACTGGTTTACTTCAGCCATTGCCTATGCCTGAAGGCAAGTGTGCTACCACTACTAAGGAAGTCTAGATACTAACAAGAGAGAATCTAAAAGTGTCAAAGACAGATGCATCCCAACCACAAGGTGACTTTATACATAAACTAACTATGTATAAGAGATCTCCAAACAACAGTGAGATCTACCAAGCTGCAACTAACTCACTGCTCTCATGAACAGTGACGCTTAGTACATAATGAAGTATCTATACATGACTAACAATATTTTTGATAGGAGAAAGTACTAGAGTACCAAATATCAAACAAAGATCAACCCATAATGATCAATGACCACAAGGACAAGATCTACATAAAACCAACGATCATATAGAGAGATCCTGCCAACTCCAATGGCCAAGCTTTGTAATAGATAACTAAAAATACTCCCACTGGAAGAAAATAAAAATATTTGAAGAGCAAAGAAAGCTCAATGCATATACAACATACCATCCCAAAGCCCAATGATATCGAGTGATACATCTAAGAGTACATAGATGACATAAATATCCAAGCCTATAAGTGGCAAAGCACTGACCAATGTAGCCTCTACCAAATATAAATGTAAAGGAGCTTAAGATCAAATCTCAAAGCTCAAATAAGAGCATATCCAACATAATTAGCAATGGTAAGCATGCACATGATCCAAGAGCATTCTCAAGTATCATCAAAGCATGTATTTCATTGAGATCCAATATATAAGCTCACTCTCCACTATTTATGTTACTAATAAACTTTCCAATGGGGCTGAGCAAAGAAAGCTCTAATTGATTTGTAAAGCATCCCCAAGCATTAATATAACATCACATCATTAGACCTTCAACGCAAAAGCATCAAAGAAGCATAAACATTTAGGAATTCGCTATCCCAAATTATGAACAACATGTCTGTCCATGGTAGTGAATCAATGGCTAATGATTCTCTTCCTGAATAGTGCTTGAAATGCAGTCAAATGTGTTAGAAAGAATCCTTAAAGGCTGAATAAAGCACTAGATAAGGAGGCTGGAGCAACTATCAGGTGCATGAGCAGTAAGGCAGTCCCTAAAATTTCATTGAAAATATGGAGACTGCTCTTAGGCTCTCATGGTTGATGCCTTTGGGTATTCTAGTACTGATCAATAGTCCCTAACAAGATGAAAAGGAAGCCAAAAGGTGGGGGATATTATGCATATCTCAATGTAACGTGTCCGCTTGTCCGCTTGTGGGACACGTCTTAGCAGCCCATCGGGAGGAGGGTTTAGAAGGCTTCACCTAGCACTCGCAAGGAATGACACAGGGTTTGCGATCTAGGTCTTCTCGAGTCTCCCCCGAGCAAAAGTTTCCGGCCGTTCCCACTTGGGATTGACCTTAGGTCAAGATTCCTTTCGTATCAGCAAAGTCTCTAGGAAGAAGCTAGCGTCGAGCTCCAGATGTACCACTTTGCATCAGAACAACAGAGTCGAAGCGGATTCACGCTGCACTTGGTTCATGGAGAATGGGAAATGAGAGGGATGCTAAGCTCAACCTCTCTGCCATATGGCATAGTCCCATTCCTTTCCCCTAAAACAGAATAAACTGGGAGGGACTGTTCTGTGCAGTCCAGCACCCTATCCACCTAGGAAAGGCCTGTTTTGGGCTGTAGGTACTTGGTATGCTCCAAGTGGGTATCCAAAACGAAACGGGGTTTTTGGCAAGGCCTGAAGGTACTCTCCAAGGTTAGCATCTCAATTCTTGGGAGTGGCAACACCTTTGCAAATGCAAGCAATTTCTCCAGTACTCTGAAACAGTCACAAGAGGGCTGAAATTGGGTTCTCCTTCTATTGCACTATGGGATTCACTATTTGCTTGGTATCATGCATCACTTTAGCATCCCTTAGCATGTTTGGCATCACTTCAGCATTACTGAGCACAAGAATAAGCATTACCATGACCATATCAACAAGATAGGCTCTCATACATGCATAATCACTGCCATTACTGCATATATGACTACATAGGTGTATCCAATGATACATACATCCATCTTCAACCCAAGAAAGGCAATGCATTCCCATACATCACTGCATACATAGCTGCATGTGTATCTAAAGATACATTTGCTGAGGTACATCCATACATCCCATGCACACAAGAGTGTGTCATGTCATAGTCATCAAAATTCCATCATGCCAAGTCAATTTCTCAATTTCCCAAGAAGTACCTGCACCTGCAAACGAGTTTTGGGCTCCAGATCACCAGGAGGTGGGCAAAGTTCCCCCCAAGCCGGGTTGTGCACCCCTTCAGGGTCTTTGATGGCAAGGGGGGTCACCCCTCTTTTATCTTGCCACCTCGCTTGGCATCGAGATTTTCCTCACCTGAAATATACATGGCTGACATTTATTAATTAAACACCCAGCATGAGATGCATTTATTAATTAAACACCCAGCATGAGATGCATTTTAGGAATGGAAATTTTGGGCTTTTCATGAAGTGCATGGAATTGGAATGGGGAATAGGGATAGAGAGCTTACCGGCAGTGACTCCTTGCCTACTCACCCTTATACAATGGATTTCTTAATCAATTCTTGGCTTAGCCAATTCACAAGAAGCCAAACGGGTTATGAGTAAGCAAAATATAATCTCAGTGAAGCTTCAGCATGACTAAAATCCATTCCAATGCCATAAGATCAAATGAGAATGACTGAGATTAATATTCAACATGCATACAATGTTTGGGACTCCTATTACGTACTTGGACTCATGCATCCTCTCAAACAAGTGGATAGGATTCAACAAGAGGCTTAATAGGAGAGAATGAGAGCCAAGAATCGGTTACCTTGAGTTGTTTGATGAAGAAGGCAGCCACCACTAATGCCACTTCAGTCCTTCATGAGAGCTCCAATTTGATCCCGCATGCTCCATAGCTCCAAAATGGTTGTGCTCCGTCAAGAAAGGATGAAGTCAAGCTTGGGGAAAAAGGATTCTTCCATGGGGAAAGGGCATTGCTTGCATAGACTGATCAAGGGGAGGATTCCTTCCAAATGGGCACTCCATAATGCCTTCTTGCTTCCAAGAAGCCTTCAAATCTTGAGAATGGGCTCCAATGTGGCTGTAGCTTGGGGATAGGATGGCTTGGGACCTTCCCATGAAGAGCTCTTGCTGAAATTAAAGCTTTGCTTCCATATCCATGGCTGCCCACAAGTGCATGTCTTCAAATCTTGCTTCTAATCTTCTTCCCGTGCTTCTTGATGGCCAAATCTTGAGCTAGGCTTGAAGAGGGGACTCCCGGGACCAAGAAAAGACCAAAATCTTCAAGATTTTTGAGCTTGATGCCAAGCTTTCATGGCTGCCATGGACTGCACATGATCAAGGTTTATTGAGGTGGAAGAGGAGTCCAAGAAGCTGAGAAAGAAGGCTTCAACCTTACGCAGGGGACCTGCAATAAGCTGGGAGTGAGAGCCAGGAAGGAGAGGAGGGCTGGGGTGCTGTCAAACAGGCCACGAAGCAGCCCATGTTTTGCACCGGATTTTACGGGGCTGCTCCTGGAGGGTTGGAGATGGTCACCATAGCTGAACCACTGCTTGATTTGTTGCTCTTGAGCTTCATGAAAGGGAGAGGATTGACACTTCATGGATGAGAGGGGAGCAAGATTTGGGCCTGATTTCCTCCATGGAAGCTTGCAAGAAGCTTGAGAAATGAGGAGAGAGAAGACCCTCCCTAAAAAGTAACCCCAGCTAGACTTTCTTCTAACTCCTGTGACCACGGTTACTAAGAGTTTACCTTCAAAATGGGCCAAAAATGACCCACGAGCTGCCAAAGTCGGTCTTCCTTCCTCCAAACTTGGTCCAAGCCGCCATTAATGCTCCTGCCTGCAGTCCTTGTGGTTCATAAATCTTTGGGAACTCCCCTACTTCTCCCTGTACCTGTGTACCTGTGACTCAAAATTCCATGTGACTAGAAAGTTGTAACTAGGTAAAATGAGGGACTAATTGGGACCAAGAACCTAGGCTCTGATACCAATTGTCAAGGAGAGGAACTGGGAGAGAGAAAGAGGAGAGAGAAGACTACAGAGAAGAAGAAGAAGAAGAGCAGAAGAGAGAGAAAATAGTTACGAGGAGAGAGAAAGACTAGAAGAGAGGGAAGGAAGACATGGAAGCTTGGAGAGCAAGGTGAAGGAGAAAGAAGACTTGTATATTTATCTGATAATCAAAAATTAAGTCTCTCTCACCTTATATACCAGTCAGTGTAGCTAGTATTTCCTCGTTATTAAATCCCCCTCTCTTACATCCAGGCAGCCATTTTACACATGGAAGGCAGCAATGAAGAGCAAAAAAATTGGGGAATCCATAGCAATGATCAAATTGGGTGCTTGTTTGTTGCCTCCCCACCCCCCTTTCCACAAATCGTCGCCAAGGAGGGGCATTGTTTTTCTTTCGGCCATTTTTGAAATGGCCCCCCTCCCAATTGGTTTAAAAATTTTTTCTAATTTCCCCTTTTGGGGCCCCCCCAAAGGCTCATAGCCATGCTCACTTGAAATTTGATCTAATTTTGATCTTTCTAGTGCTTGGTCGCGGCTTCAATTTCTTCCCCGTCCGACGATCGATTCGAGATTCGAAAACTCCTGCACATCCATCTTGAAGCCCCAAACAGCTAGGAACTCATCTTATCAACACTCGAAAAAATTATGAAAAATCTGCAAACACTGCAAAGTTCAATCTTTTGAAGAATTTTGCATCCTTGGTCTTCCACGACCACTTAAAATTGTCAGATTTGTGTCTTCCGCTTTTGTCAAGCTTTGAATTGTACTTTAAATTTGTATCATTCCACTCTTTTTTGGCATGTCTTAGACATTTGAATCCTGCCCTCAATCATCGTAAGTTGTTATATCCACTTGGATGAACTTGTGCAACCATGACCTTATATTTTCTTTCATTTTCTAGGATTTTGCTATTTTTCATAGATCAATCTACCCATTTCATGGAGGGGGGTTTGTACATCATCTCGTGGGCTACATGTTGATACCTTTTGATCCATGATCCAAGCTCCCTAGCCATTTAAACTGTCATTAAATGTAAATGTTGCCCCTAGTGTCCTAACACTAAGTGACACTAGGTTTAGGGTGTATTTTAGAGTTTCCTATGATAGTTAATCCATTAGGGTTTCATTTTTATTATTTAAAGTCAATTTGCACATCATTTTGCACAAGTGTGGCATTATTCAATGTGATCACCTAGAGCGTTGTACTCTCTCACATTAATTCATTACTTCTCATTCTTCATGACTAAATATTGATGTGCATAAATTAATTGTTTCATTCTCATTCATTTTTCATTAAATTAATGACACAATCACTTCATGTCTAGGCCAACATTCTTTCAGATGATTGAGCCTACATGTTGATTTTTTCAGTAATCATGAGAGAGACCAACTCATCAAAAACTAAAAATGGCTTTCATACATACACAAAAGTAACAAATGATTTTCAAGCCTTCTCACTTATGCAATGATGGCAGAGAAAATGGATAAGTCAATGTACTTGGGATTATGATCATCATGCCTAGGATGTTTCTATCAATTCCTTGGAAGCACTTGACTTTCAAGTCATCTTACAAAGATTTTTTTTAAATAGTTTGCCATGGGCCCCAAATGAGGTTTAGATTTAGTTGAGCTAACCTAGTCTTATTGTACCTCAAAGGCTCACTAGTTGAAGGTTTAGCTTTTTCCTACTCTTAGTCTCCTCGACTTCTATTGTTTTTCCTAGGTTAGCTATAGTGGGGACTTGTTATTCTTTGATATCTACAATTTGATATCTACAATGTGCATTGTACGCCTCTTTTTTTAATGTTGGGTAAGCAAGAGCAACTGATAAGTAAAGAGGAGAGAGATTTGTTGCTACCATTGGTGCCACAAATCAATCGCCAACTCCCAAACAATACTCTCACTCAAAATGTCAACATCAAAGGCATCCCCTTAACATACCATGAAAAATACTACCAGTAAATGTTTCTTCTCCTCCACATAAGGCTTAAACATAAGCTTTATTATTAAGCCTTCTAAATCCTCATCCCTTTAAATCCCATTCATACCTCTTCAATCAATTCTTTTAGAAGTCATATTTACATAGAGTGAACTGAATTGGTTCGAATTTAAGGCCACTTCGTAATAAGATAGTTTGGAACTTTTTTTTGAAAGTTGTGTTCATATTTCTTGATGTCCCGAACTAGTTACTTGGAATACACACTCCTCTAAAGATGAATCTAATCATAAAACACTATTTTATACAAGATCTTTTATTGATCAAAACTCTTTGTAAATGTTGAAAATGCTTTCTTTCTTTTGTACAGAGATAGTCACTACCATACGAGTCATCGATAAGATATCTCCATTCCCAATGTCAAAAATTGAAGTATTAGAAAATCCAATGGTAATAATTTTCACACCTAGAAGATAAAAACCATGTACCATCTAATGCAAAAAGATGTTTGGGAAATAATTGATGAGCATGTAGCTCCTAATGATCCAACTTGGAGAAGACAAAATAATAAGGCACTCAAGATGATAGCATGGGGCTTCTTAGATGATGTTCTTCATCACACATCAATGATTAGAAGTGCAAAATAAGTTTGGAATGAGTTGGATAAAACCTTTGGCTCCCATGCAAAGAATTCAAATATAACATTTTAATGAAGTTTTTCAAGTTGCATTTACACAATTATGACTCCTTGACTTCAAAAAATAAATGCAAAAGCTTGAAGATGCAATTGTCTTCTATTGATAAAGGCATCAAAGAAGATAAAGCTAGTTGTGTTCCTTAGTAGTGTGGATAAGGCGCAAACAATGTATGACAAAGTATTGTATCTCATAAGCAAAGAGGGTAAGTATGTCCTAGTTAAAAAGCTAAAAAACAATGTACTTTGCTCAACTATCAAATAAATCAAGAAATCAAGCTTTCCATGCTATCAAGGTTTCATACTTGTTCTTCTTATTTCCTTGACAATCCATTCTCATCTTCTTATCTAAACCACGTTTAGCCATTTTTTTTCTATTATTGTGCCTATCTTGATGAGATTCTAAAGATCTTATATAGATAAGACTTTCCTAAAACCTTAGCTCTCGGTAAATGTTAGAATCAAAAACTACTGTATGTTTGATTTTTGCCATTCTTGGTACTACCAAAGTACCTCCTCTAGATTCTCTTCCTATTCCTCAAGTGTCAAGAGGTCATTGGAACATGTATCACCTTTTGTATTTAGACCCAATGGACTTTCATCATCTAATCATAGTACTCCTATGCCTTCAACGTATTCATGTTCCCTCATCTATACATTGACACTGCATTGTTCATTTCCCATGACTGAATCCAATTTCCATCAGTCAATGTAATCTACTACTGGTGTTATCACCTTAAGCGGCTCCTTAATTCCAATGGCACCTTCTTCTGGTTTGTGGGGAGGGATACTCAATGTGGATGCTATCATTAGGGATGTAAATGCCTAAAACCCCATTTCCCTAAGCTCTTAATTGTTTTAGCTAACAAGATGGAGTTGTTCTACCAATCTTTCATTAGCTTGCTTGTAGGTAGGGGTCTTGAATTTGCAACTTAAATCACAATCTTAAAGGGCAAAGGCTACCCCAAGTTGCATGTTTTGTTATTCAATATCATTCATGGCTATCTTAGAGATGAAAAAGATTGCCTTATAATAGAGCTCTTATTGTAGCAACATTAGGTATTTGCATACAATCACTTGCTCTTTGCAATCTCTCTCTCTCTCTCTCTCTCTCTCTCTCTCTCTCTCTCTCTCTCTCTCTCTCTCTCTCTCTCTCTCTCTCTCTCTCTCTCTCTCTCTCTCTCTCTCTCTCTCTCTCTCTCTCTCTCTCTCTCTCTCTCTCTCTCTCTCTCTCTCTCTCTCTCTCTCTCTCTCTCTCTCTCTCTCTCTCTCTCTCTCACATTAAGCCTAAAGATGCTCAAAATCTAGCACCCTATTGCATCTACATTAATAATATCACATATCAATGTAGTCTTATTACGGTTTTAAAAATGGTGTATCCATAAAGCAAGCCTATAAGTTTTGAGATCCCTAAGGAAACAATGGCTAAGGCCAATGTAAAAGAAAATACTATTCATTAATAAAATTTATATGAAGGGGTGCATGTGGGGGATGATTGGGTGTGCTTCTTTCCATATACACCCCTTCTCTCTCTCATGCACAGCCCCCCATTGTGTGTCGAACAAGAATTTTTTTATCTCTCTCTCGTGTGTTTCTACAAGGATAATTATGGAGAGAGATGAGGATGAAGAGGACAATGATGCAAATAAGTGTTCTTTTCCTTATGTTCCATGGGCAACAGAGATGAAATCTCGGCATAGATTTTGCTTTAATCGTGTTCCCAAGAGAGTCATTCCTTCCATGGCTCCATTTTTGGTGCATTGGCCGGGAAATCAATCGCTCATGGGGAAGAGATTCAAGACATTAATGGCAAGGTACTATTCAATTTGACTACAAAAAGGCAATTCAAAAAAGATGTTGGTGCATTAGTTTGCCATCATCAGGCTTCCTCTAATGTGATCAAGAATCATTGCAAAAAACTGACAAGATCGATTTGCATTAATTGGCATCTTACCGTCTTGTTCTGAGCCTTGTACTATTGTCTAGTAGTGCCACTTCAATGGGCATCCCCATCGACTTCCTATTGGAACTGTTCATCTCCCTCCCTAATCATCGCAAAAAGGCCGCCAATTTGTGATGGATCTATTTTCTCTTTGTCGACATCTTCGATGTGCAGTTTCGTGTTCCATCAGAAGTTATGTAGCACTATTTGATCATCATGCATAATAGCCTTTCCATTATGACAAATCAAATCACAATATTTTATGTTATATACATATTTAAGAAGGGCCATTGATACGAGTGTTTCTATTTGACACATTCTCAACACATGGTTCAGTTGAAGAATCCTCACGAGCATGAAGAAGATGATCGTCCCTTTGAGATTTTCAAGTGTGCAAACTCATGGCAAAGCACGGGATGGCATCCTTGGTGTGGTGGTCCCTAGGTGGTCTCTTATGGCTCGGCTTCGTCATCGATGCTAAAGACATGTTCAACGGTGCTCTGGTTCTTTTTCTTCATGCTTGCCGAGGGGACGGCTTCGCAATTGTGTCTAGGGAGAATGATGAAGCCTAAAGATGCTCAAAATCTAGCACCCTGTCGCATCTACATTAATAATATCACATATCAATGTAGTCTTATTACGGTTTTAAAAATGGTTTATTCATAAAGCAAGCCTATAAGTTTTGAGATCCCTAAGGAAACAATGGCTAAGGCCAATGTAAAAGAAAATATTATTCATTAATGAATTTTAAACGAAGGGGTGCATGTGGGGGATGATTGGGTGTGCTTCTTTCCATATACACCCCTTCTCTCTCTCATGCACAACCCCCCATTGTGTGTCGAACAAGAAGTTCTTTCTCTCTCTCTCTCTCTCTCGCGTGTGTTTCTGCAAGGATAATTATGGAGAGTGATGAGGATGAAGAGGATGATGATGTAGATAAGTGTTCTTTTCTTTATGTTCCATGGGCAAGAGAGATGAAATCTCGGCATAGATTTTGCTTTGATCGTGTTCTCAGGAGTCATTCCTTCCATGGCTCCACTCCCTCCCCCTCCCCCTCCCCCTCCCCCCCTCTCTCTCTCTCTCTCTCTCTCTCTCTCTCTCTCTCTCTCTCTCTCTCTCTCTCTCTCTCTCTCTCTCTCTCTCTCTCTCTCTCTCTCTCTCTCTCTCTCTCTCTCTCTCTCTCTCTCTCTCTCTCTCTCTCTCTCTCTCTCTCTCTCTCTCTCTCTCTCTCTCTCATTAACTTTCTAGATTTGAGGCCATTTTCTTCATGATCTCCTCTTGTGTCGCCTATGCTCTTCTTGCTAGTTCTTCTTCCCTTTTTGTCACCATTACTAAGCTAGAGCATATGACAGTATGTAGCCCTATAAAGGTTACATTTAATTATCTATCTGCCTAGTGGTTATTATCTCTTTATGCCACAGTTACTAAGTTGAAGCCTATGATATTCTATAGCCCTATAAAGATTATATTTAATTGTCTCTATGCAAGGTAGCTCTCTTGTAGCTCTCTCGTCAAAGGATCAATCTGTATTATTTCTTACTCTACTTAAATTGACCGTTTAAACAACCAGTATCGTAGCTTCCTCATACATCCTCTACATCACCTCAATGTCTAAATGCGTCTAAGTGACCACCAAATATCCCCTCCCCTGGTTCTCAACCGAGGTCAAGTACTTCACATCTTCTCTCTCAAGAATTCATCTTCAAGCAAATCAAGCTGTCATTTTATAGATCTTTTTCACATAAAACTTTTTAGGATCCATATCCTCATAAGTTGATGGCTACTCTTAGGTGTAGAAAATAAGATATTTCTTGGGCACTTTGGGATATCCCCAACATTTAGTTCCAAAGAGTGGGTTCCTTAGAACAATAGCCACTCTCTCTTTAGGACCTATCTATGTCACTTGCCAATAGATCCATAGTGTCTCATGCATAATTTCATTGTCACTACAATACAATCAATCCTCATATAAAGCATACACATAATAGAGACCAGTTATCTTCAACCTTTCTACCTAGTGGACTCTCCATATGTCATGCTAGAGATGGCAAGTCTAGCCTATATGAATTCCCAAGTGTGTCCATCTGTGTGGCCTTAAATCAAGAATATATCATCCATCTTGAGGATGTAGAACAACTAGAAAGTAAACATCTTCTCCATAATCTCAAACTTAACTTCTTAGTATGAATAGTTATCTAAGTCCTAGGCCACTTCTATATTAGAGGGAAATTCTATCTCACCAAATTGCCTCCTCTTTGATTTCTTGTATATACTAGAAATCCAATGTAAATTAATATCAAGATTCAACTTAAGCAATTGTTGTTAACTTGGCTAAGTTCCTTATCAATCCTCATTTTATATATTTAATCATTATTATAATATTGCATATAAGGTGCCTTCTTTATAACCTTAGATGGGTCCTGAAGGTTATTAGTTGGCCAAAACCTTAATCGCTACATGCAACACCATCCAATCTCCCCTCACAAAATGACAAACTTTGTTGGGCATGGGAGTTCTCACTCTACTTCGTACTGGAAACATGGGACAATCACCCCTAACAACAATCTACCACCCACCTAAGAAGAGTCACTTCTTGATCAATCAAAGGTGAGAGTGGGCTGACACCATATGGTTTGTAAAAAATGGAGCTATCTTTCAAACTCTTAAGGCCATTAGGACAATACTTGATCACACTATTTCTCTAAACTTATTATAAACAAGTTCTATCCAATTGGAAAAGGATCATGTTCTAATAGCTTTATCTAGTGTAAAAACACTATCCAACTAATTGGATAGTGTTTTCTAGTGGCTCTATCTAGTATAGAAATACCACCCAACTAACTGGGTCCACCCAACTATAGATGCTTAATCCTTGGAATTGAACTCTCTTGCTCTCCTTGCTAGGTTTATTTTAGTTATCTGTAAGAGAGAGGAAATAAAATAATGAGGATAAAATACCAACTACACTGGCCGGTATAAAAGGTGTAAGGGACTGGATTTTTGACCATCAGATACTAGTACATGTTTCCTTTCATCTTCACCTCTCTCTCCAAGCTTTCATTGCTTCTTCCTCTCTTTCTGTCTTTCTCTCTCCTTTTTTAGTATTTCTCTCTCCTCATCACTCTCTTTCTCTCTCTTCTTGCAATATTTCTCTCTCTTCTTTTCTCTCTCCTATCCTCTTCTTGACAAGTGGTATTAGATCCATAGGTTCTTGATCCAGTTGGCCAACATTCCATTCAGTTATCTTTTTTTTTCAGTCACACAGATTTAAGAGCCATAGGTACACAAGTACAGACATGACATGGAGCAGCAATGCGATATCAAGGAATTTTGGACCACAAGGACTACAGGTCTTGTGCATTAATGGAGTCTTGGACCAAGTTTTGTGGTAGGAAGGCTGAAGTTAGCAACTCATTGGTCATTTTAGGCCATTTTCTAAAGGTATTTTCCTAAAAATAGTGGTAACATGAGCAAAAGAGGGAATAGTTATTGTTTTTTTTTTTAGGGAGAGTCTTTCTCTCTCTTTCTTTTCAAGCTCCTCTCAAGCTTCCATGGAGGAGATCAGCCCATTATCTCCACTCTACTCCATGAATCCATCTGCTCTTCAAGAGTAAATGGCATGGAGAGCCTCTAAGTATCAAGAGCTACAGGTCGTATACCATTTTAGTGGTGGTGGAATTGTCATCAACACCATCATCATGGTTCTTTCAGAGATCTTGTAAGAGCTTGCTCAGGATTTTCTCAATAGACTAGAAGAAAGATCAAATCAAGGAGCTCAAGATATCCATGTAAGGCGTAGCAAAAAGCGTTGAGCTACGAACTTTATCCAGGCATCGTCGACATTTCTTCTTTTGTGTTGCAGAAATATTCTCCTTTGGCTTTGTATCCTTCGCCTTCGGCTTCGACTTAATAGCCTTTGTGGCTACTGCAACAACCTTCTTTGGCTTCTCTGCCTTCTTCATCGTTGTGCCTGCCTTTGGCTTCTCCCTTGGAAAAGTCTTCGTCATCTTCTTCGCGGCTTCCGACAGCTTGTACGAGTGCTTCACCTGCACAAGCTTCCCCTTCAAAACGAACTGCTTGCATTGCATTGCCAATTGCTTCTTGAAATTTGGAGGCAATCCGGTCATGTATTTCTCCTGGATGTATTTGGAAATGGCTGGCTGGCTTGACTGGTCCTTTCCTTAAGGTGCAAGATTTCCTCCCCTATCATATGGAAGTAGGTAGGGTGGGAAGAGGAGGCCTTAGCAGGGTGAGGCTTCTTCTCCTTGGGAGTCTTAGACTTTTTCTCCCTCTCGGCCTTGGAAGCAGGCTGCATCTCTACTACAGCGATGGGCTCCGCTACAAGAGCGAGCATGGTCTCGAGTGCGAGATCCAAAGCCATGTCGATCAATAATGTAGAATCAAGAATGCAAAAGATGATAGGCTATGCAGGAAGGATATATCCTCTCTCTCTCTCTCTCTCTCTCTCTCTCTCTCTCTCTCTCTCTCTCTCTCTCTCTCTCTCTCTCTCTCTCTCTCTCTCTCTCTCTCTCTCTCTCTCTCTCTCTCTCTCTCTCTCTCTCTCTCTCTCTCTCTCTCTCTCAATGCACTCTTTCTCTGGATAGGCTTAGCATTCTGATCTTTCTATGGCCAGGCTCGCCTTTGGACTCTTGCAACAGCATTTGTAGCACACGAAGCTCAGCAGAGATCATGGTTGGAAGGCTTGGTCCATAAACATCTACATCAAAAATGCCAACTCGTGTGCCCAGTTTCATGCCTGAAGGGTGACCTGCAATTCTAGGAGTTGTCTTTTCAGTGTCACTAGAAGGTTCTGCTCCAATCTTGCATGCATTCCCTCTACCCATATCCATTGATCTGAGCATTTAAAGGTTTGTTTTCCTTATGAGCATGACATTGGCTTCTTGATATTTGATAATATTGTCTAGCAATGTGTTTTTAATATCGGATGCAAAAGAAGTAATAGCTTGCAAAGCAATAGCAGAAGCAGCAGCATTAGCTTTAGCAAAGGAGCCAACAGACTGCTTTTGGGAAGCACTTCGTGGAAAAATGAACCCATTTGGTGGGACACCTGATTGTCTTGTGTAAGTTGAATTGCTGAGAGAAGTTTGTGAAACCATTCCGTTGCTAGGAGTACTGACAAAGATGAGATGCATAGCTTAAGGTATCAAACCATGAGAGCACAACATGTCTAGCTTTTAAGAAGATGAAGCACTCCACACAAAGCTAATAACACGTAGATATACCAGATTTACTGAAATAACAAGTTTGGAAGAGGTATGGGGTTGCTTTAGATCAAAACAATGTACATTGTCAACCAGTCACAGTGCTGTCTACAATGACCACATGTCACTAAAATGGCCAAAACTTTTAATCCGTTGGTCCAAATGAAGTGTTCTATAGCTATGGTAGAAGCTAACTTTTTCCAATACGCATTGAGCATAAGAACCAATTTTTCAAAGTGATATATCCCCTTTCTGTAATTGATTCTTTTTTACTAAGATAACAACCTGTAAAAGCCTATAAATTCACTATTTGGACCTTGTTTGTAATATTTCTGCACGAAATATTAATGAATTTTGATCCTACATCTTCTCTTTGTGCTTCTCATTGCACAACTCCTGATATTGTGTGCATATGTGACCCTTCTCGCTGCAATGATGACATTTTTTGCTGTCATTGGAGAGGCGTTTGGCCCATCTTCTTCAAGTATTTCAGTTGAAATCTTATCAGCAGGCCAAGCTGCATAACTTGATTGACACATTGCAAGATAGTGCCTGCCAGTCTCATAAGTTCTTTCGCGCCTTGCATGCGTCTCCGGCTCGCGACAATATGACCAGACTCCAGGATTCGGAAGGTCGCATGGTCACTGATCCGCAGACCATTGTCAATATGTGCAGAAATTATTTTATGGAACTTCTTGGTTCTTCTCCCTTGCCTTCTAGCCAGGTTACGCATGCCCGCTCAGTCTTCTATCATCTGGTCCGCCAGCGATTCGATATCCCGAAGGCATGGAGGAGATGCCGCGGTTCATATCAACACGATGGTTGCATGGAGCTTTGACCATAGCGTCTCGCGAAGGGACAGAGCTCTCAATGGAGGAGTGGAAATTCTCGAGAGGATATAGTCCAAAGGTGATGAGGAGTTTAGAATATGTCATATCTAAATTTTATATGCGACATCTAATTTAAGTGTTTCAATGTACAGTACAAAATATATAGTGCAGTGTGGTCGCGCGGATGGCATTTTCTTGTGGAGTGTATTGACAAAATGCGCTCCACAATGGACTGTGGTATCATGGCAAGGTTCGAGTAAGAGAGCCGGCGATGAGCAACGGATCCAAATACGGTTGTGGATGAGATGGAGTATTTTTTAAACTTGCAAAGTATTGTTACGGTGGATTACTGTAGCTTCTCCATGATACTATTCGATGTGCAGTGGTTCAAAGTGGTACTTGGAGGAGCTGGAGCAACAGTTCGACGAGTCCATTTGGATTTCTTGAAATAGATTCCGAAAAAAAATGGACGGATTTGCACGACACCTTTGTGTTGCCGGTCCATTGTGAACAGGTGCATGGACTCATTTGCTTGCTAATTGTATTATGACATGGTTTATGTCACAATGGTTTGAACTCTCTTGTACGTATTTGTGAACAGGTAATCTTCTATCCAAACCCCCGACAAACTCGATGGTGGTATGTTATACCTTCAACTCCCCGAAGTGCGAGAGTATATGATCAAAGCGATGTTCCGAGCATAGATGAAGATAATATACAATAGAGGGGTCGATATTGCAAGGGGTGGAGGCCGTCGAAAGCTTGGAGCCAGCATCGGCTAACAATGATGGAAATATAGGAGTCCAAGAATTCTTTGAGAATGAGGTGGACTCATTCTTTTGTGGTGACATGTCTATCGACCTTTCAGTGTATGCGGAGTTGTGTCAGGAGATTAACATGGGACCATAGGATACTTCATACTTGGAGCATCCACTTACTCAATTTGTTGACCAATCGCTTATAAGGGTACATAAGATATGTATTTTAAGTGAGATTTTTTAAAAATGATTTATATTACTATGCTTTGTATGATTTAAATTGATTATTCTAACATCATTTTTTATTTGTGCAGGTGACATTTTCAGGATGAGTCGAGGGATGAGCGATGAGGAGTTACAGGACATCTTCACACGCATGTCTCCAGGCTAGATCGTGAGATTTAGAGAGATGGCAGACCAGGAGCTGTCTCGGTCTTCGTTAGGGCGCTCTGCTAGATCTACTTCAATGCGATCGGATGCTTCGGCTTCAAGGAGACGAGCTCGACGCTCACGACTTGGGCTAGAGGGAGGGAGTGCATCGGGATCGGGGGGATTCTGTAGAGATACAAAGGCAGTGAGCCCGCGGTCAACACGGGATACAGGTGCGACTCCTTGCTCTCATGGCCCTTCTAGGGAGCATGGCTCAGGCTCATGTGGATGCTGTGGAGGCATGGACGTAGTATCTCCGTCTCATCGTTCAGCTGGAGGTGCGTCACCTCAAGGATTTGTCACACCTATGGGGACGTCTACTCCAGTTACTTCAACTTTTGCACAGCCATCAGCAGCAGGTGGCACCCCTGTGGGTGCCACTCCGAGAGATATTACCCCGGTCGGTATACCGGATGCATAGGGGTCTCCTGGATATGCCCAGGAGCATGGACGCAGATGGGAGAGGACCCATCTTAGGCAGACTCCAGGGAGTTATGGATATCTAGTCGATAGTAGGTCAAGAGCCATTATCATGAATGATGAGGGGAGGAGGGTGATGGCTCACATGAGAGAGTTGTGCCAACAAGTTTTTCGGCACAACGTCTTGGATCATTGGAAGAACATACCGGAGGGGAGCCAGGACTACATAGTAGCATCCTTGCACGAGGAGTTTTCGATGCCAGCCTCAGTAGATAGATTCTCTATGATGGGCTAGATGATGGATTGCATGTGTGCATACATGTCACATAGACGATCCGACGCATGCAAGGCAATCAAGAGTGGGGCTGCAAAGCCCGAGTGGTTAGATGTAGATGATTGGCGCCGACTGAGGGAGGAGGCTACAGATTCTCCAAGACATTGGAGTCAGCAGTGCGAGATGGCGAGGGCACGACTCGAGGCTGGAGTGGTCCAGAGTGGCGGCCACATGATATATTTGGAGGACTTTGTAATTTTTTCTTTTGTTTTGCTTGTTTATTTTTTTGAAATATTCTTTGTACTGACAATCATGTTTCTAATAGTTAGCATTTTGTTTTCTTTGTAGCACTCCATTACAAATCGCGATCCGACTGGCCTTGAGACTCGATATGCAGAGAGGCATGGTCTCACTTCATTTATCGACCGATTGTATAGATGCGGCGGCCTTGTAAGTCACTCATCTTTCTTGTCCGTAGTTACCATGAGATATTTGAATGCATTATTGTATAGTGGACTGATGTGTTGTTACCATGAGATATCTTGTCATTATTGAATGCATTATTGTATGGTTGAACCAATCGCTTATTATTGAAATATCTTTTGTTTTGCTTATTTCTTTTTTTGAAATATTCTTTGTACTGACAATCATGTTTCTAACGGTTAGTATTTTTTTTTCTTTGCAGCACTCCATTACAAATCGCGATCCGACTGGCCTTGAGACTCGATATGCAGAGAGGCATAGCCTCACTTCATTGATCGACCGATTGTATAGACGCGGTGGCCCTATAAGTCACTCATCTTTCTTGTCCGTAGTTACCATGATATATTTGAATACATTATTGTATGGTGGACTGATGTGTTGTTTCTTTTTTTTGCAGAGTTTGTTCGATGCTCTTATTATTGAAATATCTTGTTTGTAGTTACCATGAGATATCTTGTCATTATTGAATGCATTATTGTATGGTGGATATCTTGTCATGATTGTACCAATCTCTTATTATGCGATCATGTATTTATTTCATGTATCAGTCTTATGATTTCAGTATACATTGTTTTTGTTTACAAGCGCATTGTACACAGTGGAGAAACTATTTTGTATGGCTCTCATAAAGCACACAGTGTAGCCACAATTTTTTTTTTCCCTGTTACTGTCGCTATTAGCATTGCAAATTTTACTGCTCGCATTGTTATATATATCACAAACCATCGCTATCAGCGTCGGTATTGGCATCGATATCAGCGTCACAGGTGCGCTGATACCGACGCCAATACCGATGGCGATACCGACTGTTCTATGGTGTCGCCAATAACGACGCTTTTTGCAACAATGGGGGCAAATTTTGTTATTTGCATTTTCGTCACTTTAAACATCGGTATAAGGTCTATATCTTGTAGTGTTACACCTTTTATACTAGCTAGTGTAGCTGGTATTTTATCCTCATTATTTTCTTTTCCCTCTTACATTCTATCCCCACCCAAAGGTTTTTGCCCTAAAAAACAAGTTGGGCACTTATTACAAAAAGACAGGGTAGGAGCTGTGACCAGAGTACTACTCTGCTCTGCAGACATTACAAGGGTTATCTAATGGAATGATAGGTAATCGTTGATATATAAAGGGTCATTGATCAACTATGATATATAGGTATGATTGGGGAATGAAAAAAATTAAATCTTGACCCATATTCTCTAAGAAGATGAAGCCTGTAGGGAGTGGACATCGTACTGTTTACTACAGGACCTTGCTGGAGTAAATCTGAGATAACTTTATGTAGAGAACTCCGATCAAGGCATGCTACACATCAAAATGGAGCTCTTGGTAAGTGCTTTCATCCCATATAGGTTGGGTTTGGCTGTTTAGAGTTTAGAGTAAAATCTGATGCAAAACAATGAGATGTTTGCAATCTTCCTTGCACTAAAATGTGGCCATAGATAACCAATCTTTAGCCAAAAAAGTCTACTAAAAAAGATGGATGCTAGTCTAAATGAGATCCCAAGTAATCCACTAACCTCCTGGATCAAAAGTTATTTCGTCATAATGATTGTCCAAGAGAAGAGAATGCCCATCAACCACATACTCCAATCCACCCGGATCAAATGGATATGATGAAGTATCCCCATAATCAAGTCACATCCATAATCTCCCGGATCATAGAGAAGCACATTCCCATCTTCATATTCATGTATGCCCAAATCATGTATTGCATCATCATCGACATATGCCAGTCATCATAACCATGGTCAAGGTACTCATTATCAAATGTGTTCAATGGCTATTGTAAACCTTGATTAAGTCTAAACTAATGCTCAAGAATATCATCATGAGGTTTCTCCAAGAGTCTAAAACCTTCAGCATAACCATCTACATCTGTGAGTGCCTCATGTGATTCATCAGCTAAGATGTCATCAGCTTGTACATCTTGCTCTTCAATGTTTCCTTCTTGTACATCTTCTTGGTCTTCTTGCTCATCTTCTTGTTGATCATGTTGCTCATTATCCTAGTCTTGTTGTTCAGCTTGCTCATTGCTCTCTTCTTTATCATCAGCACTTTGAAAGGAACTCATCATTACATTTGGGTAATCATGAAGTATGAATTGATTGTGATATAGGATACCATGGTAGTTATGAACTTGCTACTGATCAAAGCTAGAAGAGTACTGATAAGCATGGCCATTATTGTCATGTCCATAAGAACTGGGTTGCTCAATTAAGAAAGGTTCACATTCATAATCATGACTATGTTGCTGAAAAGGTGGATGCTCATAAGCATAAGCATGTTGCCCATAATAGCCATTCTACTGCCAAGGTTCAATGGAATGATACTCTACATTATGACATGGTACATCATATCTATAAGCATTAACATGTTGTCCAGATACACTAGCATACTGCTCATGTTCATTTGCATGTTGCTGCTGTCCATATTCATAAGATGCACGCAGATCATAGTGTGTACCATCAACATATACATATTGGCCATAAGCATAAGCATCGGGTGCATAATGCCCATGAGAATACTCATCATGACCATAATACTCATCATGCTACTGATAATACTCAGCGTGATGAGAATCCATACTTGATTCAATTCTTTTTTTATTGTCTTTGTCCATCTTTATAAGAGCAATATATCGATCAATTAAAGCTCCAAGCTTGTCAATATTAGCATGTGTTTGAAGCCAATCTTGTTCACTAGAGCTGGAGTTATTGAACTCAGTTTCCATTGTAAGCAAGTTGCTTTCAGAATCTTCTCATTTGATGAGCATAAACAAAGTAACATAACTTCTCTATTTCTGTTCTTGTCTTCCACAAGGTGAATTGCATCAATAAGCTGTGTCAACTGCTAAGATCAGCATTGATGCCTCTAGTAGCAGTTGGTTCATCTCTTCTTGAGGCCTAGAATCCTGACTTCTTTGCATGTCACTTGCATATGCAGTTCTTAGGGAACTATCTTGCTAAGCTTATAGTCTTGATGCCATCAAGGGCATGACTCTCCTAGCAAATGTAGTTGCCCATACGGGTCCTAAAACACATAAGAATGGGAACGAGACTGCCTAAAAAAGTAAGCTATTGGCGAAAAACAATCACAAAGATTGTTCCAAAGGAGCTCAATGTTTGAATGGGACATAGATAAGAAACTCTTCACATGCAGAGAGTGTCTGCCTATTTCTATAATGTAGCAGAACTCTTCTACTTGTGGAGCACAGATTTCCTCATATTTCATTGATATCAGCATGCATGCAATAGACTAAAGCCTCCTCTCTACCTAATCGACTGTTAGCTTGCCACTGAAGGGGATGCAATGGCAGTGGAGAAGGAGAAGAGGAAGATGTAGGAGAGAAGAGCATACACAATATAGGTGCTGTCAAGAATGATATGACAACCTTATTGCATTATCTCATATATATGAATAAAGAATATGGGCGGTTAGTGTACATGGGCAGGCCCAAGGGCCTTTTACCCCAACAACCTCCCATTAAAAGGCCAATGGGCTAGAGAGTGAAAAAACAAAGAAAAAGGAAAAGACACAAGGTGAGGAATCATGACATCTCACCCAATGCCCAATCGGAAAGCGAGTAGTACAATAAGTGGGAACCTCTGTGAAAGAAGAGTCAAGCATCCTCGAGTCCATGACATCTAGGAGATAAGTGATCCCATAGCTCCATACACCGTAGCAATCCAAGAATGCTTCTCATAAAGCAAGCACAACTCATGAATGCAAGGTTGTAATGCATAAGCATTAGAGTAGTGCATCGCATTAGCGTGGCGCATAGGAGACAGCTGAGAGCACATAGAATCTCCAAAGTCAATCATAGAAGAAGGATCAACATCCCGGACACATGTTAGATGGGGTCTCAAGATAGTATGCGGCCCCAGCAAAGCGGAAGATTGACATATGGCTGTCGCATCAACCATAAAGTGCATTGAACGTGCATCAAGAGGCTTGAGAGATGTCTATGTCTCATAAAAGACAACATGACGACTGTGTATAACCTATTAGGCATCCAAATCCCATTATTTGTAAGCTTGAAAGTCACCATCTCCATAGCCAAGGAGGATACATCTGCTTGACATAGGTATATCTAGCATACATACAAATGCTTGGCGGCCAAACATCCTCAAGTAATCATAGGAGGGTCTCATGCCACTCCATGCCTCATGTTGTGTAATACCATCCAAAGTCAAACACAGCGTCTTATTAAGCAAGTAGACTGCCGTCATAAGGGCCTTAGCCCAAAAGCCATAAGGTAACCCAACTGTGGTAAGCATAGATGCAACCTTTGCTTGTAGAGTCAAGCACATGCCATGAGCAATCCCGTAATACCATGGGCATAAGAAATCAATGCTAGACTGCTGACAATAGGACTGAAAGCTGGGAGAGATAGCATGACTCTCATAATCCATCTACAAGCACCTAGGCTTGCAACCAATAGAATCCATAAACCTGTCAAGCATAACTGCGGCATCCTCAATCCATACCAAGGGAAAAGCCCAAACATGGTGGGTAGCATGATCCACGAAGGTCATAAAGTATGATGCTCCACCAAGTGACCAGGAAGGCATAGGTCCATATACTGCACAATGGACAAGATCTAGAGGATCATGCCTCTCACAATAGCCATGAGCCAAAGGGGCTCTACAAGGACCATAAGTACAATCAGGGCAAGCATCAAGATCTGCATGTGACAAAGGAGGCAGCATGGAGTCTGAACGAGATAAGATCTCCATCTCTCTATGGTGCATATGGCCTAGGCGATAATGGCATAACAATGCATGTGGTATCCTAATAACTACAACCATAGAATCTCTTACATGAGAGACATGCACTGGGTAATGAGAACCAACTCTAGAACCTCTGGCCAAAACCAAGCAACCATGACAGATCTTCCATGACCTACCTTGAAGAGAAATAGAGTAACTTGCATTATGCAACTGACTGATAGAAATCAAGCTCTTACTAAGCATAGGAACATGTAATACATCATGGAGCACAAGAGAAGTCCCATCAAGCAAATCTAGGTATATGTCCCCTATACCAACAATAGCACAAGTCTACTCAAGGCCCAAATCAATACATTTGTCAACCTCCCTGTAAGAAGAGAACCATGCTCTATGAGGAGTAACATGGCAAGAGGCTGAAGAATCCAATAGCCAATCAAAGTCATAGGCTTGATCATTGAGCAAGTAAGATGTAGGGAAACTAGATGATAGGAGGACATGCTCAATTGCATCATCATGGGTAACTGCATGTACCTCACCACTAGAAAGAGTGGTAACACCTGCTGCATTGCTGACTCTCTACTCATGTTGAGTCTGTCTCTATCTTTGCTACTCTCTAATCTATCTAAAACATTTTCTTTTAACATGTCCAAGCTTTCCACAATGAAAGCATACAACATCTGTAACTGAAGAACCTGTAGAAGACGACAAGGAATCCAAGTCATCGTGAATAGGGCTATCCATAGCATCCATAGAGCTCAAGGAGTTGAGGGCTATCCCAACGGCGGGAATCTGCTCATGAAGACAATCATCTGCAAGTACATCAATGGTAGAAGCATGCTGCAAAGGCTCATGAAACCTCAATGGACGAGAGGACATAAAGGCATTAACCAAGGATGCAAAAGCTCCCACATGAAGAAGAGTCGTAGCCAACTACATGACATAAGCAACCACAGTATGGTAAAGCATAAGACATCTGTCATAAGAGTATACAGTATTTAGCCATGAAATTAGCCCATAACCATATGCATATGCATAGCTCTGCAGTACATCATGCCACCTAGGAACATCCAAGTCAAGTAAAGACTGCGACAAGTGGCAAAGCATCCTACAAGAATCAAGCTCCAGGAGAAGCCCAAACATCTGTACAACATGTAAGGTGCCCGCCCATTGGTTGTCCAAGCACACTTTTAGTGGTCTATCGAGAAACGAATCTAAGCATTGCTGCCCAACACTCCCATGGAATGTTTCGAGTTTTGTTGGGGTTTTCCGAATCCACCTCGCCATGGAACGTTCATGGATGAACCCACTAGGATCGGCCTAAAATTTGGGCTCCTAGTGGCCAAGGTTTTCTAACAGCATTCTACTGTCGGATCCTGTATATCCTACTTTACGCAGAGATACCCAAGCTGAAGCAGACCCATGCCGCACTTGGTTCAAAGAGAATGGGAAACGAGAGGGATGCGCCGCTCAACCTCTCTGCCTGTAGGGCATAGTCCCATTCCGGTCCCCTAAAACGGCATGAATCGAGGTTCTATCCTAACAATTTCTAAGGTCGAAGATGATAAACCTTATGAGAAGCCTCCCAGTTCTCTAGGACCGCCCTGCCGTAGGACAGACTCGTCGGGGGTTTCGCCCACCCGCTTTCCTTAACAGCTTTAGTTTTCTAATTAGGTCCTACCACATTTATGTGTGACATTTTAAATCAGCTTCATTAATTAAGCCTTTTAGGGAACAGGGTTCGTTCGCATAACTTATAGCACAGACACGAAAATAGAGCAAAGCAATCTATTGACAAACAAGTTCCTTAACTTATCTTCAAGTTAATCTTTGTCTCCTACCCATACAAGAGAAATTATGTATCCCTCATGTCCAACATAAGTATCCCTTCTGCCTTGTAGAAGTAACTGGTCCAAATCACATGGCACCACAAATTCAATCCTTTATCTAGAATAGGATCTCCCAACATACCCAGACGTTGGGGGCCATGGAGGTCTTCAACTCCATTCTAGATCTAGCAAGGGGTGTCCAGAGCTCCAATTGACCCGCAAGCTGTCTAGGAGCAAAACATCATTCCCGTGGTTGGCCTTTTCACCACTTGACCTTTGGCCCATGAATCGATCAGTGCTTTCTTTAGGTTAATCCATGGTGCGATCATAGAGGTGATGCAAAATATCATTACTTAATTAAATCCTTTAAGAATCAAGCACAAACAAGGCATTTAGTCCTAATATCATTTTTAAGAAAAATATTCATTTATTCCCATGGCAACTTGTCATCACAGACCCTTGCCATGCACTTAGCATAAATCACAAGCACTTGAAACAATCACCCAAACAACAAACTAACAACCGGTTGAATGTAAAAGCATTTAGGATGTTGTTCTATCAACAAAAAAAAAACCAATTGTATTCTTTCTAAACAATGCAAGAATATTCAAGATAATATTTCCATCGCATATCTGCTCTTTCCCTTGGGATCAAAGAGCGATTCTATGTAAAATTTACTTAGCTCTTGTATGCATAATTTTTTATGTCATGATTATGCCATGCATAACCCCTAACCAATTCTTTCTTGTAATTACTCTATTAACGAATAAGCCATATGCAACTAGATGCAATTAATTATCCTTAATACATGCACTTTGCAAGCTCAATCTTTTGAATACGTGAGATAAAATTTATCCCTTCCGATGACCTATACTCATGCATCATAGTATGGGGCCTAGCATATTTCATACAAGAATCAAAATAAGTATCTATCAATTTGGAAATACATTACTTACGACCGATACCACAATTGGATTGATGGTGATGCCTTCATCTGAAGCTTCGTTGTTGTTGGCTATGGGGTTGCCATCTGTACGTGACATTCTTCGCTTGGGGGCCATCGTCTGCAAGTAGACTCAAGGGATTAAGAAGGCGGAATAGATTCAAGATGGGAGAGCGTAAGAGAAGATGGGTAAGTCGAGGATTGAAATAGAGAGAATTGAGCTAACTCTCTTCCTTGCAACCTCTCGGGGTGACTCTTCTCTCTCTCTCTCTCTCTCTCTCTCTCTCTCTCTCTCTCTCTCTCTCTCTCTCTCTCTCTCTCTCTCTCTCTCTCTCTCTCTCTCTCTCTCTCTCTCTCTCTCTCTCTCTCTCTCTCTCTCTCTCTCTCTCTCTCTCTCTCTCTCTCAAGCTCTCTCTTACAATCTCTTGGAGGGGTATCCTTCTCTCTATCTCTCTCTCGCACCTCTCGGGGTCTCCTTATGCTCCCTTGTGCCTCCCCATGCCTCAAATTTATAGTGAATTAGAGAAGAGGGCTTGTGGCTGAGAAGTGGAGCTCTTTGTGGAGGGGCGATCTTGGAAAAATCAGTGATCTGATTCTCAGATCATAAATCTGATGGTTCCATTGGCTCCAAAAGGGGGGTAAAACCCCAAGACACTTAATTAGAAAGCTCTTAGTTCACTCCTCCTTTTTCCTATTCAAAGTGCTATTTTCAGTTTGTAGATTGTGATTGCGGCGTGCACGATTTCGCAAGTCCTCTCTTTATTTTTTTCTTTTGATAAAATCTCCAAAACTAACTAAAACATCACTTTTCTTTTCTTTTAAATGACATCCAGTTCTAGAAATCTTCATATCTTTTTAAGATAATATCTAAAATATCTAAAATATACTAGTTTTTTTCAAAATCTAACCATCCAAACTATACACATTTAATACTTGTGATTAATATAGCTCATAAGTCTTGTTCACATTGTAACTTACGTGAAGGGTGGCTATGGTCCTTGTCAATCTGAGAAAAATATACTAGTTTTTTTCAAAATCTAATATTTTTGGACCATCCAAACTATACACATTTAATACTCGTGATTAATATAGCTCATAAGTCTCATTCACGTTGTAACTTACGTGAAGGGTGGCTACGGTCCTTGTCAATCCGAGAAAAATATCGAATTTACGACTCTCAATTTGTTAAAAACATATTTTTAATTAAATAAAAATTATTAGTTATTAATGTTAATTAGTTTTTACATTAGTTAGTAAAACCTTACTAACTTATTAATTGACTAACTAATTTTCGAACTAACCAACTAACTTTTATTGTGTGGAAATATTACACAACAACATCCAAATAAGTGGCTCTGTAAGGTATACAATAGTAGACCATGTGCATAGATGGGCAAGCACATAGTATATGCTCTCTAACATGGATGGGCAATAGTAGCCCAACTAGCATAGAAGCTAGACAATAGAGGAGAAATAAAGCCATAACTGCAGAGCCCAAGTATTGTAAAGTCCACTAATCGACCAAAATAACCCGTAATAAATCCAAGCACCAATAAAACTCTGCCAAGAGAATGAAGCAACTCTGCTCAATACATGTCTGCATCAACCAAACATCCATGGATCCATAACATCGAAGCATAAGCCAAGTAGCATCCAAGGTCGCAATGGAAAAACCCAAATCAATGTCCAACTGCTCCACAAAAGTCCTCAAATTCAAGTCTTGTCAAGCCCAAACATCTGCCATATTGCAACTGAACCCAAAAGCATCCACCAATACATAAACCCACATGGGTAGCTTAGGCATAAGCAGCCATAAGTGGAATGCTAGCTCAAATAAAAAATTGACAGTGAACCATATAATTGAGCTTTACTTATTGGTCAAAAGCATTCCGGGAGCAAAAAGAACCATGTGGCATCATCCAAATACATCAGCACATAACCTCAAATAGCTAGGAGCACCCTATGACCAATAGGCATAACCCAACTGTAGCATAAATAGCTTCAGCCCTAAATATTCTAGCAGCAAATAACCTCTATAAACTGAGCAAATTAGTGCTCAAACCAAGCTCAAATTGATAGGCAAACCATAGGCATACATTCCCATATGTATAGGCACCAATCGGGCATAATTGGGCATCAAATGACCATGTAGCACAAGCATAAAATGTAATGACAAGGGACTGCCCTGTTTTGGGCTACCTATGGACTGTGTAAAATAGTCAATGACTGAGAAAATTCAGCTCCAAAAGCATCTCAAAACATTGGGCAAACATCCCCAAAGCATATGGGCATCAAATACCAAGCCTCGGGAGCATCACATAAGCTAAGAGCATGACATTTTCTTGCTGTAAATCAACTCAGATCTATTGTATTCTGTGATCAAAATTTGGCAGATTTGACATTGCCATTGCATTCGAAGCATGCCAAAACCCCAAGTTAGACTCTTACCTTTCCTAAATCGGGTTTCAGATGCCCGAGATATGAGAAAAAATGGGATTTTTGAGTCAAATTTTGAAATAGACGCAAAAAAAAACGCGAGCTGCTACTATGGGGCTTGCTGGTGCTCGAGATAAGGGGAAAAATGGGGGCATACAAGGTGCGCAATGAACCCAAGGAACACCTGCAAAGAGCCTATGAGGGCCGGGGAGAGGCGGGAGATGAAATCTTACCTCAGGGGGAAGGAGCCATGGCTGGCCTTGAAGCTCCAAGCTCTAGGTCTTCAATCCAGGCTGAAGTAATGCCGGGGCCAAGCTCCATGATCAAGCTCTGATCCAAATCTCTGATACCAATTGAAGGGGATGCAATGGCAGTGGAGAAGGAGAAGATGAAGATGCAGGAGAGAAGAGCACACACAATGTAGGTGCTGTCAACAATGATATGATAGCCTTATTGTACTATCTCATATATATGAATAAAGAATATGGGCGGTCAGTGTACACGAGCAGGACCAAGGGCCTTTTATCCCAACAGCCACCATAGTTCCTCTTCACAATATTTCCTCATATTTCACTGCTATCATCATGCATGCAACAGACTAAAGCCTCATGTCTGCTTGATCGACTGTTAGCTTGCCACCATAGTTCCTCTTCACAATGTACCTCCAACAACTGAGAATCTGACTTTCACAGCCACTTCAAGTGCAACCACAGTCAACAATAGACCTGAATCTGACAGCTGCAAGATCTAATTCAACCATTCTATGTACAACCGTTGCCTAATTTACCACAGAGTTTATGATACTGCCTTAGCACTGTGGATCTTTAGAGCATGCTCACAAAGCTCTGGACAACAGACTGATTGCAACAATCCTGTTTTAAATGAAAACTGTGCTATATTGAATGACCAAAGTTTGAGAATCACTTGCAGACTTGAAGCCAAAGATCAACAGGCCAGTGCATATGCAGCACACCTAACGTTTACCAAAACAAGTCAGTGTTCTCAGCTATGCGAATTGCTTTCTATTGAGATTGAAGAATCACTAAGCAATTTCTCAGTAGATTCTTTTGTGTGTTTGTTGGTTGGACTTCTGAATCATGAGTACAACCTTGATATGATGCTTCTAGTAGCAGCTTGGGAACTTACCCACCTGTGCAATGTGTTACCGACATCATGTCCTACTGTTGTACATTATGGTGTAGTTTCTTGCTTGTGTGCATGTTTGTTGACTAAAGAATACATTGACATGGCAGAGGAATCATTGCAAACTCTTGAAAAAATTTCTCATGAGCATCCAACTACCTGTTTATGAGAAGCACTACTAGCCGTTCTGTCATACCTCAACTTTTTCTCCACTAGCGTGTAGAGGGTTGTTGTTTCAACTGTTGTGAACATATGCTGGCAACTGCCTTTGGATGCCTCTGACTTTGTGGTAGAAGCTGTTCCCATCAAACCTTCTTTAGTACCATGACACAAAGGTTGTAGAACATGCTTCAGTTTTCTTGACTCGCATAGTAGAGTCTTCTTCTTCATGGTTCGTAACCTTTGGAAGTCTAACTATGGCCGGCACAATGGATATGCATGATAACCTGAGGTAACCAAACCCGTTCTAACACCACGACCTAGTGAATACTTACTTGAAAGAGATAAAATATAGATATTACCAGCGAGAACGGAGGCCTGCTCACCTGAGCACTCTCCGAATCCCGGAAAGTCATGCATCGTCCACATGAGAATGGCTCGAATATTGGTTGACCGCCAACTATCGCGCCTGCTCATATCTTGCAGGGTGACCCCCTCCTCCCACAAAATCTTAACCTCATCGACTAATGGACGAAGATACACGTCCATATTTTTAACTTTGTAGTAGCCAGGGATGAGCAAGCTAAGGATGAGATGTCCTTTCTTCGTAGAAAGCCATGGAGGGATATTGTAGTTGACAAGGACTATAGGCCACACACTGTAAGAAGTTGAGCGCAGACCGAATGGGTTCACGCCATCCATTGCAAGACCGAGCCGAAGACTCCTTGGCTCTCAGGCAAAGCCTGGGAAGGTAGAGTCAATGTGGCTCCATACGCATGAATCCGTTGATATTCGTTGAACTCCATCCGTGGACCTATTCTGCACATGCCACGTTGTCAAGCTCGCCATGCCGGACATACGAAACATGTGGTTTATGCGAGGGATAAGCGGAAAGTGTTTGAGAACTTTTTGAGGGATGGTTTGCCCTTGCAAGTCCTATCGATACCTGTGAGCACCACACTTTGGACATGTCTCCATAGTCTCGTATTCTCCTCAAAATAGTATGCAATCGTTGATATATGCATGGATATTATTGTAGTCTATGCTAAGCTTCCGTAAAACATGTCGTGTATCATCACGAGACTTAGGCATGGTATTTGTAGGTGGTAATATATGATATTTCAATAACCTGAAAAAAAACTTAAAACACCTTGAAAAAGCACAAATATTTGTAATAATAGTGCCAAAAAAAAGAATCAATGAAGCGTATGTACAAGGTACCTAAACAACTCGGTCACACTCGTATCGCTCCACCCATATTTTGCTTGCACACTTAAGAGTGCAAGTAGTGTCTTCAGCCGAGATACTCGGCACCCATCATATAATGGTATGGATGCTTCCTCTCTAAGCGGATCAAAAGTCTCGACATCCATGGGAATCAATGCATCGATCATTGCCTCCATCTCAGGCTCCAAGATTGTAGGTAGGTCTGGAAGGTTGCATGTCTCCTCTGGCATTGACGGTATATATTGGCCTTGCGAGTGGTGGATTGGCTCCTGCACTCCATCCATCGCACGCCCACATACTCTTCTAATTAGCTGCAAAGGGTGCACTCCCCCTTGGGACGAGACATCACCTCCCTGGATAGAAAATTTGCCAGCGAGACCCAATCTTATTGTATATGGTATTCAATTAGCTTGCGAGTACAATGCATGATTGATATTAACTTCAAATTACCGTTGGCTGAAAATCCGCAATCGCCTGATCAATGATCTCAGATTGAAACTCGCCAAATCGTTATACATGTTCTATAGACAATCGGTATTTTCGTCTAATTGCTAGCTTGCATTGAGAGCAAGGACATGGGACACGTTGATTAAGATACGCCTCGCGATCTTGAACAACAGGACCTTCTTCGTTTTCCATTTTGTCTACGTTATAACAAACAATTTGTTTTTGTTATCATTATTTTCTTTTCTTAGATTGTTATCCTCTCCTTCCATCTCTCTCTTTTTCTATGACCTAGCATATAATATCATAGAACACTAGTATTTAGTACCTAGTACTCAGTACCTAGCACATAATATTTCGTTTTCTCTCTTCCTCTCCCTCTCTCACTTCCTCTCCCTCCCTCGCCCTCACCCTCTCTTTCTCTCTTTCCCTATTAGGTTTAATGATTTTTCTCTCTTTTTCTCTCTCCTCTCTCTCTCATTTCCTTTGCTCTCTCCTCTCCCTCTCTCATTTCCCTTTCTCTCTTTCTCTTCCTCTCTCATTTCCTGTCTCTCCCTCACCATGACCCTCTCTTTCTCCCTTTCTCTATTAGATTTAATGATTTTTTTCTCTTTTTCTCTCTCCTCTCCCTCTCATTTTTTTTCTCTCTCCTCTCCCTCTCTCATTTTCCTTTCTCCCTTTCTCCCCCTCTCTCATTTCCTCTCCCTCCCTCACTCTAACCCTCTCTTTCTCTCTCCTCTCTTTTTCTATTTCATTTCTTTTATCTCTCCTCTCCCTCTCATTTCTCTCCCTCCCTCTCTCTTTTTCTCTCTCCTCTCTCTCTCATTCCTCTCCCTCCCTTGCCCTCTCTCATTCCTTTTTCTCTATCCTCTCCCTCTCTCATTTCCTCTCCCGCCCTCGCCCTCACCCTCTCTGTCTCTCTTTCCCTATTAGGTTTAATGATTTTTCTCTCTCCTCTCTCTCTCATTTTTTTCTCTCTCCTCTCCCTCTCTCATTTCCTCTCCCTCCCTCGCCCTCACCCTCTCTTTCTCTCTTTTCGTATTAGGTTTAATGATTTTTCTCTCTTTTTCTCTCTCCTCTCTCTCTCATTTTTTCTCTCTCCTCTCCCTCTCTCATTTACATTTCTCTCTTTCTCTCCCTCTCTCATTTTCTGTCCCTTCCTCACCTTGACCCTCTCTTTTTCTCTTTTTCTATTAGATTTAATAATTTTTTCTCTTTTTCTCCCTCCTCTCCCTCTCTCATTTTTTCTCTCTCCTCTCCCTATCTCGTTTCTCTTTCTTTCTCTTCCTCTCTCATTTCCTCTCCCTCCCTCACCCTAACTCTCTCTTTCTCTATTTTTCCATTAGGTTTAATGATCTTTTTCTCTTTTTCTCTCTCCTCTCCCTCTCTCATTTCATTTTCTCTCTTCCTCTCCCTCTCTCATTTCCTCTCCCTCCCTCGCCCTCACCCACACCTTCTCTTTCTCTATTTGCCTATTATGTTTAACATCTTATCTCTTTTTCTCTCACCTCCCATTCTCTCTTTTTTTTTCTCTCCTCTCCCTCTCTCATTTTCTTTTGCTCTCTTCCTCTCCTTCTCTCATTTCTTCTCCCTCCCTCTCCCTCTCTCATTTCCCTATTATGTTTTCGTCTCCCCCCCCCCTCTCCCTCTCTCTCTTCCTCCCCCTCCCTCTCTCATTTCCTCTCCCCCTCCTCCCTCTCCCTCTCTTTAATTTTCCTCTTTCTCCCTCTCCCTCATTTCTTCTCCCTCTCTCATTATATACAAATCATACAAAAAATAAATAAATAAGAGAGAATACGTTCTCCCTTCCTCTCGTTCTCTCATTTCATCCCCCTCCCTCTTCCATTTCCTCCCTCTCCCTCTCGCTCCCTCTCCCTCTCTTTCTCTCTCTCTCTCTCCCTCCCTCTCCCATTTCCTCCCTCTCCCACTCCCTCTCTTTCTCTCTCATTTCCTCTCCCTCTCTCAATATATAGACACAAATCATATAAGCAAAAGTAAAAAAGAGAGAGAATGCACTCTCCCTCCCTCTCCCTCTCTCATTTCCTCCCCATCCCTCTCTCTCTCCCTCTCTTTCTCTTTCTCTCCCTCTCTCATTTCCTCCCCCCTCCCTCTCCCTCTCTCATTTCCTCCCCCTCCCTCTCTTTAATCTCCCTCTCGTTCTCCCTCTCCTTCTCCCTAATTTCTTCTCCCTCTCTCATTATATACAAATTATACAAAAAATAAATAAAAAAGAGAGAGAATACACTCTCCCTCCCTCTCGTTCTCTCATTTCATCCCCCTCCCTCTTCCATTTCCTCCCTCTCCCTCTCCCTCCCTCCCCCTCCCTCTCCCATTTCCTCCCTCTCCCTCTCCCTCTCTTTCTCTTTCTCTTTCTCTCCCTCTCTCATTTCCTCCCCCCTCCCTCTCCCTCTCTTTCTCTTTCTCTTTCTCTTTCTCTCCCCCTCTCTTTCTCTTTCTCTTCATCCCTCTCCCTCTCCCTCTGTTTCTCTCTCATTTCCTCTCCTAAACAAGCAAAAGAAGGAGAGAATTAAACCCTAAACAGCAAAAAAATGAGAGAATGGACTCATCGATGAGATATGGCGAGGGTTTGGTGGCTCCTCTTTGCGATGAAGGCTCCTCCTCTCCTTCGCGAACGGCGGCGGTGGCAAGCCTTCTTCCTCTCCCTCTCTCACCCTATGCAAGACGGTCGCTCTCTCTCTCGCTCTCCCTCTCGAAACGTTTGACGAAAATGCGCGAAATGAACTGCGCTCAGGTTTCGGCCTATTTTTTTTCCCTGTGGGGCATCGCTATTTGCGTCGCAAATGCAACACAAATAGCGACACCGCTATTCCTGCGTCGCTACCTACCGTCGCTATACGTTACAATCCTTGTAGTGTAAGGGACTGGATTTTTGACCATCAAATAACAATACAAGTCTCCTTTTATCTTCACCCCTCTCTCCAAGCTTTCATTTCTTCTTCCTCTCTCTTTTTGTATTTCTCTCTCCTTTTCTAGTATTTCTCTCTCCTCATCACTCTCTTTCTCTCCCTTCCTGCAATCTTTCTCTCTCTTTTGCACTCTCTCTCTCTCTTCTTCTCTCTCTCATGTCCTCTTCTTGACATTATCTAATTAGCAAAGCATACTATGACACTATAATAACATATATAGAAGCAACTTTCATTTATTACTCTATATACACAATGCTTCTTAACATAGCCTTTAAGCACAATACAAACACTTCAAAATAATATTATATTGATAAAATAGTTTGCTACAAATCCATCACTCTTAAAATAGTGGTCAAAACTATTCCATCTAAGATGGGACCTTCCAATCCCATAAGGTTAGGTTGTATGTGATTGCATTCCTTCCATAGTCATACGAGATTTATGAGCTCAATGCCCACAGTAAACTCTCCTATGTCTCCAAAGCCCTCCTACATGATGAGGGCCACTTATCACTCGATCCTTTGCTCTAAAACATACTCGATCATCTCACTGAAAAAAAACAAGCACCCATTGCCCTACAAGGTGTGGAACCTTCATCCAATAAGATGCGGTTTCTTTTAATCCCACATGATACTCAAGTCTCATTTGTATGGGGATATCTAGATAATCCTTAACATAGAATTCCTTAAGGATAAAATATTACTATTTTGTATGCGCCGACTTAGTTTTTATCGTTAGGCCAATATCATTACATAGTATTACCAGGCTTTAAGTTGATAAAAGGGTTGTAACTTTGTATTGTGGAGCTTTTAGGGCTTCCTCATGTTGCACCCCAACTTCAATCATGGGCTCATTGATTATAGGTTTTCATGCAATCTCTCTACATCACTTTGGGGCCATAGAAATTAGTCGTAGAGATGCCTTCTACACATATACAAGAATACCACTTCCAAACACTATTCTACTATTTCCTAGGCCTAAGCAAACTTAATGCTTGAAGCAATATGAAATAAGGAAAGTAATGCTAAGGGAGTGGCTATCAAAGAAGCATGTGCTTTAGGGATGCTAGATTGAGGATGGGGAAAGCTTTACATAAGGAAGGGGGAAGGGAGAGCACAACAGACTTTTTCTATTAAAAAAAACACATACTTTCTCTCCAAAAAAGGCAAGCTAATTTAAATTAGACATCATGTGTCGTGCAGCCCAAAAGTTAATGGTATTTTTCACCCCTCCTACTTTTCATCCCAAAAGTAAATTAGATTTTCATCCTTTCAACTCTTTTTTTCTCATTTATTCTCAATAATTTCTTCCGTGACAACCATCTTCCTTTATATTTCTTGTAAGATTAGTCTAAGACACTTCTAGTATTGGAATAGTATATTGTAATATCATATAATGAATTATTTTTTGAGATGTATCTCTTTACACAAATATTTTTCTTGGTTTCAACATTAAATATCCCATTCACGATTTTCAACATTTTCATGTTTGAAATGTCTGGATCAAATTATAATGACTAGTATTTACTAGTGTGTAAAAGTGAAAATGTACCAATATTTACCTATTCTTCAATGGAAACACTAGAAACACAAGTTTGAAAATTTCCACCTTAATTTAAATGTCTTATACTTCACATTATTGTATCAAAAAAGAGTTGCATGCTTAATTATGCAATTAATGATAAATAAATACTACAAGGGGCACCAATTTTAGGGCCAAAATGCTATCCATTGACCAAGATTAAAGTGGTAAATTGTACATTTCAATTTATATAATTTATTTACTTGTAATTATTTTTAAATCAAGTTATTACTATCCTCTCTCCAAGGAGAAAAGTTGGTTTCATTGTTCCATTGCCAGGACACCATCAAATCCCTTGACTTGGTGGGCTCACGGTACCTAATTGAAGATCTGAAGTTTTGCTCTCGTACTACTAAAGTTGTGTTCATTTGAGCATTTACAATAAGTATGTCAACTTACACTAAGATGGGATCAAGCAGCAATGGTGTATCTCATGTCGAAAATGCACATAATGAAGGGGAAAATACAATATTTAATCTAAAAATAGGCTTACAGCTCAGATAACAAGGAGAAAATGTGGTTGCTGACCAAGAAGTAGGTCCTTCAAGGCCACAAAATGCTAATGAGCAATAAGGAGGTAAAGAATATGGTGGTCAATTCAAGGCTCAATTAAAGGCAAAAGCAGACATCTTTGTTCAATTGACCAAAGATCCATGGTTTGAGAGATCTTTGAATTCTCATAAAAAGGGCAGCAAGGGCAAGAAGATATCATCTTCAAAGGCATTTTGACAACAAGAAGCCTCCAAAGAATAACCACCACAACCTAAAGATGTACCTAAGGTTGAGAATGAGTAAAAGCAAATGGTACCAATGGGATTGGATACCCAAAAGCATGGCCATCTTGGTAGTGCCAATCCAATGGGTTTTGGACAATCGAGCATGCATACAATGATAGGGCAACTAGTATGGTGGCACTATTTTTCATGCTATGGTGGGTCAAGGACCGCATATGTGAATGTATGGCACAACTCCTTATGGTATGCAACAACCAATGCATGGTGTGCAAGGCCCAATATATATTGCTACACCTACTAATATGCAAAAACCTATGTATGGTACCATTGACATGATTATTAGGGCACAAAGTGGCATGTTTGGCAATGCACCTATATCCCCACATGCTTAATGGAGCTCAAGAAATGAGTATTGGTCATGTAAATGCTTCTTTTGGTGTTATGACCCAAGAAGAGTTCCTTTGCTGTTGGTCATGATGCAAGTACAACAAATGCACCCTTTTGGCAGCAACCATTATATGAGAACTCCCAAATGGACACCAAAAAATTATGATGAGGATGAAAAAGGGGGGTGAAGTTTGAGTCCTTCAATGCTACTCAAGATGGGCTGAAAGCTTTGATATTTATTCAACAATTTAATGCAACCTATTCAAGAGGAAATTTCACTAAATCCTCAAAGATTCAGAAGTACTTTCTTGAAGAGGAATGCATTACAATGGTAGTCCATGCTATTAATGTAAGGTAGAGGACCATCAACATGGATACAATTCAAGCAAATATTTGCATCAAATTGGTTTACTAGTACATTTGAGCTGGACATAATGATAGCTTGAAACAAGCTTGATGCAACCCAATGCAACAACTTAGAATATTATAACAAAAAGTTTCAGAATGCCTTGCTACCTTTGACTTCTTATCGTCAAATTCTTCTACATAAGCAAGTGAAAAAGTACATATATGGGCTGCCAAAAGGAATCAAGGATTTTTGCATTAAATCCATTGTGTTTAGTATATAACAACTCATTGAAATTGCTGCTACAACTGATGCATTGCTATACAAAAAATATTTGAGTTTCCAAGTCTATGGAGAAGTTATCAAAGGCTAAGAAAAGGAGCAGATCTAAAAATCAACTAGAAATAGATTAAAACAACAACAAAAAAGTGTCAAAAATTAGTTCTACAATATACAAAATTAAGGGCTACAAACAAATGATTTGTTTGTAAACAAGAGGGTCATATACTAAGGGCTGTCCCAATAGGCAACAAGCTGAAAATTTGGAAAATAAAGGAGATCCTAAGAAGAAGAAGCCCAAAACATTAATTGGATTGGAGTGATGAGCTCAATGATGATACTAGTAAGTTTATGCAAATCATGGGGCATGCATTAATCTTCTTTGATAATGGGGCACGAGCAAAATTTATCTCCACAAACATGGCAACTCATCTAGACATCAAAGAGAATCAGATGGAACCCATGGAAAAAGTTGGTATGGCATTTAAGGGTCATGTAGAGCCTATCACATTGCTCATTACGAAGCTTAGCTTGCACATTCAAGGATATGCAGACAATGAAGCATTTCTCATTGCCTTGCTTGAGGGTTGTGATGTCTAGCTTGGAATGCCTTGGTGCCATCATGTGCATGCAATGATTGATTCATATGCTAAAGTGGTCACTATTCAGCATAAGGGCAAGGCCCATACTTTGGATGTAAAATTGAAAGGGAAATTTTTCCCTATTGTAATAGCTCCTACCACTTCTAAAGTAATGAAGAATCACCTTTTAATGTACTTGATTCTTTCCAAGGATAAAATTGATCATGAAAATGTTGAGAATATATCCAAATTAGACGAGGATCGCATTTCGTATTTGAAAATGTATACAAATTACTTCTCTCAATCATTTCCAAGGCAATTACCACCTAAAAGACCGAAAGCTCATAGTATAGATCTATCCCTGAAAGTAACCCTCCTAATAAGCCACGCTACAAGGTAAGTGCAACTCCACATGGAAAGATAATGAGTCAAGTGAATGAGTTGTTGGAAAATTGGCTAATTCAACCTAGCTCATCTCTTTTTTGTCCTTCAATACTCTTGGTATAGAAAAAGATGGTTCATGACATATATGCATTGATTATCATGCTTAAATAAAAACACGATAAAAATTTAGTTTCTAATCTCTTGGATTGATAATGTTATAAATAGATTGTCGAGGGCAACCATATTCAAGCATATTCATTTGAAAAGTGGGTATCATCAAATCCGCATTAGATTAAATGATGTGTCTAAGACAACTTTCATAATATATTTTTGTTTGTATGAGTTTTTTGTCATTCCTTTTGGGCTTATGAATACTCAATAAGTTACATAAGCACAAGCTCATTATAAATGATAAAAAAGTGAGTTTTTCTTGCACGAGATCCACTTTTCGGAATACATTATATCAACTGATGACATTCATCTAGATTCTGTAAAGGTTGAGGCACTACACACATAGTCACCTTTAAAATATATATAGAACCCATGGTTTCTTGGATCTATATTCCTATTATGAAAAATATGTGCACACTATTGAAATTGCATCTCCATTTCATGCTTTGCAAAAGGACATGCTTTTTAAAGTAAACAACCATGGAAATTTCAACATTTGAGAAGCTAAAGGAAAAGATGACTTCAAATCATGTGCTTATATTGCTTGATCTAAGAAAGTCATTTGTCATTCAGTGTGATACATATGAAAATAATATAAAGGCAATTTTAGTACTAGATGAATGAGTTATGACATATAAGAGTTGTGCTCTACATGGTGCATAAAGAAATTTGCATGTCTATAAGAAAGAATTGCTTGCTCTATAATTCATGCACTTTCGACATGAAAACTCTATCTTTTAGGGATTGGTTTCAATGCCAAAAAAGCATCAAATAATATACTATTTTTTAAATCAGACTAAGTTGTTTGAAAAGCACATGAGATGGGTCAACTTCTTACATATATTTCACTTTTACATTCTACACATAATTTGTGGGGGGAGGGGGGAAATGGTAACTCATTCATTGTTATATAAGCCTAAGATTTTGACTGCTGCCACTATAGTATATCACATTGAATTGGATACTATGAAGGATTAATATGTTGATTTAGATTTTGCAAATATATATAATCATCTTTACAATGACTAGAGACATGAGCACTTTAGACGGTTTTCTAATAGTACATAAACAATTGTATGTCACAAAGCAATTGAGACCTAAGGTAATGACTAAGTCTTATGCTCCTTATGCAAGGCATAGAGATATTGATACTACACTTAAAAGTGGTAGAGCATTTCTTTTATTGGCCTTCTTTGATACATGATGTTGAGTAGATTGTCAAGACATGCATCATGTATCAAAAAGTAAAGTATGATAGACAAAAGATGCATGTTTTCTTGCAACCCTTGCCCATTCCAAAAAAAACTTGGCAAAACATTTCTATGGACTTTATCTTTAAGCTTCTTAGCACACCTACAAGGAATAATGGGATATGAACCATTATTTACACATTCAATAAGCAAACCCATTTCATTTCAATGAGGTAGAAGATAAAGAATGATTACATGGCATGCTAATGTTTGCAACATATGTTTAAGTATCATGACATATAAGAGTTGATCATCATCAAGGTCTAAGGCCCACGAATGACCTGTTTGTTTTCAAAGGGGCTATTTGAAAATATGAATAGTACATTGAAATTTTCTTCATTCTTCCTGCTGTAAAGAAATGGTCAATCAAAAGAGACAAATTCCACATTGCTTAATATCTGGGATATTATATGCTATGTATCTGAGCGTAAGTCAAAATGGAGGCAATATTTGCCTTTGTTAAGAGTTTATATACAATAATACAATAAATAATTCCAATGGCAAAGCTCCAATATGAGATTGTGAAAGGCGGTAAGAAAGTGCCCCCTACTTGCATACAAAGGACAAGATCTTTCGGACTAATCAATATATTAAAAACATGGATACAATCTATGCAAAGGTTAAGTATGCTCTTCAAAAGACTCAAGACAAACAAAAGAAGGCAACATATCGCTATAATCAAGCTTTCTAGTTTGCAGAGGGCAATTATGTATTGTTGCATTTTAAAAAGGCAAAGTTAAAGAAATACGAAAGGTAAAGAGAGATTGTATCCAAAACTGAGTATGAGATACTATGGGCCCTTTCAAGTACTAGAGGTTAACCATGTTACTTATAGGCTAAAATTGCCTTCATATTGTGGCGAATACACAATGCCTTTCATATGACCTTGTTGAGGTCTTTTCATGGTGATGTGCTTGAGGAGATTTTGGTACATGAGCAAATTTTAACACATAAAGAGAGATCGGAAGTAAAGTTTCTAGATTGTATTTGGTGAAATTTCAAAATTATTCACCAATCGATGCTAAGTGAATGAAAGAGAATGACTCAGCAAACCATCCTCAATTGTTGCAACTTCACCTTGAGGCTTTTCAGTTAGAGTTAACTTTCAATCAAGCTTAGTTAGGTTCAACAAAGAATCCAAGGCATTACTTGGTGCCCGAGAGGAAGGTAGCACTTCCACTCCTTCGATGTTGGATAACTCTTATGTATAGTCGATCTCAAAAGCATTCAACATGTATCCAAGGTACATTGCTAATAATATCCCTACCATGAGGTCACTATTTAGTGTACTAGTCTGTCACAAGGACGTAAAATTTTAAGATGCTTTAGTCTTGCCAATAATATTTAATTAAGATATTAATCAAATATGCAAGGTTATTTAACACATGTGATGCACATTCATGGTATCATACCAAAGACCTTGAGGATACAATGGGTATCAAAGACAAAAGTTACAATAAGTTATGCTGCTTGAAAGATACTAAGTGGTACTCGATGTCAAAATTTGGATTTAGATCAATTTATTGACTACTAATGTTAATGATGGTGGCAATAAAGACTATGTATTAATTAATACCAATCTAAGGATCAATAATACCTTAAGAATACTTAAAAGACAAATTGGCCTAGCTTTAATTATTGACTAGTGAAATTAATTTTTTAAGTACTAAAATAATTATTACATTAATTTTTGAAATTTTTATTCTAAAAATTAATTTAATAAACATAATAATGCTAAAAATGATATTAAAAGGCTACCACTTGGCAAAGCTTGCCTATGCAAGTGGAAAAAACGTTTTTACAAGCTCATGAAAGTCTATTCTTACCATTGTGAGAAGAAGAAATTTGTTAGAGAGCAAAGAGAGGCTATTGATATAATTTGCAATCACTAGGGATCAATCCTACAACATGTGACAACAATGGGAAGCCCTTCCTAAGAGCAAGTGATAGTATCCCAAGGTCCTTTTGGTATAGATGACAGCATTTAAAAGAGGGTAACAGTCTTTCTGGTGGTCCTAAGCTATAGATGGCATCTTCCATGGCTATTTGAGTAAAGCAATAGCAATTTTTTAATGTTTCTTGCTATGAAACTCTGAGACTTCTCTCTACAGCATTCTCTCTCATCTTCCAACCATCTCTTAAGTTATCTCGATATTTTCCAATAGTTTAAGCCACAGGCGAAGAGATTTCATTCAATCTTTGTTGTAAACCCTAATTTACAACAAAAATTAAGTTTTGATAGTCGCCTCAAGATGCATGCTTAGAATTGAGGACTTATGACTTAAATTTCAACAACTAAAATTGAGGAATTTTAAGAAGATTCAAGATGCTAACTAGCCAAAATCAGATTTGGAATTAAATTTGTCTTTCAATGAGCAACATGAAGCCCAATCCCCTAGCAAAACAAGGGGCATATTTATTTGGATGCTTGTTGGCCAATTTTGACAACAAGATGCACTTCTTCAAGTAGCAAAATCCATTTGCAATATAAGTTTAAATTTACTGAAAGCGACATTAATTTCGAGGACAATGTGTCAAATATCCAATATTAGTTTACGTGAATTTTATGCTTACAATAATTTGACTCGGTGGGCCTAAGGCAACTAATTAAAGGTCCCAAGCTTTACTCACAGACCACATGCAGGGACGTATAACGTAACTTACCATACGTATCAACAAATGTGTGGTGCGTAAGGTCCAATGTATCAAGGTATAACTGGTTATATACATAACCCCATGTAAAGAGATCCTAGTATGATGTTCAAACACAAAGTGGAAAGTTTAGCAACACATATATACAATCCATTGTGTTTGGGACTCATGATATCAATGTTAGTCATGAAAATGCTCCGTACAATGTTGGTCATGAGAAAATTTGTAGTTAGTAATGCATACAATGTGTAGGAAAATATATCTTAGTATGGCTAGTAGTATGCAAATTCCCATGCACAATCACATTGTAATGGTCCAAAGTACGCAAACAAAAATGTTTGCTAACACATCTGGTGCTCCTAGCATGTCACGTACACACAAGGGACTAGTCAACTAGATGCATTGTTACATATTAGTTAAGTTGGAATTACAACTATGAAAATATAACTCATCACAATGCTTAAGGAAAAAGAAAAGCCTATAACTTAGTGGAGATTTGAGGCAAGTAAAGTTAAAGGCAAAGTTTTCATACGCCTCTTGGTGAAACTTTAACATTGTTTCATCAATAAATATAAAGTGGATGAAAGAGAATGACTTGGTAGACCATCCTCAGTTGTTGCAACGTTACCAAGATACCTTTCAATTACAACCAACTTTAGTTCAAGTTCAATAAAGCAAGAATCATGAGTATTATCTAATGCTCGAGAGAAAGGTAACACTTCTAGTCCACTAATTGTGAACAACTCTCGTATGTAGTGGATCTCGAATGTATTCAACATGCATCCAATATATTATACTGTCAATATATCTACCATTAGATCACTACTCAATGTATTAGTCACTGTGAGATGTGTGCGCATGAGTATGAGTTTCACCTAAGTACTTTTGCATCAACTTATGATCAATTTGGCATTAGCTTTTGCGTCAGTTTGAGAAAATAAGTTCATCAATTGCAACTCAATTTTTTATCAATTTGAAAACCATTTATGATCACTTTTGAGATCAATTATGTATCAATTTTTGCATTGATTATTGATTAAATTTTGCAATGAGCGTGATCACTTTGAGATCACATTTGTAATACTTCATAACAAGTTCTCAAATCACTAAGTAAACTCAATTTTCAATTATTTACAACAAATTCGTTAAACATATTAAAAAATATCATTTATAGATTCAATTATGGTTATGCTAAAAATATACTTCACTAAGATTCAAAAGTCAAAACAATTAATAAACATGTGTGATAATGCATCTAATGAATTCTAACAATAATTCTAAATTGTATTTCAAATTTATATCATATTCATACCGACAATAAAATTTTAACAAGATTCAAGTCACGTGGTATGATTGAATAATGAATAATTTTATGACTATAATAACTTATGGAACTTCCAATGCATTATGATTTTCCTTTGGCACAAAGTAATACAACCAAGACCGATTGCAAAGATTTCAAGGAAAAGGTCGAAGATCTATCACAAGAACATAAAATTTCAATATGCTTTAATCTTGTTAATAATATTTGATTAAGATATCAATTAAATATGCAAGGTTATTCGACACATTTGATACACATGGCAATTATTTCATAATGCCAAGCCAAGAACCTTCAAGATGCAATAGATATTAAAGAAGAAAGTTGCAATAAGTTATACATGACAAAAACTAGATATTACTCTATCAAATTTTAGCCTAGACCAATTTATTAGCCACTAATATCAATGTGACATGAGATAATTAATTAATTAATTAATATCGATCTAAGAATCAATAAACTACTCAATGATATTTTGAATATAAATTAACCTAACCAAATTAATCATGATCTAATAAAATTAGTTTTTGAGTATTATAATAATTATTGAATTAATTTTTAAAATTAATATTTTAAAAATCAATTTAATAAGCTAAACAACTTTTTTCGAGGTTATTTAAGTAAAGCAATATCAATTTTCTAATGTTTCTCACAATGAAACTCTAAAATTTATCTCTACAACATTCTCTCTCATCCCCTAACCATCTTTTAAGTTATCTTAACATTTTCCAACAATTTGAGCCATAAGAGAAAGAGATTTCAATCAATCTTTATTATAAATACTAACTTATGACAAAAATTAGCATTTTGATAACAACCTTAAGATACATGCTTAAAATTGAGAAATTTTAAAAAAATTCAAAAGATCAACCGACCAAAATTAAATTTGAAACTAAATTTGTCTTTCAAGGAGCAAGGTAAAGACATGTCCCCTAACAAACCAAGAAACAAATTAGTTTACAAGCTTGCTAGGTGATCAATTTTAACAAAAGACACTAGGATTAATACATAAGGTTAAAAAATCTCACTTGTGCTCCATCCATTTGCAATAAAAGCTTAAAAATACCAAAAAGACTTATCAATTTTAAAGCCAAGGTATTCAACATCTAAGATTAAAGTGACAATATTTATATTTTCAATTTATGTAAATTTTATTATTGCCATAATTAGTGTTAAATCAAGTTATTCACCACTCTATCTACGAAAAAAATTTGATTTTATCATCAATGCAATTGATATCCTCATAATATTATTTTCACATATAACTTTAAAATTATTTTATTTTTGCTATAATTAGTGTTAAATCAAGTTATTCACCACTCTAAGAAGAAAATATGATTTAATAATCAATGTAATTGATATACTCATTATATGTTTCTCACATATAGCTTTGAAATTATAAATCTACACTAGTATATAATCATCAAATGATAATTATCAATCATTAATTTCCAATGGATAATCATTAGCTTTTAATGGCATTCGAGTGGCTTTACAAATATGCTTTATAAATATCATTGATAGTGCATTCATACTTTATACTTAGTTTATACTTTGCTATGATTGTTTTAAAAGATACTTGAGATATATTAACAAAAAATGAATTCTATAAATGTTTTACTACAATTTTTCATTATTTACGAGTCTTGTGTTATATTTGTATTGACTGAAAGTTTTCAATAATTGTTTGACATTAATATAGTTAAGCAACAACTAGGCGCTCCGCACCTAGACTCGCCCCGGCGCCAGGATGGGCGCGATTTTTGCGGACGGGAGCGAGACGGGTGCTAGATGTGTGGCACCCGCCCCCGCGTTCTCTTTTTCTTCTTGTGGGGGAGGTGGGGGGACTGCCACGTGGCACCCATTCTCCACCTCTCCTTAACTAATAGTATAAATGGCCAATGTTATTTATATTGTGATGCCTTTTTGATAATTTCAATACATTATATTTTACTTTAACATATTGCAATGCAATTAAGAACGATTGCAAGGATTTCAAGAAGAATATCTATCAAGAAGACGTGAAGTTTTAGTACTTTACTTAATATTTAATTAAAAGTTAATCAATTCTACAAAGTAACTTACACATGCGTTGTAAATTAATTATTTCACAATATAAAACCAAGATCATATGTCTACTAGATAACACCCAATGTCGAATTTAGACCTAAACCAAATTATTAACTACTAATGTCAATAATGATATTAAAGACTAAGCATTAATAAATTACTTAATTTTTTGATAAGGATCAATAACTACTAAGATACTTCGGTGATAAGTTGGCTGTCATATGTTTACTAGATGATACCCAATGTCAAATTTAGACCTAAACCATATTATTAACTACTAATATTAATAATGATATTAAAGACTAAGCATTAATAAATTACTTAATTTTTTGCTAAGGATTAATAACTACTGAGATACTTGGGTGACAAGTTGGCTTAGTGAATTTAATTATTTGCTAGTGTTTTTTACCATTATTAAAATTACTAAATTAATTTTTAAAGTTAATATTTTAAAAATTAATTTCACAAGTTTAATCATGTTAAAAAATAATATTAGAAAGATGTCACTTGACAAAACTTAGTGATACAAATGGATAAAACATTTTTTAGACTAACAGAAACACATAAAGAGGTTTATTCCAACCTCTTATAAGTTGAGAGAGAGCTAGAGAGAAAAGGTTATCATTGCTATTGTAATAGTTGACAAGTCATTTCCACTCCACAAAAAACCCTTCAAAAGCTTGCGATATACCAAGAAGAGACTATAGTAGTAGGTGACAACGATTTGAGAGTTGTTTCAAATAGGCAATTGTCAAAAGTAATACAACAATGAAAGCATAAACAAAGGACTAAAATAAACTGCTCGAGACAAAAGAAAAAACACAACATTACAAAACTAAAGAACTGAAAGATATACTCAAAAAGTGGATTCTATATACCAAACATGAGAATGATGAGAACGACGAGTCTCCAAGTCTTAAGCACTAGCATCGGTTCCCTCTCTCCGCAAAACCTGTAGAAAATAAACTAAATGAGAGTATATATATATTTTTATGAAAAAAACAATGCCAAATTAGAAAAAGATTAGCCAATATTTAATGGTGATCATCTAGTATAAAATGCCCCAAATAAGCATAGAATGACAATAATAAAATACCTAAATAACATAATCATGCTTAGCATAGCTCAAACACACAAGTTGTCTGAATTACTAACACCCTCTTTCAAATCATAGATGATTTAATATAATACAATGATACAATGATAAAGACTAGCCATAGTCTATACAACAAAGAACTATCACAGTAGAACCATGAATACCCAAACAATGGGTAATCAAGCCACCACCAAGATACCTCAAAGAAACATGATATCAATGACAATCATACTAGCTCTTAAAAATGGAGAAGAGTTATGACATGTCTCTGTATCGATCAACAATATCTCACAATAACATACAAGATCATCTTATCAAAAATGCCTCTGAACCTATGTGACCATGGACATGTCCCCTTATGTAAGCTCAAACTAGGAGCCAATCCCGCTCTTTGTCAAATAACAACCCATCATGACCTAGATATCAATCTAAACTCCAAGATTTGAACCTTCCAAACTTTAATCGATATATCGAGGGAGTCTTTATCTAAAACTTGTGCATTTGTATACATGTATAGATGAGACTTTAATGCCCAAGTTATAACCAAAAATCTATTCAAAAACAAAGAGCAACTACTATGAAATGAAAAAAAAACCAATCAAAATTTGCCTTGACCTATACAAACTGTCACCCATTATGGTTAGGGACCAAAAACCAAAAACACAATCTAGTTGAGCATTTAATACACCAAACTGATGAGTGCAAGTTGAAATCTAAGCTAGGCTAAAAACAAAATATATTGGGTTTGAAAACACAAGCAACAACTAAGTATACACAAGCTGAACATGAGCAACAATAGGGTGCTTGAATAGCAAGGGAAAAAAAGATATAATTAGCAAAAAAATCACAAGAAGAAGCTAGATCTCGCAATTCGATAACATGTCAAAAATTATGCAGTAATGGAAGCATGGGCAAGTGCTCTATAAATTATTGAATATAAGACAAAAAAAAAGAGTACTCCAAAAGAAGAGAACTCAAAGATATGCTCGAAAAATGAAATCCATATACCAAACACGAGAATGACACGTACAACAATGAGTCTCTAACCCCTAAGCACTGGCATCGGCTCTCTCTCTCCACAAAACCTGTAGGTGATGATGATCTAAATGAGAAAGCCAAATAACTAAAGAAGAAAACAATACCAAAGTAGAGATTGATCGGCCAACATTTAATGTTGTTCGGCCAATATAAAATACCCTAAATAAGCATAAAATGACCATATAAAATGCATGAATAACATAGCCATGCTCGACATATGTCAACATGTACATTGACTGGACTACTAACAAGCAACATCATATTCGAAGTGTTCTATCAGTGGAGACAACTTTTATGGTTGTCTAAACAAGACAACTGATTTCTTCCATTTTCTCGAGATGAAAGTCTAAATTCTCTCTCTTCTGCATTCTCTTTCATCTTCCAACTCTTTCAAGTTATCTCAACAAAATCCAATCATTTGATTTATCAAAGGTAAAGATTTTGGTTAATCTTGATGTAAACCCTAATTTACAACAAAAATTAAGATTCGACAATTACCTCAAGATGCACACTCCAAATTAAGGGCCTAAGACTTAAATCCTAACAACTAAAACTAAAGAATTTCAAAAAGATTCAAGAGGCCAACCAAGCAATATCAAATTTGGGGCTAAATTTGTCTCATAAGTAGTAGAGTGAAAGCTAATCTCCAAGCAAACCAAGTGGCAAATTGGTTTGAAGACATACTCATCATTTACGATAGCAAGAGACAATCGGATTAGCGAAAGAGGTTAGTAAATATCAATTGCACTCCATCCATCTACAATTGAAGATAAAGAAATATTGCAAGGAGCGTCATTTTTTGAACCAACAAGCTATCCATTGTCCAAGATTGAAGTGATAATGTGTGCATTTCAATTTATATGATTTATTTACTTGTAATTATTATTAAATCAAGTTATTACCACCCTCTCTAAGGAGGAAGATTGGTTTAGGTGGTGGCTTGCTATGCAAAATGTAACCCCATTCTCTAGCTTGGACCAAACTATGACCTTTTCCTTGTGACTAGCATGACTACCATTCAAACTATGAGACCTTTTCCTTACAACTAGCATGACTACCATTCAGAGTCATTGCTTTAACTATCTATTATTAGTCAATCTTCATATGGAGTTTTGGTGTAATTGTGTGGCTATTCTCACCTATTCACGTGCCAATCTATCTTTCTTCATTGGCATGGCACCTTGTGGGCTTTCACATATTTGCACAGTACCTATACTTAAGGGATCATGTATAGATGTATTAATAATATCAAGTGCATGGAGACTGTCCTCTCATTCCCTCTCACCCCTCGGATAACATCCTTATTCTAACTCAATGAATTCAAATTTACTTTCTTACATGTATGATTCTTAGATGTCCATACCACATTCTTGTCCTTACATGCAACCCTACTGTCACTACAAAGGATTAGGCCTACAGACAACCATATTGACACATTTTTTGTGATGACTGGTGACCTGCTGCCGCTGACATCATCATCTGTGTTTGCTGTCTACAATCATCACCCAGCATCCAGACACCCTGCTGCACCTGACGACATCATCTGTGTTTGCTCGGACCGCTGTCTTTCAGTCAAATCAGGCCACCTTCAAATCCAGCTGCTGTCGACTTCATTCCCAGCCTTGCATTTTCAGCAACAGTCTGTTTCACACTGCTGGTCATCTGCTTTTGCTGTGGTACCAACCGCCCCCTGCCCCCTTGAGTTTCCAGCCTGTTCCGGAGAGGTGACACCATCTCTGTCCACACTGATCTGTGCTTTCAGTCATCTGGTCATTCACACTGTCACTGCCTACACTCAGTCATCATCAGAGACTGCCTACTACATTTTTGGGATTGTCAATGTACGACACACTCTTAACACCCACTCCTTCAGTGACCTCTGCACCAGCCATAGAGGCACAGAGGTTCAAGCCTCACTGATTGTATCATGTCCAAATTTATTATTCATTCACTAGCATTCAGCATTCTACAGGTTGTGTTCTACATGTTTCGTACACTTTTGTGTTTCTGTGTTCTCCATACCGTTTCTTTACATGGTATCAGAGCAGAGGTGTTCCAAGAGCCAAAGACCCCAAAGACCCTCTCCCCTTGTGAAGAACAAAGTTTAGCTTTCCAAAATGCAAGCCAGATCATCACCGAAGCAATCTCCCTCAGATCCTAGGACATCGCCTCCAAGAGATTAGTACTCTGAATACACTCCCCAAAACGGAAGGGCAGATTTTCCTCTGGACGAAGACCTCCTACCAGCTAGAATGTACATGCTCACTGTTGACAAATGCAATCTCAGCCTCAGGTAGAGATTAAAGAAATCATGACAAGGAGTGAGCCCTCTTCTCGTAATCCATACACATCAATTTTACCATATGAGTCCATCGACCGAGTCCACAACCTGGAGAACCTTCACATTAGTCAAAGATTTATGTTGGTTCGGATCACAACCCCCCAACAGAGAGGACAATTTGAGTTGGGAAGCACAAGCTATGAAACGCGATCCAAGCTGTCAATTGCAATCTTCACTCATCTAGCACCTGTTTCCAACCCTTTGTCTCATAGGTTTGTTGTTTCCAGCCAGGTGACTGTTGTTGTCTATCGAACTATCATACAACCTACCACATCAGCATACTACTGCATTTACAATCCCCAGCTGCCGCCTTGCACATTTTCTCTCTCCTCTAACTATCGCCATCATCTCCTCAGCCAATCATTGTTTTCTTTCTCCAACAACTTGCGATTGCAGATTTTCTCTCTCGCAGCCTGCAATTACAAATTTTCTCTTGCATCTTGCAATCACTATTTTCTCCCCTGCATCTTGCGTTTGATGTTTTCTCTCTCCTCACCTACGTTTTTAGTCTTTCTCTCCTCGCCTGCTTTTTTAGTCTCTCTATCTCTTGCACTGCCATCTGCATCAAATCCAACCTTCCTTGGTTGCGCTTACTAGTGTTCAACATCCAGAGGTTGCCTTGCTACGATTCGAGATCTATTCAAAGTACGACACACTCTCCAGCTCATTACCCCTACGCTGATCCTTGAGATACAGGACTTTCAAGTATAGTATTCTTTCACTGCATAGTGTGTTTGTTGCATCAACATTGTATATTCAATAATCATATCACTTCATTCATTCTCTGTGCTCATTGTCCCTAAGTTACCCTAACCCTAACTGTGCTCTTTTATCAATCTGTGCTTTGCCGTACAGTGGTATTCGTGTTTCTGTGTCAGGGTATTTTCTTCACACTCCTGCTACTATGCCATCTACTCCATCTACCCCAACAGCTATTGGATACATGGCATGCGAACAGCCTCAATGATCTATCTTCTTCACTACTCCTGAAGGATTGGCTAATTGGTCTATTAGTGACTCACCTATTACACTTTATGCATCTATTCCTGGGACATCCACTACACCTTCTAAGACTACTTCCCCACCTTGTCGTACACGATGGTGGTCACACGCTTGGCCTTTTCTTTTTTAGACTTCCGCTACATACTTGCATACTCATTGTATTGTACTTAGCTTTTCTTATTTTATTTTCAGTTTTATTTTTTAAAAGCACCTCACTACTCACATCTATACTTGCAAATTTTGATCTCTTTTGCAAGGTTTTGTATTTCAGTGTAGAACAAACATGCAAGCTTGCACCAGTCATTTCTTAGCCGGAGACAGGAGATGTACGTCACTCCTTCCATGGTTCCATCTACTTGGAGTTTTGCTCTTCTACCAACATGGAGGCTTCCCCTTCCGCGGCGGATCATGCAACATCTCTCTTGATGCTATCATGGTGGTGACTTCTATCCTTGCTCTTTCAATAGGAATGCTTCATCATTTTCATCCACATGGTTCTGGACACCACATGAAGATCGAAATCCTCAAGCCCGTTTTCCTTCTTTGGCATCGATATCCAAGTTCAAAGGGGATTGCTAGCCTTCTTGGTATTCTACAAGTTTCAACACTTGTCTTCAACATTGGTCTTCCATCCTTGTGGTACCTTCACCTATGCATTGCATGATTTCATCATCTTTGTACTAGGGTGCTTCAACAAGTGAACAATTTTCCCACAAGAGACACTGTCCAAGTGGCACTTGCTGCATGAGCATTCTTTAGCATGTAGCATACTATACATCCCATTGTGCAAAGCACCACTGAATGGATCCTAAGTTGTTTCCACCTGTGGATTACACCACCATTCTTCTTCACATGATATTTCATCACCTTTCCCTCATCATCAACATCCTCAAGTGGTTGAATAAGTTTGTACTATTTTGTGATGTGTTGTCCTACTCCTATCTTTTGAATCACTGTTACTTAATTGGCTGCCACCTCTAAAATTAAATATTCATCCAAAAAAACAACCAAAAAAAAAAGTTCAATGTGATATCATCAACCTTTGTGGGGCTTTACAGGCCACCCAGCAATCGACGAGCACCCTTTGTCTGATGCCTTGCCCTCTCTTGGATGACTACTTGGACTCCCTTGGTAAGATCATCATCGCCTTTCTTGTCTTGGTAGGCCACTAGGCAACCAACGTGCACCCTTTGTCCCCAATGCATTGGCTACTCTGGAGCGGAACACCTTGGGGTAAACATTGCCGACTCTTTTAGGCTCAATTTTGGGCCTAAGAAACGTTGTTGAGCTAAAATACACTTTACACCTAATAAGCATTTTTAAACAGTCCCAAAACATGCTTAATTAATGAAAAATGCAAATTTGATACATGGTTCGAGAGAGTTTTAGTGGTCCCCCAAAACCCTAATTTCTTGGGGCATCCTTTAACATCTATAAATAGACACACTACCCACCATTCAACCTCATCCTTTTATGCAAGTTTCTCACTCTATCGTGCAGATTTCAACCATCAACCATCTACCATCTACTGTCCAACCATCACCGATTGCAACCCATCATTATCCAACCCTAGGCGGCCTGTTTTTAACTATCCCCCTGTTATTTGGAGATCTCCATTTGCTATGTCATCATAGCACCACATCAATCTGTGTTTTCAGCATTTGGTGCTAGGCGACAGCAAGCTATTGCCATCTCTCCCAACCACCAAACGACAACTATAGTATTTGCATTTTTGCTGTCCAACAAACCATCTACATCAACAAACACCTCTCCTGTTGTCACCTCAACTCCCTAATACTCTGGTGATCAGCGTTTGGTGTTTTCCACACTTCAACACTCCAACTAGTGGTCACAGCGCTTGGGATCAATCTCCGATAGACATCACTCTCCAACATTGCATTGCTCTGCCCTTGGGCATTCTGTACACTCTTACATGCATATTCACTTTAGAGTTTCTTCTCATTGTGTTTGTCTCTGTGTTTGAGTTTCGAGTTTTTACGTTTTGTGTTTTGTATTTTTTGTTTAGGATTTGAGTTTTGCGTCTTTGTCTGAGTCTTTGTGTTTCAATCTTGGTCATACATATTGTGTTTCCTTAGTGCAAACCCTAGCATATCTTCACACACCTTGCAACTAGTATATCATTTGTGTCTATCTTTATGGCAAATTATAAAGCACACTCTAAGCTAGAGAGTTGGCAAGCGGCTCTAAAGTATCCCCGATGGCAAGAGGCCATGGAAAAGAAGCTTGAGAGCATTGACCAAACTGAGACTTGCATCTTGATGGATCATCTAGGCCACAAGAAAGTCCTCAAGACCAAGTGGTCTTTAGGACCAAATTGAAAGCTAATGGGACTTAAAATAAATACAATGCTCACATTGTAGTGCAAGATTTTCAATAAAACCATGATATAGATTATAAAGAGACCTTTGCATCCACTGCACGATTGACATCATTCCATTCATTAGTTGCACAAGCGGCTCACCACAGTTGGCACTCTATCAAATGGATATCAAAAGTGCCTTTTTTAAAAATTATTTAAAGAAGGAGATCTACGTGGAGCAGCCTACCAAATTTCCTTCTGTGGACAATAAAAATAAGGTCTTTCATTTATGGAAAGCTCTTTATGGACTGAAGCAAAGCACTGCATTTCGAGTTTCATATGATAGATGAGTTCCTCAAAACTCATGGCTATCATTCTATCCCTTATGACTCGAACCTATATGTAAAAACCACTTGAAAGGGGGTCAACAATATCCTTCTATATATAGATGACCTACTTATTACAAACTCAGATTCTACTACTATATCAAATATAAAAGCCAAGCTAAGTGTTCCACCTTCAAGTTGACGAACCTTGGTTAATTGTCCTATGTTTTGGGAATGAAGATAGATCAATCTAGGGACAGTATTTTTGTCTAACAATAGAAGTACGTCCTTCAATTAGTTGAGCAGTATTGTATCAATCTGACACAACCTATGGCTACGCCTCTTGATCCCACTACCAAGATTTCTAAGGATTCTCTAGGTTAGCCCTTTGATGAGCACACCTATAAATCTATTGTAGAGAAACTTCTTTAGTTTTATACTAGATTTGGCATCTTTTGTCTCACTACTCAATCAATATTTCAATGTACCTAAATATCACATTGGATTTGCTTTCGTGTGTATTGAGATATGTTTTATGTACTTATTATTATGGTCTGACATATAGTCATGAATTACTTTTGAAAGGGTACGCTAATTCAAACCAGACTAGAGATTCCAATACACAACATTCTCATGGAGGCTATATCTTCTCTTTGGACACACCTCCTATTTCTTGGTCAAGCCATAAGCAAGAAACGATGGTTGCTTCCATAACCCAAGCAGAGTATCGAGTCCACTTTGATGACACCACAGAGGCTGTCTACTTAAGGGAATAATTGGCGGCTCTACAATTTTCCATGTCCTTCACCGACTATCCTAGAGTGCCATAGCACTAGCTGACAATCCCATCATCAGTCAATGAACACAACACTTTGATATCCAATTCCACTTCACCAAAGAGCAAGTTGAGCTAGGCATCATCCGCCTAGAGTTCATACCTCCATTAGGCGACTTGAGACATATTGACCAAGACAGTCAACCAATTGTTTCTTCAATATTTACTACCCAGAATCGGCGTGGGTGCACCCTCTCCTACTACTTCAAATTGATGGAAAGAGGATGATTCCCTTTGGCTTTCCCTTCCACTTTAAGAGCGGGTACCCTTCTCTTGAGGATAGCAAGATTTTATTTCATTATTACTTCATAGACAATCATTATTTGTACATTGCATCATTATCTGCATCCTCCAAACAACTATGACTATAAAAGGATGCTTGGATAAGTGAATAATTTCCCTAAAAGGGCATTATCCAAGTGGCGCTATTGCATAGCATTTTACATGAGCATGATGATTTGCATTGCCTCTTGTGTAACCCCATGTATTTGTATTATGTTCTTGTAAACATGCATCTATGTGCACTTATCCATTTTCATTCAACAAGTACTCAACTCTAGATCCACCATATTTGCAGCATCATATGGCACTCTCCTAGAGCAATCTCCCTTACTTCCACCTATCTTCTTTGCTTCTCCACATACCCTCTCAAGTTTTCTTCATCACTGATATCCAGTGGTAGTGATACATTGCATCTAACTATCCCTTTATTCTCCATTCGAGACATAGATTACTCAATAGAATGAAAACTAATGAAAGCCTCATACTTAATGCTAAATCCAAATCAAGGTTAAAAGCCCTTCCAAAAAAAAAAACACACACACACGATCCACCCTAGTTCCATCCACTTATGTAAGTCTTGGTAGGCCATTAGGCAACCAATGAGCACCCTCCTTGCAATGCCTAGGTCTCTCTAGGGTGATTGCTTGGGCTTCCTTCATAAGATAACCATTACCTCTATACACCAAGTAGGTCACTAGGCAACCAACATTCACCCATTACGCAATGCCTTGGCTACTTTAGAGTAGGACACCTTGGGATAAAAGATAAATATGCACTTGGGCTAGTACACTCTTTTTTTATTCAATTTTGGGCTTAAGACAAAGTGTTGAGATAAGAAAGCATTAGTGCTGATTAGCCACTTAAAACAGCCCCAAAACAAGCTTAATTAATCAATCCAACCATCCATAAATAGACAAGTCTTCCACCACTCAGCCTCAATCTCGTTTTTGCAGTTCGCAAGTACCATATCTCTAATGTCCTCACCCTATATGAGAAGGATGCCTCACTCAAATTTGCTGCCATTCTTATCTACCATGTGGTGCCTACTATCCAATCTTTTACTGTTGTTCGGGACTGATTTCTGCCATCGACTATTTACCAGCTGGCGACTAATGCAAATTGATGACCAACCTACGTTTTCTGATTTCTCATCTCTTGCTGCTGCCATACAGCCTGATCTGCTCCCACCTGCTGTCCACAACATCCTGGCTGCTGTGTTTTGCTGCAGACTGCTCCGCCGTGTCTGCTACTTCAGCCATAAACCTGTGTTTTGTTGTTTGCAGGCTCCATACAACTGCCACATCATCAGCAAACCTGTGCCTCATTAATTTGCATCATCTGCTGCCCACTCATCACCATTGATTTGGCCACCATCACATGTTGTGTTTGCTACTACCAAACGCATTCGGAGGCTACCTGTTGCATCTCGAGATCCATCAAAGTATGGTATACTCTTCTACTCATACTCTCCACCCCAATTCTCAAGACACAGGAGTTCAAGGGTCAATTTTCACCTTGCATAGTGTGTTTGCTGCATTGAGCATTATATCTATTCATTCATTATTTAGATTTCATTATCTTCTATGTTCATTGTCTTAGTGTTAACCCTAACCCTAACTGTGTTTCTTTATCAATCTATGTGTTTGCCTTAAGATTGTGTTTGTATTCCACAAACGAGCATTTCTCTGCAACTGCTGCCTTTTTGGGTCACAAGTTACTGCATTTTTTCTACACAATGCCTTGTTAGTAATCTAGTCACTTCACCTACCATACTACTACTTTAATAGACTCTTAGTTGAAGAGACACTAAAATAAATAGAGGGGCACTTGTAAAAGTGAGATATCAAAATTAAATGTCAACAATACCAGCTAAAGACCTTTTAGCATTTAACAATCATACTCTACAACTTAGAGAATGTCCAATCCAAAAAACCTTGATAAACTAAAAAAGTAGAAGCTTTAATGAAACATCCACCTTTCTTGATTCTCTCTATTTTGAATCAAGGTTTCAAACGTTTTTACATTTGAAAATTTGAAAATGTATCTACATGTTACTAACATTTAAAAGCATAGATATTACATAAGCAATGAAAGTTAAGAGGAAACCTAAGTAGGTGGTTGGCTAGCCTATCAAGCAACTTGTGGCACATGTGGCCATTTTGTCACCAACCACAACTTTGATAAGTGGTAGCAACCACCTCCTGTATGTGGTTGCCCTACTGGTCTAACCGTACCTCCCTGACTTGGCATGCACCACTTTGGAGCACTGTTAAGATATTTCCTCCCAATTAGTCACCACGATTGGCAATTTGAGGCCCTTGATTTTTGTTCCCCCTTCTTTTCAGGTCTCTATATCTGAAACGTGCAAAATACTTCAAGGTGTTCTTACATCTCCCTTCTCTCATGTTCAAATACTTGAATCTAAGAGATTTTCTTCCAGATTCTAAAAAGGAAGTAAGTAATGGTTTCCGTTTTAGTATTTTACTTCTTTGTTTAATGTCAAAATCCTCAATCTAGGTGTATAATGCACAAATCAAAAAGTTCTAAACATTGACCTTCTCCATGAAATGAAGGTGGCATCTCCCTTTCTGTTAAGAATTGAGTCCTCTCCTTTTCATGTCAGATGTCTGTGTCTTTCCTGATACTCTATATTTGACAAATTGGCTGTTTAGAAATTTCTCTCTCCAATGTACCTTCAGAAGCTCCCATCCATGAAATCGTTGTCACTGAATTCAGACTTAGAAATTTCTCTCTCCAATATACCTTCAGAAGCTCCCATCCATGAAACTCTTGCCACCGAATTCAGACAAATAATTCCTGACAGACATCAACTTCCAGAGATACTTCAGTTTTGTTGTAAGAAATAATTTTTTCACAACAGCTAATAATAACAGCAAAAAGAAATGCTCAATCTATTGTGATTAAGGCAAACAGAGAAGTGTCCTTACCATGCTGTGGGAGTTGCCAAAAGAAGAGCCACAACTTGTCTGGATCCTATATAGCTCTTTGGAGACTTAATTCATCTTCCATAGCAACAGAGAGGTTCTGTGATATTCTACATCAAACCAAACATCAAGTTAAACTTATTTTGCTAACAGTAAACTAGCATCACAGTTAGGACAGCTCTGTATACTGCAACAAAACACTCACCATCCCAAAGATGCCTCAAGTCTTTTGCAAAGGTCCATGATGTCTGCCCAGTAGACACCATACTGACAAAAAGTTTAACTTGATACTGATTCCAATCAATGCATTAGTCCTTCTCCTTTTGTAAGTTTGCTTAGCCTGCTCAATTTGAGGAAAACTGATTGGCTTTTCTGTTCAGAATAACCTCCTACGACAAATTCATACAACTTACTGCCAATCTCAATCCAAGCCATTCCAGGCCTTTTGGGCTCACATGTTATCCTTCTAATCTCTTGAACTGTGGTAGCATACTCACAAAGATGAGCATCTGCATAGAGGTCTGACATAAGCACGAGCCCAGAAGTATCCCCAGGAAGCTGATCAAAGCATGTTCTTCCTAACTGGGTATTACCATATGTTTTACAACCACTTAGTAATGACCTCCAACCAACTGCGTTTGGTCTGATTGGCATAGCATGGAATAAATCTTCAGCCTCCTTCAAGCAACCTGCACGACCAAGGAGATCAGCCATGCTGTTATATTGTCCAATATCCGTTGCAAAACCAAACTTATCCTGTGAGTAATCAAAATATCCACATCCTTCTTTCAGAAGGCCAGCATGACTGGCAGCCACCAGAAATTCATTCAACACAATGATATCTGGCTCCAAGCCTTGTTGTAGCATATTCTCAAGGCAATGTCTCAGCTTTTCAACATCACCATGGTGCACATATCCTGCAAGCAATGCACCCCATGATACTAAATCTGGATTTCTTAAGTGAGTAAGTAGCTTGTGTGCTTCATCGAAGCTTCCACATCTAGCATAGAGATGAACAAGGGAATTCAAAACATGCACATCAGATTCAAAACTATTCGTTATGGCATAATCATGGACTAGCCTGCCCTGAAAGAGGGCCCCAGTTCTGCAACATGCCTTCAAAACTGACAGAAGAATAACTTGGCTTGGTCTAACAGCTTCCCTCTGCATTCCTCCAAAAAGTTCCATTGCAGCCACAGCATGGTCATGCAGAACATAGCCTGTGACCATTATACTCCATGATACAGTATCTCGACCTGACAATTGATCAAAGAGTTCTCGGGCTTTAACAAGATTCCCACACTTACAATACATGTCAATAAGAGCATTTGCAAGAACTGAATCTCCTTGGAGCTCACTTTCTAGTATCTGCTTATGCACATTCTCACCCAGCATGGCAGCTTGCAAGTTGCCACACGCTTTCAGAATAGATGAAAAAACAGCATCATCAGGTTTTACTTTTTCCTGTTGCATGTCTTCAAAAAGTTTCAAAGCAGAAAGGCTATCGCCATGTAGAACGTGTGCTGAGATCATTGTACCCCATGTAACAACATTACGGACTGGCAAATTATCAAAAACCTTGCAAGCATCCTGCAGGCTACCACATTTAGCATACGTGTCAAGTAAAGCGCTCCCTATTACCACGTCAAACTCATAGCCGTACTTAAGTACATACTTATGAATAATCCTTATATATGCAATCTCCCCCAAGTTGCCCCAGGCTTTGAAAGTGAACAAAAATATGGATTTGTCAGGTCTCATGCCCTTCCCATGCATATTTTCAAACAGTTCAATAACAGGGAAAATACAACCCTCTTGTACATAGGCCACAATCATGACCTGCCAAGACACCTCATTCTGTTCTGCAATGGAGCAAAACATGTCCTTTGCCTCATTCAAGCTACCGCATTTTGCATACATGTCCATCACAGTGTTCCTTACAGCAGTGTCCCCTTCAAGTCCAACCATGACGATGTGATCATGCAACAACCTACCTACTTCAATGGTTTTCAAGGGGGTGCATGCCTTGAGGATATTCAAGAAGGTGACTCGGTCCGGAGACACGCCTTGTTGGCACAAGGCCCGGTACAAATCAACAGCCTTCTGGCTTTCGCCAAGCTTGACATGAGCTGAAATGATGGCATTCCATGTATATACACTCGGCGTAGTGGTGCTGGCAAACGCCTGCCAGGCATCAGCCAGGCTCCCGCATTCGGCGAAGACGCGGATGAGGTGGTCTGCAAGCACTGTGACATGGTAGAGGCCATGGGTGAGCATGAGGGAGTGCACATGCCTGGCACGTGCGAGGTCCTTGCTCTTGAGGCATGCCTGCAGGGATTGGTAGACGGCGTCCCTTGATACAGAGGCCTGCCCCTGTTTCATCAAACCTGGCACGGCTTCAGCTTCGCCATCAAACCATGCTGGTGCACCTGGCCTTCTTTACAACTTCATCTTCGTATTTCTCTCCATTAAACCTCGCTGCTGCGTCCGGTCTTGTTCACACTCTAGCATGTCAAATTTTTAAAAGCGCAAATTACCAAAATGACCTAAAACTCTTGTGGCCATATTTTGAAATTTACCTCTCAAACTCAAATTAAGAGGTGAGGAAACCTTCAAAGTCAAACTCAAATTAAGAGGTGAGGAAACCTTCAAAGTCATAGGGACGGGAAACGATGGCAGGCGATCTCCTCTCCCGGGAGAAATGTCTTCGGAGCTATTGGGATGGGAAATGAACAAAAGTTTGCTGTGAATTTTCTTAGGATCGACAATGATGCCTTCAGCAAAAACTATATGTCCCAAATATTCAATCTTGTTTTGAAATAAATGACTTAATAGGATTTGCATACAAATTATTTTTATGTAGTAAATCAAACACAATACTAAGATGTTTCTTATGCTCCTTTATTTACTAAAAACAATTATATCATCAAAAAAAAACAATTACAAAACCTTAATAATCCTATAAATTTTATTCATCATCTATACAAATGTAGCTGGTGCATTAATGAGACCAAAGGACATAATAATAAATTCACAACAACCAAACTATATCCTAAATGCAATATTAAATACATCAATAGAATCCACAAAAATTTGATGATATCCTAATTCGAGATCTATCTTGCTATAAATTTTAACTCCCCTAAGTTTATCAAACAAATCATAAACTCTCAGAATAGGATACTATCTTTTTAATACTCACCTTATTTAAAGCTCTATAATCAATGCACATCCAATATGTGTTATTTTTCTTTTCAACCAACAAGACAGGTGCACCAAAAGGAGAAGAACTAGGACAAATTGAATCCTTATTAAACAATTCAGTTACTTGTGTTTGGATTTCTTGTTGATACAATGGACTGTGCCTATATAGAGTATTATGCGGTGGAGAAACTCGAAGAAAAGTTTGATTTCATGGTCCAATTCTCCTTGTGATAGTGGCAACTCATGTGGGTTATCATCTGCAAAACAGTGTTTATATGAATCTAAAAGCCTTTTCTAAGAGGTGTTAATGCAGAAGATTCATATTTTCTACTTTAGTCACAAAAATCATGCATGTTTTTGTTGCTTTCTAAGTGCTCTTTTTTGTTGTATGTAACTAATCAATGGAAACCATTCTGTCTCATGGTCACTAGTCAAAGAAATTGTTTGTCATTGGAAGTCAAAAGCTATCGTGTGGATATGCTAATCAATGGCAAGGTTAAATTGACGTCTGAAAGACATACGAATAATGATATCTGATGATTAAATAGATACAACTAGGAAATCACACTTCTCATTATTATTTGCAATCTCCTAAATAAATTTTCCAATATAAAATCATGATAACTACCATCATCATATAGAATACTAGCATCCGAAACATTTACAGGACCTTTTATCTTCAATAAAGCATGGGAAGGAATAGGCATGCCTGGTTTTCTTCAATCATTGGTTCTTGCTATCTATCATCCCTGGGCGGGCTTAAAGCTTCTAGGTCATCGAATCGGCTTTGTTGTTCTATGGACTGGCGAGTTGCTTCAGGCATGTCCTCCTCCTCCTTTCTCCTCAACTCCACCTCCTTTTCCACTACTCTTCTCTCTCTCTCTCTCTCTCTCTCTCTCTCTCTCTCTCTCTCTCTCTCTCTCTCTCTCTCTCTCTCTCTCTCTCTCTCTCTCTCTCTCTCTCTCTCCCTCTGTTTTCCTTGATTCTTCTGCCAGCTTTTCAGCTTCTTCCTTCTCCTTCTCCTTCCTCTCTGCAGCCTCTCTCAGGGATTCCCTTTTGGCTCTCTCTAGATCTTCTTTTTCCTTCTTCCTACCCTCATTCTGTTTCTTCTTCTGAGCTGTCTTTTTAGCGGGCTTCTTTGTTTTTTCTCTTCTGGATTGAGCCTCTTGATCCTCCTTCTCTGTCTCAATTTCTGTCTTGTCGCTCGATGGCTCTTTCATCTAGTGGGTCGGCAACCTATTTGGAGTCTCATCTACTTCTTTGTTTCCTTGTGGGGCTTCTTTTACATCCTCTTGGATGATGGCCGTCAGCACACTTCCGTACCCAATGAAGGAGGCTTTCAAGGAAGGTTTATTCCTCTTCGTATTTTTAAAGGCTGGGGATTCTCCACCTGCCTAGGCTAGTGCTTTGGCTGCTTGGTCTATAGTCTTGCGCATGTAGCCATTCCAGTCTTCCTCATCCAAGGTGTGGACTGCCACATTCTCCAGCACAGGCACACTGATTTGGTGCATGAGGGAGTTATAGCACTAGCTGGAGAAAAGTGAGTACACCAATTTTGCCTACATGCGGGCCTCAGCATCGAGGATATTATGTATGCTGATGCCATAGTTTGTCAAAACATCCTCCCTCTTCATCTTTAGCATAGCATACACATCTCTCTTATGTTTCTTCTCCACCTTAGGTTCCAACCCTAGTGCCTTCTCCACCAAGGTCTGGTTCAATAGCACCTGCACCTGTTGAGCATTCTCCCCTCTTCCCACAATCACCATTCTGCATTCTTGATCGGGGTTGTACGTTCTCAAAAATTCCACACACTTTGTGTAGTCAAGCTCCTGCGCAAACTTCGAGAGGTTACAATGTTCCACTACTCTCCTTGCGGCCTCCTCCTTGGCTACCACCTTCTCAAGCTTGTGGATGCTGCGGAATTTCAACTGATTATAAGCATGGTTTCTAAGCTGATGTTGTATTGCATCCTCTCCTCCTCCATGAAAGGGGGTCAGTGAGCACGATCTTGCTGCGACATCTTTCGTTCTTGTCATGAACCATCATTCCCATTAGTGCTTCCAAAATAGTTATTTGAAAGGCTTTGTGTTTGTTGAATGAAAACATTTAAGCTCCAACATAAACTTTCCTTTCAGGCTTTTTACCCTTTATTTCAACATTTTTCCTTAATCTCAAATTAACGTGTTTCTTTCTTTTCTGCATAAGTGTCGACTGAAGTTTTCATAGCGGTGTGTTTTTTCTTATGTGTTTATGCATTTGCTTGATTTTGACTGGTTCCAATTTGACTCACTAACCTTATCCCCTCCCCCTCTGGATTTGGGAAGGATCCTTCCTAGGATTGAAGGCTAGCGGGCCCAAGGCATTCAGCATACGGCTCGAGTGTTTACTTTCGCATGAGCCAAGCATAGAAGTCTGAATTGTACTCCAACTGAGCTTCGCGGTCTAGATCAAAGGGTCAACTACCTATGTGTGTGATATAAGTAAGGACATCTATCATGAAGTCGTCGGAATCGATACAGCTAGCAACATGTAACTCTTCCTCTATCAGGAGGCGATCAAGGTAAGGGCGATCTTCTTCAGTGTGGGAGCTTTCGCTCAACCGCCAAGACCCATGGACTGCTTATTGTTTCAAGCATTCCAAGCCGAGCACCAATAGCTACCTATCACATAGCCGACGAGCCATTCATCTCTACGAGTGTAGTGAGCTTATCTCCATGCCCGATCGAGTTACCTCCTCTCCAAGCACTCATGTACCCAAAGTCATGCCTCATGTGGTCATCAAAGACAAGGGTAAGGCTCCCATCCATCCCATCTTGTTCCTCTTGGTGCCCGCCAGCGAAGCAACCACTTTCACTCCAAGCATCCCGGCCATCGTCGATGTAAACAGTTTTGTGGCTTGGATGCAGTACTTCATCAATAAGGAACTAGCCCAAGGAAAGAGTGTGGAGACTATGGCCACTGGGTAGAATTTGCCAGCCATAGATGCCGAGTCTAGGCAAAATCCGAAACGCCAAAAGATAGAAGCTTCGACCACCCCAATCCCTACTACTATGATGCCACCAATAAACTATGATGAATATATTGCTAAATTGCTCTCTCAGTTAGAGAAGGCAAAGGAGGAAAGAAAGATAGCGGTGGTTAAGTTGGAAGCAGAAAAGGAGTCAATGGCAACCTTCCAGCTTGAAAAGACAAGGCAAAAGGCTATGCAACAAAATGAAATCTTTGATCTAAAACGGGAACTAAAGGCCAAAGATGACAAGGAGGAAAGCTGGTGGCAACGGCTCATAGATGAAAATCAAGAGCTAGTGAAAATGCAGAGAGAGTAGCTTTTAATCATGCAACATGAGGATCTAGCAGCAAAAATAGGTCGGATCAAATGTGGCATGAAAGAGTTTGCCACAAGGGAAGAAGAAAGGAAGCAAGAAGAGGAGCAACACCACAGAGAGATGGAAACCATGACCAAAAAGTTGAGTCTTGAAAGAGAGGAGCAGGAGAGAATGAGTAGAGAATTGGAAGACCAGGAGCAAAGACTCATAGCCCTAGTACAAAGACAAGGAGAAAGTATGGAGGAAATGAAAAAGAGAGCCGAAGAGTGGGCAGATCAAAATGAACAAAGAGTGAAGACCTTGGTGCATCGCCTGTCTCTCGTGGAAAAAGAGAAAGTCCTAGCAAAAATCAAAGCAAAGGTAGCCCAAGTGGGCTTCAATACTCAACAACAAGTCTTCTTGAATACTCAGATGGATGCCACTCACGCGAAGAAAGGGGAGTCCCTTGAGGTGGCAAAGAAGAAGCTGATCATAGCACACAAAGCTCTGCGAGCAAGGCTACACATGCCCCCACAACTGTCTTGATGAACAATACAGGTACCTATTGTTGGTCGGCCTAACCCCCCCAGGAGATTGATGCACTGGGGTTTATAGAGGAGGTACAACAGGATGATTGCCCAAGAAGTGAAGCTAAACTGCAATTTGACATGGGTAGATTTGAAGAAGAAGTGCTCCCATAACCCCCTTCACCCCACTCTAAAGAGCAGCAGCAGTAGCCAACACACATCCATGGAAAGAAAAACTGCTCTGAGGGAGAAGAGAAAGAAAATAGTGGAAGAAGCCAAACAAAGATTGAGGGCTAACCCTATGGCACAGCCGTCCGCACCTCTTCCACCATGCCCAAGTGACCTACTGGCCAGTTTCCATGCGGAACTCGTAGTCTGGGAGAGACAAGAAAAAGAGAAACAGCCTTTTAACTTCAGCTTCCTCCTCCCCAATGGCCTGGGCAGAGTCCTTCCCCTTTAAAATAGTGGACAAGGTGATCGATGTTGGAAGCCGGCTGGGGCCAACAATGGCTGGAAGAAAGAGAGAAGGATCCCATCCTTTGGGGCACCGAGGACACGAAGTATTGGCAAAATAAGGTTTTTGAAGTGCATCGATCTGTGCCTAGATACGAGTGTCAACCACTGTGGCGGAGACGCATCTGTGATGACAATGTGTTCTCATGAATGGCTTTTTGTAATACCCTCCCTTCTGAGAGAAACAACCCCACTTTCATGGCGTATCCTCGTAGGGTAGGTGTAAACTTTGATGCAAACACCCATGGAAGTTACGACTTCCTCGTCATATATAACCCCCGTACTACCACCTTAGCAGAAGCCCTCACTTTCACCTCGGACAGCCTAGATGCTACCATGACCCGCTTTATTGCTGACTTCTCCTCCTGTCCTGATCTTGCCTTCATTACCACATGCAACTACCTTAGGCTATTAAAATTCTTACTTAGACAGGACCCCACCCCAGTAGAACGTGGTCTCCCCCCACTCTTTTTTGACCCTAATGCCATAGATAGCTGCATGATGACCCACTTAATGATGCGAGGCAGCCTTCTACCTTCTACCTGCCTCGGTATTCTTGAGGATATGAGTGATAGCCAATTCACCTGTTATAACCACCCATTCCTCTCCACCACCTCTCTCCAAGTCCGCTTGAACCTTAAGGGCTTCATGTAGAGCTGAAATTTTTTTAGTCACTCCATTAAATCCCCTTCACCACCACCTTGTGATGACGATAACTAGCAATTAGCTACTACCCAAATCCTGTACCTCAGTAAGTTAATTTTTTAAAAAAAGGGGGAGAGCAAAAAAATAACAATTAAAGGAGCACGCAACATGTCCAAATGCAAGTTGTGGCATATAGCTCACAGTCACTGCACCTAGGGGTCCTTAAGCTAGGCACGTCCGATGGCCTCGGTTGGCTGGCTCTATTCCTAACCCCCTAACCCTTTTTGCCTCCCCACTTCACACTTAGGGCACCCCAAAGGTAGGACATATCTAGGGAGATAACACTTGCCTATGGTTAGACCTGTCAACCTAAGCTACACACACCACCCCTCCGTTTGCACGAACAGGGTACTCAAGTGTGGGACATCACCCATGCTTATCTAGGGTTAGACCCAACTCCCTGTTCCACTAGCACGAGCACAGAGCACTGCACGGCGAGGTAGACACTCCCCTTAGATCAAGCACTTTCTCCTTCCAGGTACAATAAGATACTGCAAACCACCAACTTTGGAGGCCCCCATCATCCACTCAATGCACCTTGGGTTCTCCATCCAAATCATTACCAAAGCTTCCCAATCAAAAGAGTCCACATGTGGCCCTATCATCACCCCACTAGCCACTTGCCTAGACCCCACTCTTCCACAACAACGAGCTTGAAGTGCCATGGGACTGGCACCCATCTCGAAGGGGGGTAGTGTTAACCTCAGTTCGAGATGGCAGAAATATGAAGCAAAAAGTGAAAAAAGGATAAAAAAGAGCAAAGGCACAGAGGCAGCCCCTAAAGCTAAGCTGAGGCAAAAAGCACAATTTTAAATGGAAGGTGCCTCAAAAAACTCTAAAAACTCTTGTAAAAGAGCACTAGGCTCCCTCCTGTGCCATTTGTAAAAGAATGGATGTGTGTAGGCTTAAGGCATGGAGCAAAAAGAGGGAAATAGGAAAAAGGACCTTGCCACAATGGTCGGTCATATAAAAAGGGATGGGTGCCCATAGGATTTTGGGGTTTGTATATAAAGTTCAAAAAGTGAATGGAAGCTCATTCTTGTGTGTGGACAAAAGTAGTTATCTTCATCTTCATCTTCATCATCTTTTTCTTGTTCTTGCTTGCTTGAGCTTGTGCTTGAGAGAGGGAGTGTGAGAGTGGGAGGGAGTGAGTGTGTGAGGGTGAGGGGCCGGGGAGGAGAAGCTCTCCATCTTCTTCTCTTCTCTTCTCTTCTCTTCTCTTCTCTTCTCTTCTCTTCTCTTCTCTTACTCGTGGCAATGGAGCTTGGAGTGGGGAGCTTGAGGATGGAGCTCGCTTGAAGCTTGCACTTGGATTGTGGAGCTACCGGAGTGCTCGGGAGAGGAGGTAACTTGATCGGGCATAGAGGTAAGCTCACTATACCCGTAGAGATGGATGGCGCATCGACTATGTGAGAGGCAACCATTAGTGCTCAGCTTGGAACGCTTGAAGCAATAAGCAGTCCGTGGGTTTTGGCAGTCGAGCGAAAGCTCCCACACTGAAGAATATCAATTTTTTATCGCAAAGTAATTTTCAAAAATGACGAGTCTATATTTACTTCATCCATATTCAATGGTCTCGACATGGGGGAAAATATCTTATGTGCAAGAATGGCCCTTTAAAAATCCCATGAAGTAGAACTTATTATATGCGAACAAACTTCTATTGCTACATAATATCAGTACATCACTACATAATAACAAGGATTCTAACAAACTTCCCAACCTTAGAAAATAGATTTATAGTTTCATACACAGAAATAGAGGCTTGTGACATTGGAAAAATACACTTTGAATTATCCCACACAAGAATAGCCTTTGTACAAGCTACGAAAAAGAGGTAATGTGTAAAGGGCTTTATGGAAGGGGGTGTATTAATAAGTGTCTCCTCCCCCCTTTGTTTTAATAAGTCTTTCTAGTGTGAGATGTCCATCAGGCTCATTCCAAGGCACACCTTTTTGTAGTCCATTAGTAGGTTTTCCAAATGACACAACATGGCGCTCCCTAGGAACATCACGGGGTTTGTCACTTAGATCCCATTGAGTCTACATCGCAACGAAAGAGTTCTAGCTGAACCCACTAGGATCGACCTGAATTTTTGGGTTCCTAAAATCAAACAGGTCTCTTAGCAGCCAACTAGCGTCAAAAATTTCAAGTTTCCACTTCTACAGGATTACTCGATCTGAAGTGGACTTGCCATTGCACTTGGTTCAAACAGAATGAAAGATGGAGGAGAGTGCAATACATCAACCCTCCTGCCCATAAGGAAAAATCCCATTCTGGCCCCCTAAAACAATGCAAGTTGGTTCTAGCTAACAACTAGTTGGTCAATTTATTGTCTTCTTATTTCTATTGTTGATTTAGAAAAGCTCCCAGCTAATTGAGATCACCCTACCATTGGACGGACCCGCCGTCGAGGGGGTCATGCCCACCCGCTTTTCTTTGATGATGGAATCATCTTTAGTTTTTTAATTACTACAGCACATTTATTGAAACATATACAACCAGCTTCCTTAATTAGTCCGTTAAATCACATGTTCCTTCATGTAATTTATCTTATAGACACGCATACGATTCAAACAATCCTTGAATAAAACAAACTTCTTTATTATATTGGAAGCTTATTACAATTTCCATCTTTTTGACCTTGTGGAAGATACACAGAATTCCACGAGGGTATTCTATCCACCAAGATTCCACCCTTGTAACTAGTATTTAGGGTTCTAAGATCCCATCCTGGGTCATGAAGGACTTGTCAGATTCTAGGAACAATGCAGGATTTACAGCCAGAGCCCCCCTTGACACCCACATTTTCTACTACCCGAGACTATCCCTACAGACAGACCTTTCGCTAACGGAGTTGGTCTAAGCCTCACGAAGCGATAACCATGACCTCCTTGTAGGGTCTCATGGCTAGCTTGGGGGTAGCCTAGCATGATACTTCCTTTTATCCTATTTGTTAATGTTTTCAATCAGAGATCTAGATTCTAGCAAACACAAACAGTCCTTTCAAACGTATATCAAATGATGTAATGACAATCACACTATCATGTAGCTCACAGCTTCATATAGGCAAGGTAGAACTTATCCTAAGGTAACCTTACATTCTAATTAGAATTCTCCTCCCCATAAAGAAGTGTTGTGTACATCTCTTACAGCATGTTAAGAAAACATGAATTTCCTGTTTGGGCTATCGTACCCAACATAAGCGAATTTCCTTAAAGAAATATATTGTGCCAAGAACTCAACGAGATGGCTTACAGATCCTTTAAATAGAGTTTCACTTTTTAAGTGTTATTCAACACTTAACCTTGTCACGTTTGATAATAATTATATTGAGTTATTTTACTAATCTTGAGTGCGCATAAAGTCATATGTGCAACAAGATCTTGCAATGTAATGTACCCACCTTTATTATGTGACAAGTAAGTAGTTGCCTGGAGTTTGCCTTCCAGTCCTCGCCATCCATACTCTAACCAGAATGATCAGATTTTGTCCACGGCTCTATAACCCTAGGTCTACTCCGCAGGGGAAGTGTCCTACCGTTACCCATGGAGGACCGCCAACTTGAAGGTTCCTAATTGACCTAACAGTCACCTATCAACAACTAGCTCACATTTGGAGGTGTCCTTCGAGAGGTTTCTTGTCCGGAAGGAGCGACTGCCATTACCCTTGGTTCATGGAGTACAACATTTTTTTCTAGTAGTAGACTAAGGATTTATAAAATCCCTCACAATGCTATGGCACAATCGTCGTACCTTTCCTCTAAGATAATTTACAGTTCGGGTTCTAAGACCAAACCCTAGATAAGTTAGTGAATCAGCCCTTCTTAGAGTTTCTTCCTAGCATTTGTTCTTTGAAGAAACCTCTCGGCTAACTGAGACCACCCTGGCATAGGACTAGATTCATCAGGAACCCATCCACCTGCTTCCCTCTATGGAAGTTCTTAGTTATCTAATTATCTGCCACATTACGTGAAACATATAAAAATAACTTCATTAATTAAAAAGAATCCTTTATGCATAGTTGTTCGTTTGCATAATTTACTCACAGACATATAATCAGAATAAAAAAATTTCATTGATTATGTTTCGTAATGTGTGTTCTCCTGCCCATACAAGAGAAAATTTACAATTTTACATGCTACCTCATCCATCACATTTGCATGTCACTAAGATCAAATCCACCTATAGGTAGCGTTTTTAGGTGTCTCAAGTAGAACTTGGGCCATACAGGGGACCAAGTAGTTCCTAAGTGCGAAAAGGATTTACTAGTCAAAGCCCTTTGGCACCCTAACCACCTCCTACTTAATGCGATCCTTAATGGGAGACCTCTCGCCATCGGAGTTGGTCCATGCGTCCGTTGCAGTTTAAAAAAAACATCCCTTCATGGTATGCAGATTCAACATCTATCCTTGGAGGAGGTATAGGGCTCCTTAATTTTTATATGTTCCAATACTTAATTCAATTAGGATTTAATCTAAAAAATCACAAACAAGATTGATGTCTTCAAGCAGTTATGACTTCAATCAATCATGCAACTTTCAAGTGATGATTAATCTAGTACCAATTAATACTTGAATTTCACATAATGAACTCTTTCCCTTAGAATTTAACTAAGGGTATCTAGATTTTGCGGTCTCTAACTTCCCAATTTAGGGTTTATTATTGTAACCAAGTTTCTTGGCCTTAAGTCAATTTCTTTAACTTAGAGATATTTTCGGTCTTAAAATCTTCTGTCAAAGCTTCTAGATTAAACTATATCCTTAACTAATTTTTTTGGGTTTTGGTTCTTAATAAATCCGTCTTGAAAATTTCCTCATGATTTCTCTTGAGTTTAGAATTTTGTAGTTTTCCTAACAATTTCTAGCCTATAAGATGTTCTAATAATTTACAAAGTGAATACTCTAAGATCGCAGTATTTCTTAAGAGACTTATCTTATTTCTATTGAATTCGGATATATTTTTTTTGAATAACATTTGGCATTGCGATTGGTAAAGGGTTGTTATCCGCGCCCGTGACTGCATTAGTGACTCCCGTGTGCTCACAACTCCAACTATTGCTTCCACATTAGTAGGGTCATTTGCAATTTCCGCTTTTGAATTCCTTTTCTTTGAGGCCATGACAGAAATATGATTTGTAGAAGAAGAAGAACACGATAGTAATACTGGTTGGCAAGGGAGTAAGACTCTTGATGATAATGATGGTTATTGCAGAATTCAATGATGTAGGCCTGCGGATGGTTCTTCTTGTCTCGTGGAGAGCAATACTTCTCTCTCTAGTAGACAGAATAGGGATGAGAGTAGAGGTATGACCTCTAACCGGATTGATAGAGTAGGATAAAGTTCTTCAATGTCTTCTCTTCTCGAATTAGAGTAGAAGAGGATGAGAGACCTTCTGCGTATCCCCTTCCTTGGGTTGAATGGAATGATGTCTCTTCCTCTCGCGAAATAGAGTCTCCTCCTTCTCGATCAACATCTCGTCCTCGTCAAGATTGCTCTTGTCCCCCTTCCTGGTCATCCCCAAGCCCTCAATTTATAGTTTTGTAGGGGGGAAAGAGAGGACACTTGCTTTTTAGTGTTTTTCGATGATATCATCGATGACAAAGAGAGAATGCTTTCTTTTAGTGCTTTTGATGACATCATTGATGACGTTAGAGAGAGAGAGAGAGAGAGAGAGAGAGAGAGAGAGCTCCAATTTTGTAGTGTGAAGATAAAATTTTACGAATCTATGGGCAAGCACTGCATGGCACGTCGTCCAGCAACCAAGGTGTAGACCTTGGCATCTTGGCCTTGGCATACTTGGCAACGAGCTATGAAGACTTCGTTGGCGCCATTGGTTGCGTGCGAGAAGCTCCCACTAGCTTGTAGGAAACTCTTTCCGGGAGGTCACCCATCGCGACAATGTTGTCACCCAAGTGCACTTAGCTGCCAAGTGACTATCCACTAGGTTAGTTTTTTTTTTCTTCTATACTACAAACATAGTTTTAATAAGCTTGTCTTGGGAGGGTCTCCCAAGTCTTTCTTCCATGAAATTGGCATATAATACCTCATTAATAATAATTATTATCTTCATAATGAGAGTCTGTTTCATAAATCAATTTGCTTTGGAATATATACGCACATTAAAATAAACTAAGTAATGGAGACATTACATGCAATTATTTACATCATGATTCCATGATTTAAAATCTCAATCAATCTAACTACAAATCATAGCAATTAATTGTTTATACATGTACTAGTATGCTTTCTAGATGAAACTGTCAATTCGTGTAAGTGTAAAATATAGAGCTAATATTGTACATAATTAATTCTTATACATATGTTGTCCGTGCAATCTAACAAGTAGCTCTTGTACCATTTGATGCAAAGGCTAACATTTAATTTTTTGTAGAAATTCCACATAAACCTTATTATTTTATGTGGAAAAATAATAACCTAGTAATGAATAACCTGGTTTGGCACAACGACATTGGGAATTTCGTCTTTACTCGCACTTGGGTTCGCCACACCCGATGTTCCGTTGGTAGTAGTAACTCTGGCAACCTCAGGCTTTCCCATATCTCTGGCAATACCCGTTCCTTGACCTGTTGCGATAGTTCCCATGATCCTTCCACCTCATCGATTTGGAGCTATCGTCCGCAAGTGGATTTGAGAGATGAAGAAGGAGGAATGAATTCGAGATGGGAGAGTGTAAGAGAAGATGGCCTAGTTGAAGGCCAATATAAGGGGAATTGAGCTATCTCTCTCCCTTGCAGCCTCTCAGGGTAACTCCTCTCTCTCTCTCTCTCTCTCTCAAGCTCCTTCTTGTAGCCTCTTGGAGGGGTATCCTTCTACCTCCCTCTCTCTACCTCTCTCTCATAGCCTCTCGGGGTCTCCTTGTGCTTTTCTAAACTGCTCCCCATGCCTCATATTTATAGCTAAACAAGAGAAGAAGGGTTGTGGCTGAGAAGAGGAGGTCTTTGTGGAGGGAATCTTGGCAAAATCAACGATTCTGAAACTTCTAAGATGCAATTTGATGCTCAAATCACAAATCAGATGGTTCCGTTGGCTTCAAACGGGGGGTAAAACCCCAAGACACTTGATTAGAAATCTTTATGATCACTCCTTATTCTCCCTGTTCGAAGTGTTGTTTGCTGCCTGTAAACTGCGTTTGCTGCCTATAAACTGCGATTGCGCAACGCACGTGATTTTGCCAATCCTTCTTTTTTTTGTATTAAATCTCCAAAACTAATTGAAAAGACCACTTGCTTTTTTTTATATAACATCCTGTTTTGAGAAATTTCCATAGCTTTTTGGGATATTTGCAATAAATAATATCCACAATATAAGAAATATGCTAGTTTTATCCAAAAATCTAATATTTTTGGACCATCCATACAATACACATTGACATTAATGACTAATATGGCTCATAACTCTCGTTCACGTGGTAACTTCTGTGATGGGTAGCTACAATCTTTGCTAATCCAGAAAATGTCAGGTTACAACTCTTGATTTCTTTAATATTTTTAATTAAAGATAAATTTTTAGTTATTAACGTTAGTTAGTTTTTATTTTAGTTAGTCTTTAGTCAGTAACCTTACTAATTATTAATTGACTAACTAACTTTCGAACTAACCAACTAACTTTTAAGTGTGTGGAAGTATTACACTTAGGTCTCTTTCATCCTTTGTTTTCTTGGAAATTGAACTACCCTTGAATCCACTAGATAAAGCTTGTGACTTACCAAACATTGATGTTGATGATGGAGCAACCTTGCAAGATGGATGTATGCCTACTTTTCGATGTCGACATGTCCACCAATCACTACGATGTAATACCAATGTATTAGCCTTCATCATACAATAGACAAGAATTAAGAGAAAACATGAAGAGAACAAATTGCAAGAGAGGAGAGAAAATCCACAAAGTTTTCACAATAAAAGATTGGGTATAATATCCCTCCATGCATGGGTGAGCACCTCCCCCATGCATGTATTTATTGATTGTATTAAGCTTTTGTGCTCAAAATACATTGAAGGCATCTTTTCGTGTTCTTGCTTTTTCTTTTCTTGCACAACTTGCTTTTGGCAAAATAAATCTAACACAACCTATTTTAAATAACTTTACATCCAAACATACTATTTTAAATCTCCTAATAGATACATCTAAAGTAAATCGATTGCACATTTGTGTATGCAAAGTCCTTGTGCCTATGAGTGCCTACAAAAATATCATATTTTCATGTTGTGTAGCATGGAATCTCTAATAATATTTCAATGTTATAATGTATATCATGCTGGAAAAACCATTTAGGAAGGCTGTCACTTGTCAAAAATGCCTACGTGCAAGATTTAAAAATATATTTAGAGGCTCGAGAGAGGCATTTTAGTGCATTCAGCCCTGCAAGACAGAGGGAGGAGATGTTGTTGGTCTAATCTGTAGCCATTTGAGGACCTTTCAAGGAAACCAAGGGTAGGAGAAGACCAATTTGCAGGAACAAAAGACAGCATCTACAAGCTGTTGAGATAGGACAACAATAGTAAATAACTGATTTTCTTCAATTCTTTGCAAATAAAGTTTGAATTTTCTCTCTCGTTCGCATTCTCTCTCATCTCCTAGCCTTTCTACAGCCTTGTTTCAAAGATTACTAAAGCGTATTATTTTCATGAATTAAAATATGCATCTCAAAATAGTAATTTCACATAACCCCATCTAATGATCTACTAACTACAATACAAAGCACATTAGTATCCTTTTGTTTATCTACTAGGCATAATGTGACTAGTATCACACGTGCACCTCATGTAATGAGTCATAGGTCATGTAACAAATTAAAAAAATATACAATAAATAAAATAAAATAAACTTATTTTTATAGTGAGTTTTGGTAAAATACCATGATTACTATAGTTCTATAATAAGAATATGCCATTGCATAATGGTTTGGTTTGTCTAATGAAAAGACTGAGTGGTTGTAATAAGTCATGTCCAAATGCAAGGAGCTTTGGCTCACATCACAATTCTATGATCCTCAAGTCAACTTCAAACTTTGGGCCAATTCTAGTGGCAAGATGTTGATGGCCACGAAGAAAATGAATGATATAAGGGTTTCGAATGCCAGCGAGATATTGTGTGCTTAGAAAGCTTTAAAGAGATATAGATTCCTTGTGCAATACTTAGAATGCAGAAGAAATGCCTCAAAAAAGCATTCTATGATACTCCTTCATTTAGAGTAAACATTGTGCTATGGAGACTATTAGCCAATAAACTCCCCATTAGGGATAAGTTATCAAAATTCAAGAATGTTTCCCCTCTCTATATGCTATGTAGAAGAAAGGAAGACAGTGTCAAACATCTCTTTTGAGACTACATAGAAGCAATGACTTAAAGAGGAAGGTTAAAAATGGGATAAAAATAATAAATTTGCATGTTATAGTGAACTAGGAGCAAATGCTACTCAGTGATATAGGAAACTTGAATGAAACCTTTGAGAAGGTTTGGGCTATCTTGAGAGGTTGAGTAGTCCTCGCCATTTGGTCAACTATAAATGAAGTGGTTAGGTAGAAGTGAACCCTTGTTTGGAAGAGTTATGTTTGTTAAGGGCTTTTTAGGGTCACAAAGCAAATTATTCTTATTATTTTTTCTCATTGTTATACTTGCCAAGATATCAAAAAGTTGCTCATTGTATACTTGCAAAGCTGTCAAAAAGAGATTATGCTTTTAAGCCATTTAGTTTTTAACATTTGGACCCTTCCCCTTTTCCATGCCATTCCTCAAGCTCATACATTTAGATTTCTTGCAAACTTTTTGGGTGGCATTTCAAACTCATAGTTACCTTTAAATATTTGAATTTATTGGGAGTACCAAAGCATATATACTTGCTTAGCTCTCTATTGAAGATTGGGAGATGCACCTATAAGAAAACATCCATATCACGTGTGTCAAAGATTCTTAAACATTACGCTTTACTAACATGCCATGAGGCAATAATTTGACCCCTTTTCCTTAAGAAACTTATGAGTATTTTTCAATATGCAATAAAAAAGGATTTTTTGTTAATGTAATCTTTTAAATTTATCTATATTCTATTTTGAAAAATCAATCTTGTTGATTGCATGTGGTGCATGTACATTTTTTGAGGTGCATCCCTTGAGTAGCGAGATGAGGGAAAAGTAGAACTCTTGCAAAGAGGATGGGGCCAAAGTATGTTCAAGCAATGTGCATGTATGTGCATGGATGTGTGGGTGTGTCTATGCTTATCTCTCATAGGCCTTGCCAATCTCTCTCTCTCTCTCTCTCTCTCTCTCTCTCTCTCTCTCTCTCTCTCTCTCTCTCTCTCTCTCTCTCTCTCTCTCTCTCTCTCTCTCTCTCTCTCTCTCTCTCTCTCTCTCTCTCTCTCTCTCTCTCCCCCTCCCACGCACACACACACTCCCCCACTCCACCCCTCCTAGCAAGAATGCCTTGCGGAATAGCTGGTACGATGAGGAATGCAAGGAAATCCGCCTCCGCCTCCAACAAGAGGAAGCCGAAGGGAAATACACACACCACTAAGCTCGCACGATCTTTCATCGCCTAGTGCAAAGGAAGAAGCGGGCATACCTATCTAAGCTAGATCATGAGTTTTATAAGCTATTCCTAGGGTAAGATAGCAAGGAGGCGTGGAAGGCATTCCAAGCACCCCAAGTAGAGACACACATTACCTCCCCATAGATGTGGCATAGCTACGCCACCTCACTATACCACATGCCACGACAACCCCCCTACCTCGACCGCCATAGGACATGCCAAATTCCTCCACCTTCTTTAGGACTGAAATGGTCGATGATGACATTGACAGACTCCAGAATGGTTAGGCCCAAGACCACGCGGGACTAGTAGTAGAACACCTCTCATTCGCTAGAGATACCATCGTCCACCTCTTAGCCCATCTATTAAACAAGGCACCACGTGAAGGCTTCCCAACCAGTTGGTCAGCTAATACAATAGTACCAATTCTAAAGGCCAGAGACCCCATGGTCCCCACAAACTACCGGACGACCATCTTGGAGCATAAGCTAAGCAAATGGGCAGAGACACACTAACACTAGGCACGGGGGCAAGCTAGCTTTAGGAGAGACTACTCTACACTTGACCACATCCTCACACCTCGAGCCATCATTGAAGAGAACAGGGCATAGGGAAAGCGAGTGTGCTGCTGCTTTGTGGGCTTTCGCAAGGCCTTGATATAGTTCCTCGAGTCAGACTCATGCAGAGACTGCAGGTGCTTGAAGTCCCGGCAGAGATGAGATGGGAATCCTGGCTCTATACGAGTCTATCACTGGACGGGTCCGAGCACTAGGAGGGCTGTCAAAGGATATTATTAGCACTATTGGGGTAAATCACGGATGCCCCCTCTTCCCCACCTTGTTCGAGCTCTACATTGACGAGATATCAGATTATGTGGACAGACTTGGAGGGGAGGGGTTCTGTTTGGGGGGACAATGATACCCATGGTACTATATGCAGATGATATAGTTCTCCACTCTAGCACGCTAGAGGGACTACAGTGCCACCTAAATGCATTACAGACCTTCTGTTCCTAGGACAAGACCTCATAGTGAACTTGGGGAAAACCAAGATCATGGTATTCAATGCATCCACCCAATGGATCCGCCGGTTAGTGTCCCACTTCAAATACGGATAGGATATAGTCAAGGTGGTCCAAAAATATGTTTACCTAGGGATCACATTCTCAAGGCCGGGATTCACCCTGAGGAAGGCCGCAGCGAACAGACTAACACACAGTTAGACTGCCCTAGGATCTACAGAAAGCCAATGTGCATGTCTACAATTTTAGGAACCTCGGATGAAGCTATGGCTCTTTGATACCTGGGTCACACCAATACTTATGTATGGGGTCCCAATATGGGGGTCTAGCCTCTACCATACACGACGAACCACACAAGATCAACCATTGCCTGAAGAGGAGGAGAGATACGAAGGATGGGAGCAGATGGAATGCCCCTTGGTGATGATGATCTCCTAGCTGATCAGGAGTAGACCATCAATACCACATGAGATCATGAGGGCCGAATTGGGAGCACCACTTATAATGGCAGAGGCCCTGTTAACCCCAACACGAAGAAAGCAAAATGAAATAAAAAGACGCAGGGCAAAGGTGGAAAAAAGGTAGCCCGACTGAAGAAAGAAGAGGAGAAAATGCCAAAAAGCGCAAGGGCAACCTTAAAAAGTCCAATGCAAATACAAAAGGGGAAATGTGCATTTTAAATACAAAGGCACACCCTGAAATCTTGTAAAAGAGTGCCAGGCAGTGGAAAATCCAGAAAGCTAAAACAGAAGACAAAGACAAAGGCCAGGGCAAAGAGAAACGGAAGACAAAGGTGCACAAGGAAAAGTGCAAGTCAAAACTTTTGTAAAAAAGCGCAAGCGCATCATGGTTTAATTCAAGGAGTGCCGGGCTCTCACCTGTGCAATTTGTAAATGTAGACGGGCAGTGGAAAGGAAGCTAGAAAGATAGAAGACAATGGGAAAAAGGGCCTAGGCTACGATCGGTCATGTAAAAAAGAAAAAAAGGGGATGACCGCCCAAAAGGGATTTAGGGTTTTGTATATAAAGTTGAAAAGGGAATGAGAAGCTCATTCTTGTGTGTGGCCAAAAGTGGCTCTCCTCCTCCTCTTCTTCTTCTTGTTCTTGCTTGCTTGAGCTTGTGCTTGAGAGAGGGAGTGTGAGAGTGTGAGGGAGTGAGAGTGTGAGGGAGTGAGAGTGTGAGGGTGAGGAACCGTGGGGGTGGAGAAGCTCTCCATCTTCTCCTCTCTTCTTCTCTTCTCTTCTCTTCTCTTCTCTTGCTCGCGGTGATGGAGCTTGGAGCACGGCGCTTGAGGATGGAGCTTGCTTGAAGCTTGCACTTGGATCGTGGAGCTACCAGAGTGCGCGGGAGAGGAGGTAACTCGATCGGCATGGAGGTAAGCTCACTACACCCGTAGATATGGATGGCGCGTCGGCTATGTGAGAGGTAGCCATTAGTGCTCGGCTTGGAACGCTTAAAACAATAAGCGGTCCGTGGGTCTTGGCGGTTGAGCGAAAGCTCCCACATTTTGGTTCCGTTACCGGGACCAACGGATTCAAGCCTTGAGCGCTTGTGCGTTTCGAATCGAGCATCAAAGTAAGGGCTTCCCCCGAACTGGTGCTTGAGATAGGTAGGAAGGGAGGGGGTTGAAGACGGTATTCGATCTCCTTGGCAAGTAGATTTTTTGCTTTTTTGAGATTTATATGTGAGATGGAGTAGTGTAGGTAATTACTTTGTGAGTTGGATGCATTAGAGTAGGAGAAAACAAAGAAAAACAAAGAAAATAAGCATTAGGGTTTACTGTTGCAAAACAGGGTAAAACAGGAAAAAATTGTGCAAAAAATTGGTGAAAAGCTCACTTGTGATGCCTAAGGTCTGTGAGTGAGTGATTGGGGGCATTAACACCATACCCGGGAAGGGAGAGAGAGAGAGAGAGAGAGAGAGAGAGAGAGAGAGAGAGAGAGAGAGAGAGAGAGAGAGAGAGGGAGAGAGAGAGAGCCATCGCACGATTCGCTCCGATCTTGCCATCGACGAGCCTACTGCTCTATCTAGGTATATGAATCCCTTCCCCTATCCCCCTAGATAAGATCTGGAGGTTTATGCTTGCTACGATTGGGTAAATCGCATGAATCGAGCAAGATCGACATCTCATTGTCATCGTTGCGCCGCATTCGGCCCGTTCGAGCAACCGCTTTTGGGTCGAGTCCCAGAATCGGCCCTCAGCCCTCTTCCACTCGGCCCACTCGGCCGGAAACCCTAATCGGCCCTCGGCCTAGACCTACTCAGCCCGTTCGAGTGACCCACTCAGACTGTTGACTAATTCAGCTCTTGACCATGTGTCAAATTCGACCCTCGACCCAAGTGCCTCGGCCCGTCCGAGTAACCTCGCCCGAGTGACTCCGTCCGAGCGACTTCGTCCGAGTTCGCGCCTTGGCCCATCCGAGTCTGCCCTGCCCGAGTCCCAGAATTGGCCCTCGGCCCATGCGCCTTGACCCCGTCCGAGTGACCCACTCGGACCTTGCAATTCGAACCAGCTGGGTCGAGTGTAAATTGCTATCAATTTCTCAGAAATTTGACTTGACCCTGCTGGAACTCAGCAGACGAACTGTCGAAAGCCTCTCTGACGCTCAGAACTTGATTCTGGCACATGGAATAGACGGAATCGTAGGGAGCAGCCGCTTGGTGGCCTGAAGTAGGCAGCAACGAGACCCGGAGACCTAGACGCAAAACGCTATGCAACGAAAATCTGATTGGCAAAAAACAAACGAGGCAACATATTAGAAAACCTTGAACCTCGAAAGTGACCCCAAAGGCTACGTAGAGCCAAAGGCACATCACAGACCCATCACTGGGTTGAAACTTAGAACATTAGTCAAATTTGACTAAACAGTCTTTCAAATCACGGATGGCATTTATCGTAAGGGCCTTGCGGGCCAGGGGGACTGCCCCTTGCGGACCCCCATAGAGGGGGCTCTGCCCCCTCCGCACCTCCCCCGGTAGGCTGGAGAAAAAATGCGCACCATGACAGGTCCTCCAAATTAGACCCTAGTGTAGTAACAGCTCTACACGGACATGGATTCTCACTGACAAAAGAGCAACCAAAAGCCCATACCCGAACCGAGAGAAATAGAGACCCTACAACCACAATGGGCCAATCTAGCCAACAAGGGCAAAAAGGCCACACTGCAAAAACACATACGTGTTGTATTCGGACTACATCTAGTCAAAGCGGAAAGCAACAACATCAAGCTACAATAGCGAAAATAACTAGATATGACAGTCCTGACAATAGATGCTCCTTGAATAGCACCGCACTAACGAGCCAAGACATCAGTGGAGAATCCACATCTAGTCGTGCAATTGGGGACTCAAGGGCATTTGTCAAAAGACTTAAATTTACAAGCCAAGATCCGGAAGATGAAGACGTAGTACCACCTGCTTATCTTAGGGTCAAACTCACCGCAAAAAGAGAGCATACTATCGATGCTCTAATTGATGAAGGAGCAGATTTTAATGTCTTGACCTATGAGGCATGGACCCTACTAGGCCAACCAGAGCTGACACCGACTAATGCAACTCTTAGCCCTTATGGGGGACCTCCAAAAGCACTCATAGGGAGGTGAAATATCCTTGCAACAATTGAAACTGAAAGCTTGCCTATCCTATTTTATGTTCCTCCAAATAGTGCTAAATATGGTAAGGAAACCCTCTTGGGAAGACCCTTCAAAAGGGCGACCAAATGTGAGGCTGACTATGTAGCACAGAGGATACACCTGACACTACCGGGTGTGAGGATAGTCACAACCTTTAGCAAGGGTGACCTCATCGAACCTGGAGGGAAAGGTAAGGAAGGTGCTGACATAACAGTCAAGCCTACTATCGAGAGCAAGGACTTGTTGGAAGAGCTGATACAAGCACAGGTCGAACAATGAGAACCAGTGAGTGAGGCCACGATTGAAACAAGAAGGTCAAGAGACAATGCCAAGGATGGGCTTTGGACTTACAAATATCGTAGAAGACCCCAAAAGAAGCCCAAGCCTTATAGACAAAGGCATCGATGGAGGTCAGCACTTTTTGGACGCCGTGATGGATATCCAAAGCGTTGCTACGTGCTCAAGGGTATTACGCAGGTAACCGATGGATTTGGGTACCAAAATCCCGTGCTAAACCATCTCTATCCTGAAGGCAAGATTGCATCAAAAGCAATGAAGCACAGGGGGAAATCTAAGAGAAACTCTAGGTCTCGAGGCAAGAAACCAAACATGAGTGTTTGAAAGAAAGAGCCTCGGCCTAGCATGCTTAATAAGCAGATGTCATATGTAGCCATTGAGCATGCACAAAAGCCATTAGTGCCCAAAGAGCCTTGGATTTTCCAAGAGGACAACATGCATCATAGGCACAACATTGCTCATGGCAAGGCTGATCGCTCAACAAAGAAAATGGCACAATCGTCTAATAGCCTCGAGCAAATCATTCAGCTAGTGCCAAGTCCACCTAAGAGTCCTAGATCTCCTACATCCTCTTTTTCCAAACGGACACAGGAAGCACAACAGTGGTCGTCAATGGCGGCTGCTCACTCCTAATCTCTTTCTCCATCAAAGCTTCTAGATGTCCAAGAGGTAGGACATGACACCACCCTTAGCTCTCAACTTAAGGATATGCCTGTGCAATCCACCATGGCTAGATCAAGTGATACTCGATCTACGCAAGTGAATGCCCAAAGGGAAACAAAAGATGCAACCACTTCCGATCGCCCTAGGGACCTGACACCGCAATCCACCAAGAATAGCCAGCCCACTGGACTAGCCACTACTACTTCCAATTAGGGATCACAGCAGTCACAGCCCTTGGCTGTGACAATGCCCCTTGCAAAATGTGTCCTTAGCAATTTACCTGTGAAGGAGGTGTCGCAATCAACTTCCTTGACAACTCCAGTACTTCTAAAGTGCCTAAAGCCTAGGCTAGAGGAGTTAAACACATGGGAATTGGCTGAAGAGCTAAACTCTCCCAAAAGGGAGACAATTGTACCCTCACAACCTAGCGAGGCTATTCAACATGCCATGGCTATGTCCCATGAGGACACACTAGAGAAAGGAAATGCTGAGGCCCAACCAAGCACATCACCGATTGATCTAGTCCAGGGTCCTGAGTTGTTAAGAGATTCACCTTCACTGACCAAGAAAAAGAGGAGAAAACAACAAAAACAACAACAGTTGCAGGTGGTTGTGGACCCCAAGAACATTGAGATAAAGAGCGCTGGAGAGCTGATGAATAAAGCATCGAGTCCATCCACCAATGAACCCATTGATGCCTCTTCTAATAGTGGTGAAACCTCAGACACGTCCGTGTGTTTTGAAAAATCAAAGCAGCCATTACCATCAATGGTTGCTTGCAATGCTCGATCCACCGACAATAGAACTTGTATTGACCAATCAAGAGTGGATATGACGCCGTCACAACAGGGTGACAAACCTCTACCGGTCACATCCAAGGAGAACCATGACGCAATAACAAAGCCTCAGGGAAAACATGGAAACCCCAAGGGCATAAGAAATCCTAGCATTGGCTAAACTTATACATCTAGGCCGGAGCCCCCAGCTACGCTAAAATCCAGGCAAAATCCTAGAACCTTGCATGAGATAGCAATCGAGCAAGCCCTCGTTGAACATAGAAGTGTCACCGAATGCCTAACGGAGTTGGACGCTAAGCTCAAAGTACTTGCACATGTCTATGTCCTGGCAGACATGCGTGCATTCCCTAAAGAGCAGCTCGAATAATACTTGCCATTTCCCTTATCTTGGGAAGAGCAAGAACATCTTGACGAGTGTTATAATAGGCTCCTGTATGAACGCATGCGACTCATCTCTGGCGAGGAAGCCGACGAACTGCGATTAACTATCACATTCAATGATGCGACCTGCCAACCAAATGTCTTAGAGTTAGAGCAATTAAAGCGACTAACAAAGGGCCGAAGTCCATTTGAACAGCGTTGGTGTGAAAACCGCGTTGCAATGGCCGAACTAGGAGCCCAGATCATGACAGTCTCAGAGGAGCGATTGGCCAAATGGCGGTCCCAAAGAGACCCAACCTATGTGGCACCAACTTCCCTTCGAGTGCTGACTACCATTCGGGGTACAAACTTAGTTGAACCTAACCAAGAGAACTCACTGTTTGATAAGGTTCTCACTGAAGAGGAGTTACATGTCGCCAGTAGGCTCGGACAAGGTTCCATGCTACTCGATGTTGCAAAATATCTATCGGTATTAAGTAAGCTGCCACGAGTATTGGATGCATGTGCTACGCTCCAGTACAATCCGGAGTTCTATAGTTTGTTCTTATCCTCATGAAGCGTTATGGATTCATGGATATGTATATAAATAAATAATGACTTTTGTGACCTGGTGTAGACACTATCAACACACACAAGCAATAATAGTTAAGCGCAGACAGAAGAGTTGGGGTCAACGGCCTAGGCTTGTCCAGTCCCCCTCTCACCACATATTTAGAAGTGGCATGACCATTTCCACCTCCGGACGGAGTGCATGCACCCCTCATTGCCACCATGGGAAGCCCTGACCAACATCTCTAATGATGGAGGCAGGGTCCAGTCCCTTTCTATACACCTTTCCCTTTTCGGTCTATCCTTCCGAGGATGAGCTCTGCCCAAATCCATAACCACCAGCCGACGTAACTCGGCGTGAGCCAAGATCTGCTAATGGCTGGAGGCGAAATAAACATCAAGACGGGGGCCATCCCTCTACAACGAGCACTGCACGTTCCACCCCTCCTCTTCTAGTCATATGCATTTGATAACCCACACTATAATCCCTCCCATGCGAACGGTCTTATTCCATATCAAAACCTAACCCTTGGTTTGCATCTTGCAGGTCCCCCTACGAGAAAAACATGGAAAACCTATGGCAGCTCGCTTGCAGAGACGCTCTCCGCGGACGACGGGAACATGCAGCACATGCCCCTTCGTCGGTGCGCTACGTGCCCACTCTCAAAAGGTATGCAAAGAAATGAGGTCTTAAGTGACACTGCCCCGGACGAAGGCCGAAGAATCCCCGGGCCAGGAAAGTCGAAGCTCAAAGAAGTGCACAATATGTGGCAACACCAGTTGCACAAACCCCCAACGTACGCTCGGGCACCAGGTGCTCAAGAAAAGAAAGGGCAGCTTGGAACAGGGAAGAATTTAATGAATTGTTCAAAGGCATTTTGGAAACGGTGGCAGCTCGGGACTACACCATTCATGTCCCAGCCGACATGTTCCCTGCCCAACCTCACGGGAGCCCCACACTAGCAGAGCCCCAGTCGCCTGACCACCCGGATTCACCCCGCCTTGTGCAAATCGACTAAGCCCCTATGATGTACAAGCAGCTTGACATGTCCTCATGCCATAACTTTTTGTCTTTTGATGAGTAAAGGGGCAACTCCCCACTTGTACAAACTTCCTTTACTTATCGTTAATGTATGCCACGTCTTTAACAAGCAATGGAATAGGCATCGCAATTAACATCATGGCATTTCGAAAAATTGTCTTAACATGACTGCATCTGTTGAATGTACTTAACGAAATCAAGTATATACTCTCATGAAGTGACAAGTGGATGCAGGATGACACAGGTCTTCGTGCAAACGTATTCAACACCCATGTCACTGCAAGACCACCAACCGTGCAAGAACCGCAACAAAGCCACGTTGCTGAACACGAAAAATCACCCTTGCGAGTGCCCACATGGCACAAACCAAAGCATAGTCATGGCCTAGGCTCTCTTCTGAGGTCAAGCTCTACGGTGAGCTCCGACAATTGTTACCTCAATCGAACCAACATCGGAACAACGACTTCTCCAACAACAAGGCTAGGGTACACTCATCACTGGCATACCCATTTTCTGAGCCTTCGAAGCTTGACATTTCCCAACCCATTGAAAAGCTGATAGCCTTAGCATGTTGCAATGATTGTACTTAGGCAAGTTTATTTATATTATTAAAAAAAAACGATCACCGCACAGCACCTAGGGGTCCACAAATTAGGTACGTCCAATGATCTTGCTCGATTGGCTCCATTCCTAATCCCCTAGCCCTTTAGCATCACCCACAATTGTTCACGGCACATCAAGGGCAGGACATACCTAGGGAGCATGTCTCGCCTATGGATAGACCTGTCACCCTGACCCACTTGCACGATTCCCTCTTGCACTCTGCCCTCATACCATTGCAATCAATTGTGGTAAAGCACTGCACATCATCCTCTTCGCACAGACCCAATGTCTACCAGATACCAATGGTGCAGTATCCATGTGTTCTATTATGTTCCGTTGTGCAATCACAATGCACAGAATGTCGCATACGCCTTCACGTGTACTTCTTCCCACCATGGACAACTTTGCTTAATCCACACGTCGTTATGAGACACCAGTCTGCGGTCTTCTACCTATGTGATATCTAAGTATGCACGAGCACTCACATAACATCTGCACCGAAGTATATACACAGTTTGGGTCCTCAAGTGTAGGACAATACTCTCAGCTTGCTTAAACTAATTAAACTATGTCTTGTCCACGATAAAGAAGACTAGCACTACCCTTAGGGAGAAACCACCTATCAAAGGTTTTCAATTGCAGGTATTGAAAACTCCAACGAAAGTGTCGTTCGCTCTTCATCGACACCCACCTCTAAACCTTTATTCTTTATCATCCTGCAAGCCCACCAAGAATTGTCATGTGCAGAATCCCCAACAAACCAACACTTGTGCTGGCCATCCCTGCAAACCCCAACAAAGCACAACCCTACCACCAACTCCAACAACCCTACAACCAGCCACCTAGTCCCCCAACGTGCCCCCAATGACCTTCCTCCCCACCACTACCAACACTCCGCCATGGCAATCACAGACGTCCTTGCCACCCACGTCTTCGGTGCATGCTAACGCTTGCTATCTATGATGGTGAGTGCCACGGACTGGCACTCGTCTAGGAGGGGGGTGATGTTAACCCCAACACGAAGAAATCAAAATGAAATAAAAAGATGCAGGACAAAGGCAGAAAAAAGGTAGCTCGATTAAAGAAAGAATAGGAGAAAAGGCCAAAAAGCGCAAGGGCAACCTTAAAAAGTCCAAGGCAAATGCAAAAGGGGAAAGGTGCATTTTAAATACAGCACCCTGAAATCTTGTAAAAGAGTGCCAGGCAGTGGAAAATCCGGAAAGCTAAAACAGAAGATAAAGACAAAGGCCAGGGCAAAGAGAAACGGAAGATAAAGGTGCACAAGGAAAAGCGCAAGTCAAAACTTTTGTAAAAAAGCGCAAGCGCATCATGGTTTAATTCAAGGAGTGCCGGGCTCTCACCCGTGCAATTTGTAAATGTAGACGGGCAGTGGAAAGGAAGCTAGGAAGATAGAAGGACAATGGGAAAAAGGGCCTAGGCTATGGCCGGCCATGTAAAAAAGGGGAAAAGGGGATGACTGCCCAAAAGCGATTTAGGGTTTTATATATAAAGTTGAAAAGGGAATGAGAAGCTCATTCTTGTGTGTGGCCAAAAGTGGCTCTCCTCCTCTTCTTCTTCTTCTTGTTCTTGCTTGCTTGAGCTTGTGCTTGAGAGAGGGAGTGTGAGAGTGTGAGGGTGAGGAACCGTGGGGCGGAGAAGCTCTCCATCTTCTCCTCTCGTCTTCTCTTCTCTTCTCTTGCTCGTGGTGATGGAGCTTGGAGCGCGGAGCTTGAGGATGGAGCTTGCTTGAAGCTTGCATTTGGATCGTGGAGCTATCGGAGTGCGCGGGAGAGGAGGTAACTCGATCGGCATGGAGGTAAGCTCACTACACCCGTAGATATGGATGGCGCGTCGGCTATGTGAGAGGTAGCCATTAGTGCTCGGCTTCGAACACTTGAAACAATAAGCGGTCTGTGGGTCTTGGCGGTTGAGGGAAAGCTCCCATAGGCCCTATCCCAGATGATGACTTTCCTGCACAGGCTTTGGAGTCTACCACAACACAGATACTCCTGTCTCGCACTAGAATCATCCAAAAAACTCACATCGCAAGGGGACATTGAATGCCAGTACGCTCGTACTCAGGCCTTTGGCTGCAGCTCCGTACGTCATCACACTAGCTATACGGATCAAGACATGAAGATACAGAGCAAACTCTCTCCCACCAGAGGACAGGATCTACCAACTCTACTAGCTGGAGCTAGAGATAAAAGAACATTACATATGTAGATGCTTGGTGTACTACGATATTTGAGGCCACTTTCACTGTCTCTTCAAGGAGGGATTCAGACCACTCTCGCGAATACTAGACTTCCCTGACCAAAAATGTCTTGAGCTCTTCCTCCTGGAGCTACGCCAACATAGGGACCATCTTCTACGGTTTCAAGACCAAACATCTGGAAACACGCAGCAATGCACCCTCCAAGAGTTTTATAGACCCTCGGCCACCCCCTCTACAATGAGGAATGCAGCCAATCGACTAGTGGCCCCACCCCGAGGAGTCACCTTGGATAGAGCTATAGAGAGAGGCAGAGCTTGCCGCCCACACCTAGCAGGCCCACGTTCCCACAGGAGACATCACCTACAGATACAACTGATACTACAATGCCACCAGGGAACCATACCCTGCCACTTCAACCTCTCCATAGTAGATAGGCCCATGCAGGACATCTTAAGATGACCACGCTCCATGTGCAGTTCCACACTGCACTTGAAGTGCATATAGATTGTATCGAGTCCGTATACCATTTTGTACCTACTCACCTAGTTCACCATAACACCAGATAGTAGCTTTACTGGGACTTGGAAAACTTCTTAGAAATTTTGTATGTAACCTTTTTATAGGCCAACTTGGCCTTTTGTAGACATTAATATAACTTTATTTATTTAATTTTCTCAGTGTGTGTCTCTCTCTCAAGTTCAAGTCACAAAGATCTACCAAACTTTCTTGGAACTTGAAAATAAGAGGGCCTAGAAGTTGTTTAAGAAAGTCAACATCCCACCCCTTACTCATGACATCTAAGGCATGGTATGATTATGTGAGACATACCAAGACACTCCCTCTGCCTTAGCCATCAACTTGACTAGATCATAATAGCTTTTATACCCTATGGATGTTGTAGATGCAATTGACAAACCACATTTTAGGAGGTTTTATGACAATGATAGATTGGTATTTTTCTAAAAATGGAGACCATATGATGTCTATGGATTAGTGCACTATCACAATTAGTTAAGATCCATTACCTAACCAATATACATTGCTCCATTCTCAAACAATGTGAGTTGAAAAGTTGGCCATAAAGATAGGGACATAGAGCTTTGAAACATGTAAGATTCAAGAGAGGATATACCACATTGGATCACATATTCACCCTTGGGGCTTAATTAAATAGGGTCAAGCACATGGAGAGAGGGAATATCACGATATTTTTTAACTCTTGTAAAACTTTTAATGCAAAAAAACAGGCCATGTTCATGAAGAGACGTGATTATATTGGGGTTCTAGTGATACTTCACTGACAAAGCAAGTCAACAATTAATTTAAATTTTGAAACCAAACAATGCAACTAGTACAAGCACTTGCAATTAACTATGAAGAAAGTTTTTCACTACAAATAAAAGTTGTTGAGTTTTTGACTAGCAAGAAAGGCATTGATATTACATCATATTTTTGTAAATTCTTGTTTATATTAGTACAATCCAAGCACACATAAAGACCAACATTGTTGCAATCGTAGAACTTCACATTAGATATTTTATTGATGAATGTGATTCTTGCACTTAACTATGGCTCAAGTTTATCTTTTTCAACTCAAATCTAGAAACTCAAGACACACACACAACACCCAAATACCACTACCATTTGTAAGAAGGTGTAGTTGTTGTTTTTGTTAGCACATTGAAAAATAATTTACTCTCTCCAAGTATGGGTCATCGAAAAAAAAAACATTCAATAAGGGGCTGCCCAACGACCCCTTTCTAGAAAGAAAAAATTACACATCGCATGCTCTCTCTCTCTCTCTCTCTCTTCCCCCTCTCTTTCATCATTCTTTCTCTCTCCCCCTATTTTCTCTCTCCTTCACCTACAAAAGGATCCATCCCCCCTTTCACATTGTGAATCGTTCCACTCTCGATATGTGACTCTCTCTCTATCCCTCCCTCACTCTCTCTTCTTTGTCTTTAAAAGGACCCCCCTCCCCTTGTAATTCAAGTTCTTGTTTTATGTCCTCCACCCTCAACACGGTTTCATCTCTCTCTCCCCCCTTCTCTCTCTCTCCACACCTCTCTCTCTAACACAATTACACATAGTCCATCTCACTATTCTATCCCAGACTTTTCCCCCCTCTCTCTCTCTCTCTCACTCACTCACACACACACACACACACACACACACACACACACACACACACACACACACACACACACACACACACACACACACACACACACACACACACACACACACACACACCCCCTCTCTCTCTTAATCTATATCCACCTTCCTCCCTCTCTCTATCTCCTCCTTCCTCCCCCCTCTCTTTGTCTCTCTCCCTCTCGCTCTTGCTCTCGCTCTCTCGTCCTGTCTCTCCCTCTCACACTCTCTCTCTTTATCCCTCACTCTCTTATCCCAAGGCCATCTCTTTCTCTCCCCCCTGTTTCTCTCTCTCTCTCTCTCTCTCTCTCTCTCTCTCTCTCTCTCTCTCTCTCTCTCTCTCTCTCTCTCTCTCTCTCTCTCAATTGGTATTTCATTGGCAAGAAATCGAGGAAGAAATATATCTATAAGAAGTAACCCTAAGCCTCTCTATCATGGCCAAATCTGATTTCAAAAGACAAGATCATGTCACCCTTTATTTATAAGGGTGATGAAAGGATTGCAAAAAGGTTTAATTCGATAAACATTCCCCTCACAGAGCTTGCTCCCTGGATGAATGGGGGTTCTTATCACCATTGTGCATCAAAGGGGTGTGAAGGCCCATGGCAAAGGCAATACCGAGATTGATGTTGAGTAAAAAACAATTGCGCAATGGCCAATTGAACAGACTGTAAGTAGCTCCTCTCTTGATTTTTGTTACGACTACTCTATCTCCCCCTCTTACCCTATTTCGGATCATTGTTTGTAGGAAAGAGAGTGATGACTGGATGAGTCTCCCAAGGAGTCTGACTTGCCTCCACGATCTAGAGTAGGACGACAAGCTATTGTCACCAACAACATGCAATTACAAGGGGAGAGTCGCCCTCCAAGAGTGAGAGCAACAAAAACACGATCATTGACTTCTACCGAGCTATAGGCAATCATTGCAATTGCATGTGGGGAAGGAGTGGCATCGGGAGAAGGTGGGCATGCTTTGATGATGTAGGCGAGGAAGGGCATCATCAAGTCCTTTAATGCACATCAAGGGCTTGGCCATACACAAACCAAGAAGAATCAAATGCAAAGAACCGAAAAGAAGCACATGATAGATGCCAGTGAAATGACTTGGCGAGATCGTTCTTCTCACAATCACTTGCAATAAATGTATTGTGCAAGTATGCATAGAAGACCGGTTGGAAATGTTGACAGTGAGTGCTTGTAAGAGATGGCATCATGATTTAGATTATGGTTTTTATTTCTTTACGTTGATTAGATATTAATTACTTCATCGTCTCATTCAGATGCGAACATCCACCCCTTTTCCACCCATCCCATTATGTCGTTTGGTTTCCATGCCTACAATTAGACAAGTCACATCGAAGTACAAGGCAACTCTCGGAAACCTTTTTTAGCAATAGGTTTGTTAGAGAGATGGGTATATTCATAGTATCATTAGAAACTCCAAGACACTACTTCAAGGAGGTTGATGATATGATTAGAAATGAGTGAGACCCCCATTGGCTAAAGAAGCACGAGGACTTCGAGGCAGAAATCAATGGCATTGATTGGGCCTTTTTGTCAAAATTCATGTTTTATGTTTGGGATGGTAACCATCGGCTCACACCATGGATGAATGAGATACACACATGTGAGTGGCCCTCTAAACAGTAGGACCTTAACATTGTGCAAAGTGTTTGTTACTTATGTCATTGTTAACATACTTGATTATTTGCAACAGCCTTTCCAAATAACGTGAGGCAACATGTGCATTTTGATTGTCGCCTTATGAAAGTGACAACTATGGCAGAGGGGGAGATTTTGTCAGCTATTTCTTGTACAAGTAGGTATGCAATGGACCATATTCATGAGATCTTAATATGCATGAGATCCTAATATAGAATGTACATAGGCTGGAACAAAAGGGAGTTGCCCATACCTCGTATCCAGACCTTGTTTGCAAAGTAAGGATGCTAGGGCAAGTTGAGGCATGGGTGCAAGCACATAGAAAACCAGCGTCCATTCCCACATGGTACAAGGCACCATTGATTGCACTTGCCCATGTTATGTGGAATATAGGTAGTTCTTCAAGCTATCTTAACAATGTTTTTCTTGATGTATTTTTTCCTAATGCAATTATGTTGTCCCTAATTACCAAGTGTAAGACAAGTATGATATGGTAGTGCAACCAATCGAATAGAAATGAACACAGCTCTCCGACTCTGAGTTTAGAACCAAGTGGGGTGAGGCATACTATAGTGTCAATGAAAAGCTTGTCAAGAAAACTCGATGTTTGCTAAGATTTGCAGATCCTAGCCTTAGAGAGAAGTGGTATCAGTAAGTTGCTACCTCTTTGTACATGTCAGGTATATGTACTCAAACTACATTGGTCCAAAGTAACAATGTTTTTGTCAATGCAGAATTGTCTCATCCTTGGAGTGGGGCTCCAAGACGAGGGGTGGAGAAAGCATACACATTGGCATCCTCAAAGCTAAATGATGTAGATCATGTAAGGGTATTGAAGGCCATGGAGAGTTCTAATAGGAGAATTCAAACATTGATGGGCATGACTAAATGTAGGTTATTCTTATTCGTCTAAATTATGTGCATCATTAGTTTGACAAATTGGTATTAAATGACATAACTTTGATTTGAGCAGATGGAAATGCACCGTTTCAAAGTAGGGTAGTCAGACAAGAGACCTTTTGGGCCATGTTGCAAGATGACGGAAAGCGATTGCTTTTGAGTTGGGAGGACTAATATAACATTCGAATGGAACATGATTTGTTCTTCCAATACACCCATGAGATAAAGAGAAAACATAGAGAGCAAATGTTTCGCACTGTCTTCCATGATTTCAAGCCAGATGAAGATATAGATTCAACAAAGTTGGTAGCATGGAGGCTTCTATACAAGTAGTTCACAATATCCTTTTTTAGTAGCATGTTTGTGGTGCTATCTTGTCAAACCATTCTAGAATTGTAATGGTGACTTTATAAGTTAGGTTCATGTACGGGTAGATGGAGAGGGGGGCTATACAAACTCTGCCATGAGAGTGTGAGGATTGGGTAAACATGCAGGAGGATCAATGCATATATGAGGATTACCAGATATAGCAAGAATGGGATGAGGAGGTATATCGAAGATGCCCTTTTTTCCTCGACTATCCATAAGGTGAAAACTCCTCAAATGAGAAAAGTTTGTACCAAAATTACTCAGGGAAAAAGCGAACACAAGAGACACAATGATCCGAAGGCATGGCAAGTAAAATGAGTTGCATTCTTAGGAGTATATTGCATTTTGTTGTCTCCTAATGAAGAGACTATGATCGATTCACATGAAACTGATACTAGTAGTGCGGTTACTGTAAAAAGAGAACAAAAGAGCAAGTGCACATCCAATATCATTGAAGAGAGGCCAAGCAAAGATCGGCCCTTATCACCAATTAATTTTATTTCTCCACACCTAAAAGATTTGATGTTTTGAAGTACTATAGTTAAGACATCTCTTGTGTCCCTCCAGTGAAAATATTTCCTTGAATATGAATCGTAACCACCAAACCATGTAGGCCCCTTCGTTGATACCACTGAAGAGCAGATTGCAATGGAAGGCATCACCGAGGAGGTTTGCGACATTGGCATGGATAGAAGGATACAACTTCTTCTAGATATCTTGTGGTGGAGAGTGTTACCTTACACACCGCTATAGAGAGATGCATGACAATGATGAGAAGTAGTGAGGCATCACATCGAATAGACACATGCATTGTAGAGCACCAAGATGGTAAGCTTGCTTTTGTACAAAACTCATGATGTGAAGGCACATAATTCTTGTTCATCACCAAAGTAATACCAATAATATTTTTTAACATGCAGAGGGTGGAAGAACTAAGTGTCTTGGATTTGAGGTCACATCGGACATGACTCGTGCATAGAGAGGTAAAGAAACGATGCTCTTGAACTCCACACATGTCGTGATTGGATGATGTTAAAGATTTAAAATATTCTATCATTATATGATGTTAATAGTGGTGTGTGTCCCTATGTAGGGAAGGAAATAATGCAAGAACATAAACTACGCATGCTAGGGGATGTGGCAGCTACTATTAGTAAACAAGCATGACTCATGATTTTTTTTTTCACTATACAATGTCAATAAGAATGGTCTGTATTTTTGCATAGGGGGATACAATTCTTTATTTTCAACCCATAATGTTGGAGGATGTGCCAGCCACCACAGACACTGGTGAACTAATGTGTCTCAATAATACTATCTACAATAACATTTTGAACGAAAAATATGTTGGTAATTATGAATTTATCATGCAGAGGGCCATTCTGAAAGTCACGCGGAAGTCCCCTTGCAAGACATTGTCTCCCATGAAGTTAGAATGGCGCAAGATGTTCCAACCACACATGTAGGTAAATAAACATGTAAGAAGAATATTATCTATCATTAACATTCAGTAAGAAGAAGAAGAATATGTTACTAATCGAGGAGTCAATGTGCAGAGGTCCACAACATTGAAAGCCCCATGGAAGACCCCTTGCAAGTCGTGGTCTCCCATGCTGCTATGATGGCGAAGGTGGAGTGGCGCATTGTTTTGTGTGACCCATTCGAGGTCGGAGATGCATTGCAAAATGGTCAACCAAGTGAGGCATTCTCTCGATTGGTAGGGGCATTGGAGGAGGTTAACCAAAACAAGATGGCCGAGGTTGATGAAGAAACCACAAACACAACATGTGATATCATGGTGGTTCATCTCCCTGAAGATAGTGCCATGCATGGATTGGGGGATGGAATTCTGTCATGGAACTCCCATACTGAGGCATAGTTAGTCGATGCCATGTATCTAGCTGATGGTTCTCTCAAGGATGTAGGGACGTTACTTTTCCTTGCCACAACACACTCTATGGTAGAGCTTGTCAAGCAGGTTGTGGAGGATGGACATCTTTGATGATATACTCATTTACAGCAAGTCAATGCATGAGCACTTGAAGCATGTCAGGCAGATTTTTGATGTACTGAGAGAGCACCGCCTCTTTGCCAAAGAAAGCAAGTGTGTCTTTATGCAAACGGAGGTTGAGTACTTAGGACACATCGTTAGAGAAAAAGGCATCCAAGCTGATCCTAAAAAAGTGCAATGTGTCCGGGAGTGGCCCACCCCCACTACCACTACCTCCTTGCTGGTTTTCTTGGTCTCTCCTCCTTTTATAGGAGATTTATTCGCCATTATGCCACAATTGTAGCCCCGTTAACAGACCGGTTGAAAAAAGAGGCTTTCCTATGGGATGAATTGGTTGCCCGTAGTTTTCAGCAGCTGTGTTAATTGTGAGATGCATATCTATGTCATTGGAGGTAGAGAGGTGAGAGTTTGAAAGTCATGATATGGTCATGTTGGATGTTGTTTATGTTTCACACTTGTTGGCTCTGTTTACTGAGTACAATTACTAAAATTAGTATTTCAAGCTTTAAATGCATGAACATGTGCTATATATTCTAGAGTACATGCATTCAGATATCACTTACAATGGAATCATCCCTTCGGAGTTCACAAAAGACAACATTAATGTGAATGAGTGGGTGCGAGATACATCAGGATCCCCAAAAATGAGAGGTCAATATGAGATCCAATGTTGTTAAACTAGTGTAGAGATGTTTTGTAAACATTTAGTATATTCCTAATCCGTTATATGACTACCAAAAGAAGGGGACATCATTTTAGATTGCAATGTGGAATGTGGTGACTTTGCATCAGTAGCGATAAATTCCAATAGATAGATTGCACGTATGTATTGCTTTGTCGAAGATGGAAGATATCTAAGAGAAAAGGTAACATGTTTACTTGTACAATATTTGATTGTAATGTAGTGTTCTTTTTCATCATACCAATCCATGGGTGCTCACCCTTCTACGTGTGCATGTACAACTACCTCCCACAACCCAAAAATTAATCGTGTTTGATATGAATGGGGTGCTCCTACATAGGCATCCAAAGCAAAAGGGATCATTATTAGTGAAGCCCCTAGAAGTGGATAGGTATTGGGTGATTTTGCAGCCAGGGCTATGGCCATGGCTCTCCAAGTTTTTGAAGGAAATATCTACATTATTTGACATTGCCATCTGGAGCTCCGTGAAGGAAGACAACTTAAGTGAGCTACTCCAATTAATTAGAAGTGAATGTGTGAAGTCATCAAAGAAAGCACCAACCTTTGTACTCCAATATGGATAAGGAAAGTGCAAAGCAACTCCCACAACAACTTCTGCCGGAAGGAGTTACACAAAGACCCTTTTCATGAAATGTTTTGATGACATTAATTGGCCACACTTCAGCCCAACAACAACACTATTTGTGGATGATAGCATGGAGAAGATGTAGGTGAACCCACATTTGAGGGAAACCCCATGGACACAATCTTTCTGGAGCACATGCTTCCCTACTTGACCGAGCTAGCATGCTTCCGTGGTTCAGTCCTAGACTTTGTTATGGATCACCAATTCCACCCCCCAGCAATGGAGCTCGATTGATATTTGATGTGCATGTTGAACATGTACTTTCAGAATTATTAGATTGTGTTTATTTACAAGCGCAATAAAACAAGGATGAGAGGGAAGAGAAGAAAGAGAGAGGAATGTGCAAGTGAAGGAGATTGTGTACAAACATTCACTCAATTGCAATACTACAAGATGTGTAAACAAAGCACGTGCAAAATATCTAGGGAAGGGTGGAGTGTAGAAACATACATGCATGTGAATGTATATGTGCACTGTGGATTGAGTAACAATGAGCTAATATTGTTATCTCGATATTAACTATTCGAACAAAGTGAAAAACAATAGATATCGCACGTTATTGCAGTGAGTGTAACAAACTATTTGATACCCTATCCTCTTGTAGTAAGTCCACACAATAATGCTTGATTGAAAGTAGCAAAAACATGTGAGATGTAGTTTTGCTTATGTGTGCACAATGGAAGTGATATATCAGGATATAATATCAAATCATGCACATAAAAGTGAGAGGTACGTGAATGTGTATATGCATACGGGATACCAATGTGATATTCTTTTCATCCTGATATTAATAGCTAAAAGTGTCTAAGACAATTTACCTCATGCAAACCCTTGACCCTTGTAAAAAGGAGGGAGTTGAGAGTGACCCAAGGAGAACAAGGCATTAGTATCAGGTCCTCACTCGGTACCCAAGAATCTACTAAGCTCTCGCGAGGTGACACTTAATCCTTTTCTTTTCTGTTCACTTGTATTTTTTCTCCAACCTTCTTTATACTTTATTTTGGCTAGCTGCTACCCCAAGGAAGACAAGGCATTGGCCTAGGGGTTGACTCATCCCTAGGAACCTACTAGGCCTCCACAAGGTGATAATAAACTACTTTTAGAAATTTTCTTCCTTTTCTTTTCTAGGTGAGGGGTTAAAGCCCATTTTTACACACCTATGTACTTTTATCTTTAGATATATTTAGAACTTTCTATTTGTTTCTATTTTGGCTTTCTTCTCTAACTGCTTCACACTAGCAAGGACTCCTAGAATAACTACCTAGTAAGCTAGTAGAATAGGGTCACTAGGACTGCCTTCTAAAACAGGCCTTTAATGCCTGACAATGTCTTTATAGGAGGTAGAAAACTACTCAAATCGCACCCAGATATACCTAACCATACCCTAGGACTTCGTGCCTTGATTTCCGGTCTCCACAAATGAAACAAAAATAACCCCCCCATACACATATAACATTATTAGCTTAAGTGAAAAACTCAGAAAGGTGATGACACCACCTGGAATGGCCACAAGAAGCTCATGTGCAACAAAGGCTCCCTTCAGGCACTCTTCGTCAAACATGTCTGATATAATCAGTTAAATAGAAAACCATTAAATGAACCCACACCAAACAGACACATGGCCCTCCTAGCCTAAAGGAATATAATGGTTCACAACCAACAAACTAGTCCTCTTGGCCTTATGAAATAACACATGACAACCTAACAGAAATGGCCCTCTTGGCCTTATGAGATAATCCACTTTACTGTCAATCAACAATGTACTGTTGAAACAAACCCTTGGTCCTAATATAACTCTACTAAATCACAAAATCGACCAAGGATAAGGGCTCCTCAAGCCCTACACTAAGTGCATTAAGTCATTAGCTAATCCCCCTACATAAAGAGCAAGGGGTGTTTGACGAATATGATGAGACACAATCCTATATATCCATGACAGAGTAGGAAGGTGCTCAATTGCTACCTGACTCATAATCCAAACTAGCCATCAGTGGCCAAAATAAGACGTGTCAATAAGAAGACCTCATTGGCAAAGTAGTCTAGGGCTAATGTTAGAAGGTAATTGCAAAGGATCCCCTAGACCATGGTGCGCAGATCGGACGCAGGTAGCTCACGTAGCGAATTCCCAAAGGTCCCCAAGAACAAAGCACTCTACTTTTTAGCACAAAAATCAATGTGAAAGCAAGCACGACATGAGACAAGAGACAAATTGGGTTGAATCTCCCCCATGCCTTGTGTGAGCGCTTCACAAAGCATGTATTTAATATATATTTTCAATCTTTTTGCTCAAAAATAGCCCAATTACAAAAATATACAAGCTTTTAGCTTTTGAGTTTGCTTTCTACCAAAAATAGGAAAATAAAGCTAATGGACGGTGCCCAAAGAGTCTGGCACGCCCAATCTCAATGTCCAAATAAAAATAACATATCCAGGCGCATAAGCGCATACAAAATAATAATAAATAGTCGATGTCTCTATAGACATAATCAAAATATAGGCGTGGCGCCTATCAAAATATAGTCGAAAGGTCGAAAACTCGCTAGACTCCAATGCTTTCCTCCGCCACTGCTGCTATCTCTACACATCAACTGAAGCATTCACAATCGTTAGTAAAATAACACAATTAAACCGACAAAAGTGAATACCTAGCAGTCTTCAGCTACATAAATAAATCAACTGGTTAGAAATAAATCCTAACCTTAATTTATTACGAGTGCGCACTCTAAACTCATAAACGTTTATTAATTTAATATGCATTTTGCGGAATCACCCGCTATGGAATCACCCATGTACACACTAAATTAATGAAACGCCCGAAAAGGACAGGCGTCCCCATCAACTTCTCGCACAAAGAATCCTCTTTGCGTATGAGCCCCGGTCATCTAAGTTTACGGAATCCACCGTAAAACCTCACGGAATCCACCGTGGAATATGCCTCCTGGCATCATACCCCCGGGGTGGGATAGCAATTGACCTCAATTGCTATTAGCTCAATGTGGAGCTAACAGAGTGGGGAAAGCATTTAGGTCTCTAGCGTGCATCCATTGTGCTTCTTCTACAGGATGGTTCTTAAATTTCACGAGATATCTAGAGTACCTTCGGCCAGTTCTAGTGGTCATGTAATCAGTGTCTATGATGGCTTCTGGTTCAAGGATTTCAGTCTCTTCTTCTAGTAAAGGTGGGTTTTCATAGACAGGGTGGATAGGTAATTGTCCTCTAAATGGTCTCAATAAACTAATATGGAAGGTATTATGAATTTTCCAATGTGATGGCAGTTCTAACTTGAATGCATTGTCATTAATCTTATGAATGATTCTAAATGGTCCGTAGAATCTAGGGGCTAATTTGACAACTGGATGTCTATCTACAGTTTGCAGTCTACGCTTTTCTATTCTAAGCCAAACATAATCATCAATTTTGAAATTCATGGCTTGTCTTTTCTTGTTGGCTTGTTTGGTATATGATTGTTGGGCTTTAGCAATCATATCCTTGACCTCATCAAAAATAGTGTTATGCATAACAGCAATATCATCGGCACTTTGTATTCTATTAGACAAAGATGCAACAGGTGTAGATAATCTATGTCCATAAATAACTTCAAAAGGTGCTTTCTTTGTAGATGTGTGAGGTGTATTATTGTAAGCAAACTGTAATAAATGCAAATGAGTATCCCATGTCTGAGGTTTAGAGATAGTGTATGCACGTAAAAGATCTAGAATAGTGCTATTTGTGGCTTCTGTTTGTCCATTTGTTTCTGGATGAAATGCAGATGAGAAATCAATCTTTGTGCCTAGATTTGCAAACAGTGTAATCCAGAAATTATTACAAAATCTAGAATCTCTATCTGAAATAATCACTTTCGGCAATCCATGGTTAGTAAAAACAGTTTTCAAAAATAATTGTGCTGCTTGAGATGCTGTTAAAGTTTTCTTACATGCAATGAAATATGCTTGCTTACTAAATCTATCTACAATTGTCCAAATCATGTCATGGTTAGATTTAGTATTTGGTAAGCCAGTAATGAAATCCATAGATATATGTTCCCAAGGTTTAGATGGAATAGATAAAGGCATTAATAATCCATACTGTTTACCATGATGTCTCTTTATTCTTTGACAAATCAGACATTCTGAAACAAAATTAGACACATCTGCATCCATATGCGGCCAATAAAAATCTTCAGTTAACATGCGTAATGTAGAAATGATACCTCTATGACCTTGATATGGGGGACAATGAATTTCATTCAAAACAAAAGATCGGAATGGAATAGTAACACACAGTCTCTTTTCAAAGAACATGAATCCATCATTATATGACAATAAATCAACAGGAATGAAATTATTTTGAACTAATTTTTGCCAATCAGAATGAAAAGTAATATCCTGGTGATATGTGTCTTTCATAGTAATCAAAGAATCAAAAGATATGATAGAAATGTTATGAATTGTAGGTCTTCTACTTAATGCATCGGCAACTACATTTTCTTTTCCAGGTTGGTATTGAATGATAGGATGGAAACTTTGAATGAATGAAGCCCATTTGATATGGCGGTCAGAAATTTGGGGTTGGCTAAGTAGATGTCTAATGCTTTGCTGATCGGTCTTTATCATGAATTCTGAACCCATTAAATAATGCTTCCATTGTTTCAATGCTTGTACAACTGCTAAGAGTTCCTTGTCATAAGTGGAATATTTAAGCTCAGAGGGTTTCAGCTTAGAACTAGAATATGCTATTGGATGGTTGTCTTGCATTAGCACGGCTCCTATTCCTGATCCGCTAGCATCGGTCACAACTAGAAAGAATGGTCTATTAAAGTCAGGCAATTGTAGAACAGGGGCATTGGTCAATGCACGTTTAAGTAAATCAAAGGATTTCTGCTGGTTTTCAGTCCATTGATAAACAATACCTTTCTTAAGAAGTTTGGTCAGTGGTAAAGCAAGTAATGAGAAATTACGTACAAACTTCCTATAGAAACTAGCAAGACCAAGGAATGAGCGTAATTCATGTACATTTTTAGGAATAGGCCAATGCAATATTGCGTCAATTTTCTTAGGATCAACTTTTATTCCTTCTTCTGATACAATATGACCTAGATATTCTATTTCTGTCTTAAAGAATTCACTCTTGTCAGGATTTGCAAACAATTGATTTTCTTTCAGTAATTGAAAAACTAATGATAAATGCTCATAATGCTCTTTTTCACTTTGACTGAACACTAAAATATCATCGAAGAAAACAATCACACAATACTGATATTTTAGAAAAATACGATTCATCATTCTACTGAAAGTGGCAGGTGCATTAGTTAATCCGAATGGCATAACTAAGAATTCGTAATGGCCAAACTGTGTCCTGAATGCAGTCTTAAATATGTCGGATCTATCTAACCTCACCTGATGATATCCAGATTTAAGGTCAATTTTACTAAATATAGAAGATCCTTGCAGTTTGTCCATAAGGTCATCAACTCTAGGTATAGGATACCTATTCTTTACAGTGATCTTGTTTAATGCTCGGTAGTCAATACACATCCGATAAGTATTATTCTTTTTCTTGACTAAGAGCACAGGTGCACCGAATGGAGAACTGCTAGGTCGAATTAAGCCTCTATTTAGTAATTCTTCTACTTGACTCTGGATTTCTTTTTGCTCTATTTGATTGTGCCTATATGGGGCTTTGCAAGGTGGTTGTGTGCCAGGTATTAGGTCAATCTTATGGTCTTCTGGACGTGATGGAGGTAAACCTGGTGGTAGGTCTTTTGCAAAACAGTCCTTAAAATATGCAAGAAATTCCTTATGTCTAGGGTGCATATGAGTTTCTTTTGCGTGCAATTCATTCACCCAAATGAGATATGATTTAGTATTCTTGCGTAGTGCACGTTTTGCTTGAGTATGCGAAAGCAGTGGAAACATATGAGATGCATGCATACCAAATAAGGTAATAGATTTTCCTTGAAAATTAATATTCATTGTGTGCGTAGAATAATCTATATTGGGATTATGTTGGTGTCTCCATGGCATTCCTAGAATAATGTCGCTAGACTGTAATGGGACAACTAAGAAATTTCTTCTTTCAATATATGGACCAATTTGAATTTCTAAATCTTGAACTTCTTGTGTGCCATTGTACCTAGTACCTAAAAATGCAGCTTTTATGCGATAGTGTGTAGGTACTGTATGCAATTTCAATTCCTTTACCAATTTTGCTGAAATAAAATCATGCGTACTACCGTCATCATGCAATAAAGTTCTTTCTTTTCCATGCACCATACATTTCATAGTCAACAATGAATGTAAAGTAGGCATACCTGGTAAAGTGTCGGAAATAGTAGTAGAATCATCTTCTTCTTCAGTGAAATCCGGCATATCCTCATGCTCGTCCTCGTCCATAGCTCCAAGGTAGTTGATATGTGCTGATGGCTTCTTTGAATGACAATTTGCTGCGAGATGGCCTGGCTGGTGACACTTGTAGCATACGATGGGCTTGGCTTTGGTCACATTATTTGCAATGGCTGGGAGTCTGGGTATATTTGGATTTGCTTGTTGGATAGGCTTAGGATTTGGATTGATAGTGGATGGTAATGCAGGTGGTTTAGGCCAATTCTTGCGGAAAGATGGTGATGAGAAACGACCTGGATTAAACCTTCTGAAATTTGAATTGAATTGTTTAGATCCATAATTACCGTTTGCTTGGAATGGCTGTGGTCGTCGATCTCTTCCACGTAACTTATCTTCAGTGTCGTGAGCTAAGGAGATGGCATCTTCAAGAGTAGCAGGCTTGAACATATTCACCTCAGCGTAGTAATGTCCAAGAAGTCCAGACATGTACTTCCGCTTATGGGTCGTCTCTGGTACGTCTTCAAGCATGCGTAGCTGTAGGAGTGCATTCCAAAAACGCTCTGTATACTGTGGTATAGGCTCACGGTCGCGTTGTTGCAGTAAATCCCATTGCTTGATTGCCTTCTCATGAAATTGCGGTGGAAGGAAATTTTGCATGAACTTCGTCTTAAAATCTTCCCATATAGCAGGACATTCTATGCTCTTGCGGACGACAGTCCACCAAAGTGATGCTCTATCTATCAGATGATTAGTAACACACTTGATTTTATCTTTCTCAGGATAAGTTTCCTCATGGAAATAGTCATCAAACTGGCTAATGAATGATAAAACAGTCTTTCCTTCTCTTATGCCATTGAAAGTGCGAAACTTGAAACTTCGTTTACTTATCTTGGATTCCTTGCGAATGGTTTGTGCTTCAAGAGTGGCGTCGATGGTACGGCGTATCAAATCTTCAGCTTGAGGTTCTTCTTTATCAGTGGACGCTCCTTGTAGCTTTGTCAATTGCGCTTGCAAGGCTTGCCTAGCTCTTCGCTCTTCGTCCAATTGTAACATGATAAGATCCAGCTTTTGCTCCATGCTAGGCTCGGGTAGGTCGTCTTCAGCCATAGGATCATCCATAAGTGGGGTAGTCATCCTGTAAAACTCAACAAACCTTTCTCACTCAAAATCAGTTAGCGGGATGAGCGTAGCTCAAATTTGGGGTTACAAGGCTATGTATTTTTGGGTATGTTCTTCTTCAATTTTCAGAAATTCTGAAATATTTCTGTCTCTATTTGCTGAAAGTACTTCAACGAACTTGCAGATAGGTAAAACAGCTTGCTGCGAACAACTTTCCAGTTCAGAGTTTTTGCAAACGAACAAGTCTTCTAGGAGTTTCGAGCGTTAGTCAGTTCTGATTTAGTCTGACTTGCAGAGTTGCAGACTTAACAGACTTGCAGGGTTGTTGACTTGCTGAACTTAGCTGACTTGCAGAACTTGCAAGACTTGATTAGTGTCGACTTGCGAAACTTGTCTTCTGGAGTGCGTGACCGAGAGTTTGCAGACTTATCTGCCTTCACTGACTTGCAGAGTATAGAGGTAACTTAAGCTTAATTAGTTAAGCTTAAGCTTAATAAGCTTAAGTAATGGAGAAATAGGCCGCCGTTTTTCAGTCGTGGGGGGGGGGGCCGTTTTTGATTCCGCCGAAAATTTCGGGGGTCCTCCTCTTGATCACCACTTGACGATTTGTTGCTAATCAAGCTTCTCTTAAGTTCTTAAGCTTTGTACTTAAGCTTTGTTAATGAAGAAGATAAGAAATTTCTCACTGTTCATCACGACTTGTTCATGGAGTTGAGGGAGTGGTCCTCCGCCGACAGAGAGTGGTCCTTCGCGATCTGACAGTAGAAACAGGGGTTCTTGATCGCCAGAAGTCTGCCTGTATCGACGGTTCGCGACGAGATTGACTGTAGAGGCCGTTTGTTCCTGGAGCTCCGCCTTCGCCCGAGATTGGTAGCGATTGGAAGCCCTTGATCTCTGCTCCGCTCTGATACCACTGGTGCGCAGATCGGACGCAGGTAGCTCACGTAGCGAATTCCCAAAGGTCCCCAAGAACAAAGCACTCTACTTTTTAGCACAAAAATCAATGTGAAAGCAAGCACGACATGAGACAAGAGACAAATTGGGTTGAATCTCCCCCATGCCTTGTGTGAGCGCTTCACAAAGCATGTATTTAATATATATTTTCAATCTTTTTGCTCAAAAATAGCCCAATTACAAAAATATACAAGCTTTTAGCTTTTGAGTTTGCTTTCTACCAAAAATAGGAAAATAAAGCTAATGGACGGTGCCCAAAGAGTCTGGCACGCCCAATCTCAATGTCCAAATAAAAATAACATATCCAGGCGCATAAGCGCATACAAAATAATAATAAATAGTCGATGTCTCTATAGACATAATCAAAATATAGGCGTGGCGCCTATCAAAATATAGTCGAAAGGTCGAAAACTCGCTAGACTCCAATGCTTTCCTCCGCCACTGCTGCTATCTCTACACATCAACTGAAGCATTCACAATCGTTAGTAAAATAACACAATTAAACCGACAAAAGTGAATACCTAGCAGTCTTCAGCTACATAAATAAATCAACTGGTTAGAAATAAATCCTAACCTTAATTTATTACGAGTGCGCACTCTAAACTCATAAACGTTTATTAATTTAATATGCATTTTGCGGAATCACCCGCTATGGAATCACCCATGTACACACTAAATTAATGAAACGCCCGAAAAGGACAGGCGTCCCCATCAACTTCTCGCACAAAGAATCCTCTTTGCGTATGAGCCCCGGTCATCTAAGTTTACGGAATCCACCGTGGAATATGCCTCCTGGCATCAGACCACTATTGAAAAAGACATCTTCAATGAAAGCATAGTTAGCTAGGGAATTCACAAAGCAATTCCACTATCGAAGAACTAACTGAGACAAGTCATCGTCTCAAAGATATGCAACATATCCAAGGTTGCACAATGGTACATTTGTAGAATGGGATCCCACACACTATAGGTCCCATTCAACTCATTGATCACTAACTGTGAGTCATCTTTAACCAATAATCGGTGAATACCACGACATTGGGCTACATTCAGCCCCATGATCTTGTATTTTGCCATATCTGGTGCACAGATTGGATGCTGTATGCGATAGTAGTGAATGCCGAAATGTCCTTAAGAACAAAGAACTCTACAAAATCTTCATAAATGAAAAAAGAGAGTTTGCACGACATGAGACAAAAAGACAAATTGGGTGCAATCTCCCCCATGCCTTGTGTGAGCGCTTCACAAGGCATGTATTTATAGATTTATTTATCTCCAAGCTCAAAAATAGCCCACTTTACAAATAGCATGCTTTTTTGTTTGATTTTGCCCAAATATAAAGTAAAGCATTTGGGCATCCAAAAGTCAGTGGGCTGTTGTTGAGTGTTGAAATGACTTGTTTTTTGGCTGATTTTTGTTGTTTTTGAGAGCTGAATGGTTGATTTTATGAGATGATTGATTGATTTAGAAGTGGTTTGAGAGTGTTTTAGATGATAATGATTGTGTTTTGGAAGTTCATGATGTTTGTTGGTGGTTCTGTGATGTTTTGATAGGTTCTGAATGGTTCTGTATACCTTCTGTTTTGTTCTGTTTTGTTCTGATTGTCTTCTGTAAAGAGGGATGGAGTATTGATTGATGAAGATTGAGAGCTTGAGAAAGCTTATTGAATGGTTTGTGAGAGTTTGGAATGGTTTGAGAGTGAGTTATGTGGTTTTGATGATCTTCTGTAATCTTCTGTAGGTCTTCTGTAGAGCTTCTGCTTCTGTTCTGTCTCTGTTCTGTTCTGTACTGTAGCTGTTCTGGTACTGTTCTATAGACTGTTCTGTATGCTTCTGTATGTGTTCTGTGGAATGTATGTGTGATTTTGGGAAAGTTTTCTAGCCTTGGAAAGAGGTGAATACAAGTGCAAAAGAGCTGAAAGAAGTGGAAGAAGTAGCTGCTGAAGACTCAAGTGAAGACTAGAGTGAAGTGACAGTAGTGAGCTGTGAAGAGACACTGTAGTGGCTCTGGTGACTCTTCATATCAGACATACCTCTTGGGAGGGGTATCCACGACCTAAGAGTGATTATTGAGTGTAATTTTTGAGAGATTGTAGTGAGGATATGATGTATTATTGATGGAGAGAGAGAGAGAGAGTCAGAGATAGCCAATTCTACTCAAACAGAGTGATTGTATATGAGAGATTGAGAGAGAAGACTATGAAGATGTTGAAGATGAATACTATGTGATGTATTTCCATTCAAAGATGGTGTATTCCTTTGCTTTCTTTGTTCTATAGATGGATTTTGTGAAGATATTGAAGAATATGGTTGATTCTATTAAAACCGTGGGAGATCTACATGATGCTGCATGAAGATTTGTTGTGCCTGGTGTTCTTTTCTTCATTGTGATCATATGAAACATGATAAACAAGCTTGTTGATGTTACAAGATAGATTTTCTTGCAAGAGAATTCCCTTTTCCTTGGTGTTCCTCTCGGGGCTCCATGTTTTTGGTGCGTAGCCGGGGAAACTTGCCATCAACAAGCACCAGAAGAGGCTGAAAATGAAGGAAATGGCATTGCCAAGAAGAGAAGAATTCAATGGATGTTTGTAAAGTTCCTTCTTCCACTGAAGAGTTGGAATTCCTCATAATCAAAGCCACTTTCCACAAGAAGTTCATCCCACAATGGCGGAAACATATCACCATCATGATGCATGCTCTATGTGGTGGACAATTTCCTCTTCCTGTTGAAAGCAGAAACTTGCATCTTGGTGGCAAACTGTTTGGGAACGAACTGAAGAGCAGAAACAGAGAGAATGACCATCCATGGAAGATTTGGCATTCATTGAGAAGTTTCCAGATAACATCAAGTGGGAGATTGTGAAGAAGCTTCAGGAGTCTTGGTCTGTAGAGGTTCACAAAGACAAGAAGGAAAAGAGTTGGAATTTGTTCGTGGATGCTCAACAGCAAGATACATGGGATGCTTGGTGTACTGATAATCTTCTGTTTGTTCAATTAGCAACCCACTGGAAGTTGGTAGACAGAGTGTTTTTCACAACATACACTGTTGAAACCATCAGAAGCTGGCATTACTATGATGATGGCACCACCACAATGCTCAGACGTATGCATTTTGACACCTTCAGAACCGAATACCTTCCTCTGTGCAGTGGCATGAAAGCAGAATTCAGGGACGTTGAAAAGAAAGAAGTAGAAGAAATGTTGGCAAGAGAGTCCTCCAGAGACTGAAGTCTTCTGTTAACCCTCTGTGGAGCACTAACAACATAGTGGAGCCACATCCCTGATGAATGACGCAATAAAGAGGCAAGCGTTAGAACGAGTCCAGAGGTACGTGAGAAGAGAGAAAGCAAGAATCAGAGCCGAGAGCGAGCTTGCAGCAGAAGCCGCCTTTGACGCCCTTGCGGAACTCTTTACAGAAGTCCCAATGGCACATCAAGCCCTTCCTCCTACTGGAGGTCCACTTCCAAGCCAGATCCATCCTGGAAATATTGATGACAGGCCAACGAATGTAGTTCCATTGCCAGTTTTTAAGGGAGAGTACAATGAAGACCCCGATCTTCATGTAGCAGAATTTATGGTAGCATGTGTGGCTAACAATGCCAGAACCCCTGAGCATTGGTTAGCAATATTCCCCGCCACTTTCAAGGGCGCGGCATTTCAGTGGTATGAGAGACAAGTAGCAGGAACTTTTGGCACATGGGACGACCTGAAGTTGGCCTTCCTCACTAAATTCAGGCGTGAAGGTTTTGAAGAGCGGATGAGAGAGGAATTTATGAACCTAAGTCAGTCTTCTGGAGAAAGAGTAGAAGCTTATGTCTCACGAATGGAATCCATCCTGAAGAGATGGACTAATCATAATCTAGATGATGGCATTCAAAAGGGAGTGTTTCTCAGAGGATTACAACCAGAAGTCCGTAAGTTTGTGGAGCTACAAAGACCAGCCACCCTGCAAGCTGCAACAGAAGGTGCAAGACTGTACGATGAAGTGGAAGCTAGATTGGCGATGAATACAGGAAGAGGAGTCCTACCTCCTTTGATGCCAGGAATGATGTATCCACCAAATGCAGTTCCAGGGACTGTTCCCTATCCCTACCAACAGATGCCCCCAGTCTCACAGTACAGTGCACCAAATCCACAGTGGCCACAATCCATGCCTCAAATGGTGGTTCAACCTCAACAACAATGGTCCCAACCAATTTTCTCAATGCCAAATCAGCAGCAACAGTGGAATCCTACCAACTGGAGCCAACAGCCAACAGTTCAAACAGGAGCCCTGAATCAGAACCAGAACAGAGACCCCTCTGTACCAGCCCAACCCGTTTATGCAGTGATTACAGAGACTCCTCAAAACCCTCCTGCCAGTACGTCCGGAGGAGAAATCTTAAAGGACTACTTATCCAACTCAGTTGCCAACATAAAAAAGGAGTTGATGGATGTGATTACAGAGCAACTACAGACGTTGAAGGTGAATACCGCTAGCATATCCAATGTTGTAGGAGCAGGAAGAGATGTGATGCGGTCAAATACTTGGTGTGGTAAGTGTCATCAAGCAGGCCATTTAGCCACTGAATGTACACGAAAACCAACCATTCCTGGAGCCTTCTGTTCCTACTGTTTGCAGAAGAACCATACAGAGGACATTTGCTCTCTGAAGGAGATGCATGATAGGAGAAGGAAGGAAGAAGACGCAAGATTTAACTTGCTGGAATCCAAAATGACAACACAAGATATTGGACCCAATCCGAGAGAGTTTGGTCCTAATTTCGGACCCAGAAGATTTCCTTCTCAAAGTTACAAAGGAAAACAGTCTGGCGGTGGTCAAAGATCAGAAGTGGAATATTACAGATGCGGAGAAAAGGGACACATTTCACCAAATTGTCCAAATCCTCGAAGGTCAGTGGATTACAAGCCCTTATGCAGTCGATGCAAAGGAGAAGGCCACACTGCAAAAGACTGTCCAAGTCCAGCCCCAGTGAAAAACAGTGCTATTGATAGTCCAGCCAAGGCCCAAGAGCCTACCTCCAATTTAGTGGAATTGGAAGTTGCTGCCATCACGCGTGCAAAGCAGAAGGAATCACCTACCCAGAAAGAAAATAACCCTCCTGCCAGAACAGTGAAGTTCAGTCTTCCACCAGAAGAACAGAACAAAACAGAGCCTAACAGTGCCGTACAGAGCCCTACAGTGCCACAGAGAGTTACAGAGACAGTTACAGAGACAGGACCAGAGGTCCAGGAGACAGAAGAGGAGGAAGTGCCACAATTGGCAGAAGAAGCTCCTGTAATTCCTCTGATGGAAGAAAGAGGGAAAATGAAAATGGGTGTTGCCCCATTCCCTAACCAGTTAGAGAAGCCAGTGGATCCTATTAAGGAATACGATCTAGTTAGAGATCTAGATACCTTTAAACCAAACCTCACATTCCGACAATTATTGATGTTGTCTCCCAGTTGCCGGAAAAGGTTCAAAAGTATACTGACAAAAAGACGTGGTTTAAGGATTGCTCCCTCAACAGCAACAAAGCCCAACAAGGATCCAGAGCCTGTAAAAGAAGTGGATGTGGCTAATGCTTTCCTAGATCCGGGTACTCCAGAGACTGGCATGTGGATAGAAGGCTGCTTCATTGCAAATGCACTGATTGATGGAGGCTCATCAGTGAACATTATGACGGATGTGACAATGAAGGATCTAGGCCTACAAGGTGTGCAACCAACCCAATGGCTCATTAGACTGGCGGATCAGAGTAGAATCAAGCCTTTGGGCATTCTTCCATATGTGAAGACTACAATGGCTGGAAAAGATTATTGGCTAACCTATCTGGTGGTGAAGCAAAATTCTTATGGTACATCCTATCCTCTGTTACTGGGCAGACCATGGCTTTATGAAGCCCGAGCAAGGACGGATTGGTTCAAAGGAACCTTGACTTTGGGTAGAGGACCCAACAAAGTGGTGCTGAAACTGTATGGTTCTCAAAAAGGACATGGATCCACCTCCTTGGAATTATCTTCTGACTCCCCTAATGAGGCTACAGATGGAACATCAGCAGACGAAGATGCTGTCAAACAGATCCTTCCCAAGAAAACAGTGGTACATTCCTTAACAATGTATATTGTAAGCCGACTTCCAACAGATGCAAAGCCATTATCAATGGGTGAATACTTCCTGCCTGAACCGGGCATGACTTCTGAAATCACTTCTGACAGTGAGATAGAAGCATGGATGTACTGCTCTCCCTGTTACATGGCCACAGCAGATACAGAGGCAGGAGAGGAAACAGAGAATCTGTTCTTCTGTTACAGAGCTCCTACAGAGACAGAGACAGAGACAAAGACAGAAGCAGAAGCAGAAGCAGAAGCAGAAGCAGAGACAGAGACAGAAGAGGATGAATATGATATGGACGAAGAAGATTATGAAAGTGAAATGGAAGGGTCTATCCCACCTGAAGAGGATACATTTGAAGAAGAAGTTCCAAAAGCATCAGAAGCAGACGAGCTCATGCTACGGGACAGAATGGCAATGGTACCATTTGGTTTGGTAAATGGATCTTCTCATATGCAAAACCTTTATACGAAATGGATTAAGAAGAGCAAGCCATCTTTCAAGAGTGGCTCCTGCCGTCCTAACCCATCCTTGCCAAAGAAAGATGATGATGATGCACCGTGCCAACGAGCACCAATCCCACCAACCCAACAGGCATCAGAGGGTCCCTGTTATGTGACGTTCTTGGATGTGTCATCTTCAGAAGAGGAGTCTTCAAGCCAAGAGGTAATTAGTTTTGAAACCAAACCCGAAACAGCTCTAATCCCATTCCAACGTCTTAAAGAGCAACCTAAGTCTCCACCAAAAGAAGAAATTGGTTCTAGTGGGACATCAGAAGAGGACACCACTCCCTTGAAGGAGTCGGATCTCTACCCAGAAGCAGTCCGTGGAACCTTCATCCGTGAAGTAGAAGGTGAAAGGCAGTTAACCTTTGTGGATGCAGATGGCACTGAACGCCACTTGAAGGTGGGTAGCAGTCTCGCAGAAGAGGAGTTGTCAACCTTGTACAACTTGTTGAAAGAAAATTTGGACGTGTTTGCGTGGTCCTACAAAGACCTAAAGGGGATTGATCCCACAATATGTCAACATCATATTGACTTGGAGCCTGATGCCAAGCCAGTACGGCAACGACAGAGGCGAATGAACCCGAATTATTCGACATTGGTGAAAGCGGAGCCACTGAAGCTTCTGGAAGCCGAGTTCATCTATCCAGTGGCAAATAGTGAATGGGTTTCACCCATCGTGGTTGTACCCAAGAAGAATGGAAAATTGCGAATATGTGTGGATTTCCGAAAGCTCAATTCCAAGACGAAGAAGGATCACTTTCCTATCCCTTTCACAGACCAACTGTTGGACACAGTGGCAGGACATGAGCTTTATTCTCTTTTGGATGGATTTAGCAGATACAACCAAGTCCAAATAGCAGAAGAAGACCAGTCCAAAACAACCTTCACCACAGAATGGGGAACCTATGCTTACCGGGTGATGCCGTTTGGGCTCTGCAATGCCCCTGCTACTTTCCAACGAGTCATGATGGCCGCATTTCAAAATCATCTGCACGACTTTATTGAGGTATATTTGGATGACTTTTGTGTCTATAGTTTGATCCATGAACACTGGGAACACCTGGAACAATGCTTTGACCGATGCCGAGAGTATGGGATTTCCCTCAACCCTGACAAATGCATCTTTGGGGTTTCTTCTGGAGTTCTGTTGGGCCACATTGTCTCTGCACAAGGGATATCAACAGACCCTGCAAAGATTGAAAAGATCGCAGCTCTGGCAGCACCCACCAACCTCAAACAGTTGAGGGGATTCCTAGGCCATGTGGGTTACTACAGAAGGTTCATAGCCCACTTTGCAACAAAGGCAACCTCCTTGCACAAGCTCCTGAGGAAAGATGCAGAGTTTACTTGGACAGAAGAATGTGACAAAGCCTTCCACACTCTGAAGCAGTGTCTGATAGAGGCACCCATTCTGCAACCTCCTGATTGGACGAAAGAGTTCCATGTACACACTGATGCATCTATTGAAGGCTTAGGCGCAGTCCTATGCCAGAAGGGCTCCTCGAAGCTGGATCAACTGATCTATTATGCAAGCCGAAAAGTCACTGATAGGGAACGGAACTATACAGTGACAGAGCTGGAGTGCCTGGCAATGGTGTTTGCCCTGGAGAAGTTTCGCCACTATCTCCTATCCACCCACTTTAAATTTTATGTGGATCATGAGGCCCTGTCCTTCTTGATGAATAAAGCAGATGTGAAAGGACGTATGATGAGATGGCTCCTTTTATTCCAGGAGTTCGACTTTGAGATGATTACTAAGCCTGGTCGTTCCCATGTTCTGGTTGATCATCTGTCGCGTATCCCACAAACTGCAGACGAGGAGCAGGATGATCCAGACCTCCCTGATGCTTCCCTATTCTTGGTAGAAACTGTAACTCCCTGGTATGCAGACATTGCCAATCTGCTGGCAACCCAACAGTATCCTCCTGGTATCTCTGGTCGGGAAAGGAAGAAGCTCATGCTAGAATTAGCCCCATACACCCTGCTCGGTGGTGCACTGTACAAGAAAGGCAAAGATGAAGTGCTCCGAAGATGTGTTGCAGGAGAAGATATTGGGATTGTTCTGAAGCCTTGCCACGACGAGCCATGTGGAGGTCACTTTGCAGGAGAAGCTACAGTCAGGAAGGCTCTGCTAGCAGGATATTGGTGGTCTACCATTCACAAGGATGCCTATGATTACTGTAAAAGATGTGATGCTTGTCAAAGAATGGGGAAACCCACGAAGACAAGTGCCATGCCACTGCAACCTATCCTTCCCTTAAAGCCGTTTGAGAAGTGGGGCATCGACTTCGTAGGTTCGATCGACCCTCCTACCAGAAGGAAACAGAACAGATACATCCTCGTCTGTACGGATTATGTCACAAAGTGGTGTGAAGCTAAAGCCCTAAAGCGGGACGATGGTAACAGCGTGGCCCTGTTCATGTACGAGAATATCATCACCTGTTTTGGCAGTCCCTTAGAGCTGGTAAGTGATAGAGGCACTCATTTCCTCAACAAAGTCATGGAAGAGTTGACAGAGTTGTATAAGATCCGCCATCGCAAGTCCACTCCTTATGACCCCAGAGCCAACGGCCAAGTCGAAGTCACCAATCGCATCCTCTGCTCGATTCTGACAAGAACAATTGCCGCACATCGTCGTGATTGGGATGATCGACTTACAGAGGCCCTCTGGGCGTACAGAACCTCCCATAAAGTAGCAACGGGACAGACACCTTTCCAGTTGGTGTATGGTACAGAAGCAGTTTTTCCTGTTGAACTAGAACTACCCTCTTTGAGAGTAGCTATCAAAGAGCGTTTGGGGGAGGATGATTCATTGCAACGCCGTCTCCTGCATTTGGAATGTTTGGACGAAATTCGTAGGATGGCTCTACAGTGCATGGAAGCCACGCAAGCTCGACGTAAGGCTTACCATGATAGCTTCATCAAGCACAAGGAGTTCAAAGAAGGTGATTTGGTCCTAGCCTATGATTCACGATTTGGCAAGTTTCCTGGCAAGCTCTAGCAGCGGTGGATGGGCCCCTATAAGGTACTTGCCGTCAACCCGAATGGTTCTGTCCAAGTGCAGACCGTTGATGCCTCTGATGATCCCTTTCTGATCAATGGATATCGCCTGAAGAAGTACTTCCCTCCTTGGGGATCTTGACAATTATGGTCACTTGATCTTTTCCCTCGTTGGCACGGCACTGTACTTGTTATGATGCTACTTCTGATAGCCGTTCTTCAGTCACTCCTGATGAAGTGGACGCAACCCTCTGTCCCCTCAACTCCACCCTCCAGCCTTGATCTCTTATCCTCTATTTTTCACCAGCGACAGTGGCGAGGTTAGTCTTGATACATGGTCTTTCTACCATTCCCTTGCTCAATTTGCAAAGAAAAAAAAAAAAAACACAACATATCGGTCATGGGAGAAAAGGACTTAGGTCCCTGTCATGCCGACCTATTCTTCGAGAAAAGGTGGAAACACCCTCGGGAATAGGGGAAAATAAGAAAAAGAAAAAGAAAAACAAAGAAGAAGAGAGAAAAAAAAACAAGAAAAACAAATCTGTTATGAGAGAAAAGGAAGCAATTCCCTGTCATAGCAGGCGTCGTTCCAAGAAAAGGTGATAAACACCCTTGGGCGAGAAGCTGGCTGTGGAAAAGGTGGTAACACCCAGCAGTCCAGAAAGGGATTCATTAATTGATATTTCCAGGATCCAATTCCGAAGCTGCCTCCCTTGGTACGCTGCGTCCTGGGTCTCTCTGCAAAGTGTCTAACTGTCCTCTAGCAGATGACATGTCCTATTCAACACAATGTTCGATTTGATAGTTACCTCCCTGGGTACGCCTCTTTAACAATTGATGACGCGATCTTCATCGACAAACAATAGAGTGATGAGAGCTTTCATCCTATCCGGATGGGGAAGTGAGTATGGTTGCCCCCTGTATTTATCAACAGAGCGTGAGACAGAGGGTGGGGCGAGAGACCAGTCTTTTCCCTTCAAATCAAATGAGAGGAGAGAAGTGTGAATGAAGTGTTGCACACAGGGATGGGCCTCTCAATGCACAATGCACGATTTGTTTCTGTGCACTGCACCATAAGGCTCCCTGGCCTTCCTTCTCGCACCGTATGCCGGCACAGGGCGGGATGCACAGTTGCACCATCAAATGCGCACAAGGCATACAACCTTTGCACAAGTGACTGTGAGGATTACATCAATGGGTTTCAGGAAAAGGCTGCCCTCTTGTATCTATCCACAGAGCGTGAGACAGCGGGTGGGCTGAGTGTGACTGGAGTTTCTTCAATCAAATATCGAGAGGTGAGATTGAGGGACGTTACGACATTTGGAGTCAGGTATGTTCCCGTTTCCCTATGCACCCACGGGATGGGTCTTTGCTGTCATCACAAGACACGTCACCCTGTTCTGTACACTGCACCGTAAGGCTCCCTCGCCTTCCTCCTTGCACTTATGCCAGACGGGTTGGACGCACTACTGCACCATCAACTGTGCACCCTGGCATACTCCTTCTGCACCAATTCCCCTTTGACGATTCCTCAATCGGGTATGAGATATGGGTTTTAATCATTCTTTCTCAAGTGATATTAGTCATGGGGCGAGTGACTGTTCTTTCATTTCAATTAAGTGATTGTGAGTTGAGTGCAATATCCCTCATCATCGACAAATTTCCTGTGATTCCTTCCATCAGCTACCTCCCTGGGTGCTGCCGCATGGTCCCTTCCATGACGGATGTGTGCCGAGAAGATGCCTTGGTCCCTCCAGCGCCGACAACAACCATGGACGTGCCATTGACACTCAACCTTGATTCTTGCCGAAACGGGCCAAGTTTTTCTAACCCTACAACTTCTGTTTCTTAGTGACAGTCATGTTTTAAGTGTGGGGACGTTAGTGGATGGTCTGCGGCGTGGTCCTAGGTCCCTGTTGCTCGGTTAACCCTATCCGTTAAGGTCTTAAGTGTGGGGACGCGTCCCTGCGCGTCTACATTGCATACCCTTTGGCATATGCCTCAACCTGCTCATGCATGCCATGACTTGCTTTTACCCTCCTGGGGTCCCTTCCCATCCACCCGTTTATGTTCCATCCACCCTTGGGGCTGTTCCCTTGTAGTTTTCCTTCATTCCTTGATTTTGAGGTCCTACTATGTGATTGCACCCTACGTTCACCAAGTCCAAATCCAACCTTATAGCCCTGTTCCTCCCTTTGAACTGATCATTTTTCCTTTTTACCTACCCCTGTTCCGGTGCACAGTTTTTGAGTTATTAATTTTTGAAGCATTTTGCGCAATTTAGCCGGTTTTCCATGTGAACGCGCTTTTCTTGCTTCGAAACTAGGATTTCACGTCCTAGCCCTGACAATCACTTTTCCCCTGACATTTTTCCTTTTTACTCCGAGTCATTTTGATACACGGTTTGTCCGTTATTAATTTTCCGGTTTTTTAAGGCTTTTTCATGCGTATTTTCGACATTTTCCCATGTGAACTTGCCCTATTTGCATCGGAATTCCAATTTGATCTGACATCCGTGTCCCCTGTGCCTTCCCCCACCTTTTTCCTTTTTCCTCCACCCTTTTTCGACTTCCGGATTTTTACTTATTAAATTTTAAATGAGTTTTCGGGAGTATTTTTGGAGTTTTTCACATGTGAACCCCTTTTACTTCCACCGGAACTGCGGTTTAATGTGATAACCCTGTGCCACCCCTTCCTGCGGGCATTTTTCCTTCTTACTGCATGTCATTCTGGTGAATGGGTTGTCCGACATTAATTTCCGATCCCATTTTCAGGTTTGTTTTTTTGGGTTTTTCCCATGTGAACGCGTCTTATCTCCGTCGGAATTATGTTTTGATGTGATAGGATTGTCAGGCACATCTTTTTGCACAGTTTTCCTTTTTTCTGCACCTCATTCTGATGCACGGATTTTTTGATATTAATTTTTAATTGCATTTTTTGGTTCATTTTTTGTGTTTTTTGCACGTGACCGCCCTTTACCCCTCCTGGAATCTCCGTCCCGTATTTTCCTTGTTTTCCGCCTGCCATCCTGCCCACTTTTTGTTTTTACGCTATTTTGTTTTGATATCCGGATTGGGAGTTATTAATTTTTCTTTATTTTTACGTGTATTCGCGCGCCCGTTTTGCGCGTGAACACGCCCTTTTTCGATTTTACGAGTCTTCACGCGCCCCGGTCGTGTCCGCATAACCCGTACCGTCTTCCCAGCGTCATTTCAATCCCGTTACGGCAAATTTTTTTACCCCGCCCCGCGCATGTGCGCGGGACGAGGGTACGCGCCCTTGTCCCTTACCCCCCTATTTCCCTTGTCCCTACCCACCCCTTACCCTCTTGCCCCCTACCCAACCCATGGCCCCCCCATGGGCCCCCTACCCTATTTACCCACCTGCCCACCCCTTCCCCCCAACTGCCCACCCCTTCCCCCCAACCGCCCACCCCTTTTCTCTCTCCTTCTCTCTCTCTCTCTGTCCGACGTCTCTCTCCTTCCCCTCCTTCCTCCACCTGCATCACCTCGGTCTCCACCTTCCTCCCCTCTCCCTCTCCCCCGCAGCCTTCTTCTCCTCGCCCACCTCTTCATCATCTCTTCCCTCTCCTCCGCCTCTCGCCCACCTCTCGCCCATCTGCCCCGCCCTTTCCTCCATCTCCCCCACTGCTCGTCTGCACGGCCGTCCCTCCTCCCTTTCCCTGCCGTCCGCCGCCTGCCTCCCCCCGCCGCCCCTTCTCCCTCCCTTCTCCCTGCGCCTCCCTTCTCCCTGCGCCTCCCCCCGCCGCCCCTTCTCCCTCCCTTCTCCCTACGCCCCCCTCCCTCCCTTCTACCTCCATGCCCGCCCTTCCTCCCTTCTCCCTCCCTGTTCGTTCTCTCCCTCCTCTTCTTCCTCCCCGTCCGTCTGCCCGCTCCCCCTCCTTTGCCGGAAGTCGACGTCGCCTCCAGCCCTCCTTGCCACGCAGTCAGGCATCGCCACGCAGGTCGCCGAAACGCCGCCGCCTTGTTGCCATCCGACGCCGAAACGCCGCCGCCGTGCCGCAACGCTGCCGTCCGCCGCCGAAACGCCCGCCCCTGGAGCCGCCACCGCCACCACCTTCTTCCTCCTCCACCTTCCACCACCACCTCTTCTTTTAACTCTACCTAGGTTAGTTACTAACCTTAATTTACTTAATACTAACCTAAGTTAGATTAAAAACTAACCTAAGTCAACCTCTAACCTACCTTAAGTTACAGACTAACCTAACTAGGGTTAGGATTCTACTAACCTAACTCAGGTTAATTCCACCCCCACTCACTAACCCTAGGTTAGTTAGTCTAACCTTGGTTAATTAGACCAACCCCTAGCCTAACTTAACTTGACTGACCAATCCCTAGACTAACTTACTTGACCTAACTAACCTAGACTAACTCTGACTAACCTAAGCAACCATGACTAACCTGATTTGACTTAGGTAGACTAACATGACTTACCCCCACTAACCAGACTTAACCGACTTATGCCTAACTGACTTATCTGATTAATGTGATTTAGGTGATTTAATTAATCACTACATTAATTTTTCCATTAAAAAAATTCAATTTTTTTAAAAAAATTCCTTTTGTTTTTTGCCAATTTGTGGGAATTTGTCCGCTGGAAATTGCCTACCCTAAAATTTCAAAAAATTAAATATTTCCTCATTTAATCCCCTAAATTGCCAATCAATGTAGAAAATTCATTTACAAATTGTAAAAAATTCTCAATTTTTTTTAAAAAATTCTAAAAAATTCCCCTCACCTCCCTTGCTCATTTTCCATTTATTCAACCATAAATACTCCCAACTTAACACAATAACAACAATAAAAAAATAAAATAAAAAAACATAAAAATACACATAAAAATAAAAAAACCAACACAAAACCAAATCCACACATCCGCTAAGGTGTTGTTGTTGTTGTTTCATCAGTGATCTTTACTTTTCCTTTACTGGATTTACTTCTTTTGGGAGACTCTTCCGTGCGCATTTCTGCATTACATATACACCTCTTCCAGGTATTTATTTTATGTATTTTATTTATTTTTATTTTCCCCCTTAATCACACATTAATTGTTAAAATGAACCCTTTAATTCACCCACAGTTTCCACGCGCATTCGCGCTCAACACACATTCTTTTTAATTAAAATCAACCCGCCGTTCACTTAGCACGCGCTACGTGCGCTAAAGAGGCACTTTAAAATTTTAATTAAAATAAACCAGCCGTCATATGAGCACGCGCTGGCAAAAAAGCACTCCACATCACCTTAATTTGTAATCAATGAATTGCATTTAGAGACCCAGTCGGGAATCGAAGTCCGGGAATCGAATAACTGCACCGTTTTAACCTAATAATTGGTAATTTAATTTATAATAAGGAACCGCCGTTTTCTTGCTAAGGTTTATCACCTAATAAAAATTCACCCATTTTTAATAATTGATTAAAATAAACCCTTCATTAAATTAATTCCCCCCTTACTGCACTTAATTCCTTTTTTTTTAATGAATCGTTTCGTGGGATGGGTTTGCGCCGTCATTAGAGTTGTTTTCCATGGTCCAGTCTTGGTTTATCACAGATATAGTATTGATATGTGTCGGATGTGGTCTTATTTTGGTTTCCTGTCTTAGTTACGGTTACGGGTACGGTATGCAGTTTTTTTCTTTTGTTGCTTGCTACGGGGTTCAAGGTGTTTGTCTGATGCATCGCATGAAGCTTTCGGTCGCATTTGTCTCAAGGTCATGTCAAATTTTTTCTAGGATGTGGTTTGCTTGGGGTTAGTTGGTCGTGTCTCGTTTTATTGGTAATTCTCTTATCCTTGGTTTTTTGTCTATTGCTTTGCAGGCATTCTCCTTGATTGTCTGTGTTTGTGGTGTGTGTGTAACCATCTGAATGGCGCCTTCTCATGCTCCTCCCCCTATCCAGTACGTCCCATTAGTTAGTAGGGATTACTTTTCCCTACTTACTTTTAAGTCCCTCACGAAGGCGGGACTTGCTGCTTTTGTGGCCACTCCTTTTCCATTGCTTCCAGAGGATCCGTCGTTATGTGATGAGTTCCTGGCCTCTTACAGCAAGAAGACAGGAGTAGTCCAAGGCCTGTCTATGACATTGACATCTCGAGGCTTAGGGAAGGCTCTGTCTTTACCCTCCAAAGGAGAACCTTTTGTGACCACTCGTCAGCTCTTCTCTAATGAAGAGATTCTAAAGCTGTTGCAGAAGCAGACAAGGGAAATCCTTGATGTTAAGAAGGTGATAAACTCTTCAGGAGTTTCCTTTTCTATGATTACTGATCCCGTATGGAAGACGATCTGTCAGTTCCTTCAGGACCGGTTTATGCCTGCCAAAACACCATCCCACTATTTGTCCAAAGAGCTTTTCACAGCTTCCAGGATGGTGCTGAAAGGAGTTGCTATTGATTGGAGCACTTACCTCCTCACTAAAATGGATCAGCATTTTGTTAAAGTCAACAGGGGTAATATTACCAATGTTACCTATGGATCATATTTGTCTGCCTTCTTGACCTATTCAGGTTTACAGAAGACTGTGCCTCCACCTCCTCCATCAGATCCAGTACCTCCTCCTCCACCTTCAGAAGAGTCAGAACGACATAGAGGATGATGATTCTCCGCCTCTCCTGGTCATACAGCGCAAACGCTTGAAGAGGGTAGCGGATAAAGCTCCTTCCATACTTCCTTCAGTGCCTATCCCTGCTACCTCTGGCAGTGAACTCCCTGGGTATCTCACTTGCAATAACCTGTTCAGAGCACATCGAGAAGGATCCTTGGAGATCTCAGTTCCTTCCCTGAACAGTCTCGTCTCAGGAGATGCCATTCCTTTCCTCTGCAAGGATATTCAAAGTTCCATTGAGTTGTCAGTGACAGCCTGTGTTCAACAGCTGTACACGTCTTTCTATGAGGAGCTCATGCAGTCTAAGGACCGGTTGCATAAGGCAACATCTGAGTTAGCTTCTGCTAAGGATACCCTAGCAGATTTATTTAAGCAAATGGAACAACAAACCCAACTGGTTGCCACCCAAAGCGATGAGATTTCTTTATTGAAGACCCAGTTACTCGAGGCTCAATCCCAGGTTACTCGCCTTTCAGAGGAGAAGGAGAGGATGTCCAGCGAAGCGAAAGAATTCCAAGTTCTCTTAGATGACAAGCTTTCAGCTTTACAGACTGCTAATGACACAGTGGCCAACCAAGCCTCCCAAATCCAGCAGTTGCAAGATCAGCTTGCAAAGTCCCGCTCTGTTCCTCCAAGCCCTCCTGTTCCATTAATTCCTTCTCTTTCACAGCAGGACTTGGCTGCTCTTCAGAGACAGGCTACTTTGTGCCCTCTATTCCAAGATAAAGTGGAAAGATTGCAGTCCAGAATGGACTTGTTATGGTCTACCTTTGAACAGTTTCAGGAATATGTCTTACCAGACCATTCTTTCTTTGTCCACTACCACTTACAGAAGTTGGTCTTCTACATGAAGCTTTCCACGATGGATTTACCTTTTCCAGAGGATGGCTGGAGTGGGGCTTGGTCTACTGAGTTGTTGACAGAGGTAGTCAGAATGGTCTTTGAAGATTCTGTCACGCCAGATACCATGTTGATGTCATCCATGTATCTCCGAGGAGATTTGTTAATTCCAGATGAGGTAGATATGGCATGGTATGTAGGGGATGTGGTCTTACAGGCTGTTTTATATGTCAATCATTTGGAGTTGCGCATAGCTGACATGTTCCAAAGTTATTCCTCCAGAGTAGCTGATTGTCATGATAATTCGTGGCATCCCATGATTGATTCAGTGGTCCTAAATCAAAGACAAAACACAGCTCCTACCTTTGCCCAGAGTACTAACCAACTGAGGATGGATCTCTTAACCTATCTTTCAAAACATAATCCGTTTGATGCTACCTTCTTTGATGCCTATCATAGACAATCTCTCTTAGGACCTTCTGTTCCTACCCTTCTCTATTACCAACAAATGGCTCACCGCTATGCTATATATCTTTCCCTTTGTCAGTCTAATTCCACAATTATTTTACCCCTTCTTTTCCAACCTTCATCTTTCCCTCAAATTCCTATTTTCACTTACTGTTCCTTTATTGAGGATAGGGTATTTTTCCCTTCTCCACCCTGTCTTTCTCCTTCCATTAATGTACCCTCCACATTTCCTATTTATCAGTTAACACAGTTCCTTAGTGATTCCTTACAAATTTCTGCCACTCCTTCTTTAACCTTTTCTTCCTTTTATGATTTTTCCTATCCTTCCCTACATCCACTTTCACTTATTCCATTACCCTCTCCTAACACTTCCATATCTCAACCACCTCAGTTGGTTAGTGACTGTGACGGTTTTGATAATCAGATTTCCAGAAGAAGGGGATGGAGTTCGGATGATTGCCTTACAGGACCGCAGATTAATTGGCCAGTAATTCCATGAGAATGGACAGCTTCCAGTCAAGCTTATCAAAACTATGTTCATTTTGCCCAGCAGTATTCACAGTCTGCAGATCCTTCAGTGAGATTAACTGCTCACTTTGCTTGGTACCTGGCGTATATGCATAGGCACTCTCATAATGATTCCAAGCCTATTCCAAAGTTATGCATGAATGTCAATGTTAGCATTGATTCCCAACAACTGGAGATATTGTATTTTCATGCCCTCTGTTTGCCTAGCAGATACTTGGTCCTGTTGGAAAGGATGTGCTGTCTCCAATTTTTTCAAAATCCTCCCAAAAACTTTGTAGATGAATCCTTATCTATGGATCGATTCCGACAACATCAATCTTTTAAGAGGGATCATCTTCATTGATACCTTTCCAATGTATAATGGAAGCTTTTAATGAATAACTCTCTTTTTGAAGAAGTCATTCAGATGGTTGTGTTGTGTATTAGTGTTTGTGTTGTGAGTTCATTTATGTCAAACGAACGTGGTGGTTTCCTATTGGATTTCGTGTACGAGCTACATTTTGGAAAATTGTGGTGCTGGGTTCGTGGTTGGAGAGTTGAAGCAGATGCTGATGAAGAAGAAGCAAACTCTTATATCCTTTACAAAATTTGTTGAGATTTTTAGTTTGATAAGAGGTGTTAATGTATAAAGGGTTTTCCTTTCTTTGTATTTTTCTATCAGAAATAGGTTATAAGTTGGGGTCGTGGTGGATGGATTCTTTTTGAGGAGATATTGAAGATCAAAGTTGAGCTTTTCCCTGAACTTGTATTCCCTTTTTCCTGGGTCGCGAGGACGCTTCCTTATTAAGTGTGGGGATATGTTGAGTGTTGAAATGACTTGTTTTTTGGCTGATTTTTGTTGTTTTTGAGAGCTGAATGGTTGATTTTATGAGATGATTGATTGATTTAGAAGTGGTTTGAGAGTGTTTTAGATGATAATGATTGTGTTTTGGAAGTTCATGATGTTTGTTGGTGGTTCTGTGATGTTTTGATAGGTTCTGAATGGTTCTGTATACCTTCTGTTTTGTTCTGTTTTGTTCTGTTTTGGTCTGTTTTGTTCTGATTGTCTTCTGTAAAGAGGGATGGAGTATTGATTGATGAAGATTGAGAGCTTGAGAAAGCTTATTGAATGGTTTGTGAGAGTTTGGAATGGTTTGAGAGTGAGTTATGTGGTTTTGATGATCTTCTGTAATCTTCTGTAGGTCTTTTGTAGAGCTTCTGCTTCTGTTCTGTCTCTGTTCTGTTCTGTACTGTAGCTGTTCTGGTACTGTTCTGTAGACTGTTCTGTATGCTTCTGTATGTGTTTTGTGGAATGTATGTGTGATTTTGGGAAAGTTTTCTAGCCTTGGAAAGAGGTGAATACAAGTGCAAAAGAGCTGAAAGAAGTGGAAGAAGTAGCTGCTGAAGACTCAAGTGAAGACTAGAGTGAAGTGACAGTAGTGAGCTGTGAAGAGACACTGTAGTGGCTCTGGTGACTCTTCATATCAGACATACCTCTTGGGAGGGGTATCCACGACCTAAGAGTGATTATTGAGTGTAATTTTTGAGAGATTGTAGTGAGGATATGATGTATTATTGATGGAGAGAGAGAGAGAGAGTCAGAGATAGCCAATTCTACTCAAACAGAGTGATTGTATATGAGAGATTGAGAGAGAAGACTATGAAGATGTTGAAGATGAATACTATGTGATGTATTTCCATTCAAAGATGGTGTATTCCTTTGCTTTCTTTGTTCTATAGATGGATTTTGTGAAGATATTGAAGAATATGGTTGATTCTATTAAAACCGTGGGAGATCTACATGATGCTGCATGAAGATTTGTTGTGCCTGGTGTTCTTTTCTTCATTGTGATCATATGAAACATGATAAACAAGCTTGTTGATGTTACAAGATAGATTTTCTTGCAAGAGAATTCCCTTTTCCTTGGTGTTCCTCTCGGGGCTCCAGCTGTGCCCAAATACAAATATCAAATGATGAAATATTTAATCAAGTGCCTATGTGCATACAAGATAATAAATGTTTTGTCAAGTGCTTTAGTAAATAAGTACATTTAAATAAATATTGGTGCCACACCTTTAGTGATAAGGCACACACCCATTAAAAATAGTAATTATTCTAGGCATTTTGAATTCACGCCATCGCTCGGTGCTACCCAATACCTTCATCGATTACTCTACACATCAACTAAAGCATTCACAATTGTTAGAAAATAATAATATAAAACCCAACAAAAGTGAATACCTAGCATTCTTCAGCTACAAATAATTAAATAGGTTGGAACTCCATCCTAACCTTAATTTAATTCGAGTGTGTAGTCTAAACTCATAAACGTCCATTAATTTGATATGTATTTTGTGGAATCACCTGTTGTGGAACCACCCACGTGCACATTAAATTAATATGATGCCCAAAAAGGATAGGCATCCTCATCAACTTCTCGCACAAGGAATCCACCTTGTGTATGAGTCTCAGAAAATAAATAGTTTTAAGGAATCCGCCGAAAAACCTCACAGAATTCACCATGGAATATGCCTCAATTTGGACAAAAAATGCTTCAAAAAATGCACTTTTGTTAATCATAGGATTAAGGAAAGGGCCAAAGAGAGTTTTCACGTGTGCAAGAATATGGTATTCTTGTCTCCTCCTTTTTGGAGATAGTAGAGTCCACTTCGTGGTTCTCTTCTCTCTTTTAGCCAAAATCTCCAAACTCTAACATGTTTTGATGGTCCCGAAGTCCTTATTTACTTATAAAATTTGACAAAATCGGTTATGATAACGATGTTGTGAAGTTAATAATAACTTTTTTGAAAGTAGGGAGCTTTTGGCGCCCGCACTATATTTTCATTAGTCTTTTCAGTATTTTTTCTTTGTTCATTTGTCTTTCTCGGTGAGCTTCTTTCTTTGCTCATTTTCCTTTCTAAGTGAGCGCTTTTCTATGCAATTTCAATCTAAGTATGACATCCAAAAGGCAGCCATCTCGTTTAATAAACTCATGCACTGTCTATGGCCAAGGAGTAGACGGAAATTGGGAGCCCAAAACCTTTTGCATAAATGATTGGGTGACCATGTTGCCCTCTTGCAAAGGCTCTCACAAGGTCAAAAAAAAAAAGAGAGAGGATATAAAACATTACTAGAAAGGGCGTATCATTACTTTCAAAATTATGCATGAAGGGTGATTAGTCAAAGTGCAACATGTTTACATGGCCAAGGATATGCACTTATCTCCATATGAACGTGTTTGCCAGTAGACACATTATAAGTCTTAAGTTGATAACATATATGATTTTTTTTTTCATTTAAGAAAGTATTAATATTGAATTCTTTGTTGTAGATATATTTCCATCAACAAGTACTGAATGGCAACTTGTGGAGAGTTTGAGTGGAACTTTGAATGTGATTCATAAGGCATTTGCAGACATTATATATGCTGATGAGACCGTCGGTTCTTTCAGTGAGAGAAGAATTTTTATATATTACGCACAATATGTGGTTCCATCTAAAGAGGGTACATATGGACATATCAAGGATTTGCCATTGCCAAGTCTCTCCTCTCTTATTTGGGAGGTTCCTGATAAGGCAACCATGCATAGTTTTAAATTCAAAATATGTCAAGATATTCAAAAGTCCATGACAGTTGGAAGGATCTCAAGAAGAATACGCCTGTCATGGTTTATCCCCTTACATATCTTTGTGGGTTGCTTCAAAATAGCAAACTTATAGAGAACAAAAGTATCTTGGCTAAGTAGAAATTTTGCAAGCGCAAAACTAGATAACATTATAGGGAAGCTTTGGAAATCTAGAGAGGTTGACCATAAGGGTGACACCATGAGGTGTATTGTATGCCCCCAATCCTTGTCTCTGTGTTATAATATAGCACGACAAACTCTTGTTTTGGGTTTTGATCATAGGAGATACACACTTAAATTAGGCATCTGGATTCCCTTGGATTCAGATACAGATTGCACGCCCTTCAATCTTAAGGTGCAAGTTATAGAAAAGGAGGTAAATATCAATTCCAATTGGAATCTTAAAGATTTAAGGGATACCTTGGAGATGCTAGACTGTACATCCCCAGAATATAAGTTCAAAGTAAATGGTTAAATAGTAGGGAAAAGAGCTGAACACTCTTTCTCTTGTATGAGTTGCTTGCCTCCTTCAATTGTAAGCTTCGAGCCATAAAATTGAAAACATTACATTAGACAAAAAGCTTTTCATTGAATGAAGAGTTATAAAATTGAAGTGTAGATATACAAAGATCTTGCTATTTGTATCTATTTTTCTTCTTTCATCATTGTAACTTCTTCATCACTTTTTGAAAAGATAGATCTTGCAATTGTAGTGGCTTTTTTTTTTTGGTTGGTTGAAGAATTTAACTTGGACAGGGGCCTCTTCTCTTGAGGGGTAGATGAGAAGATGGATGAGAAAGTGTTGGCATTTCTATTTTTTTGGAGCTTGTCTTACTTGTCTTTCCAAATGACTTGCCTTTTTCCTTACTCTTAGTTAAGGATTTAAGTGGAGGAGAGTCGGGGTTGACTGGCATGATTGCCTTGTCCAAAATTAACTCAATACATCTCTCTCTTATCCACCATGTGTATGAATCTGGGTAATCTTGGCACTGCAAGGAAAATTGTAATAAGTTGTTAGGGTAGTGATAGTTCGAACTTGTAGGAGTAAAAACAAAGAAATGGAATGATTATAAAATTTGATAATAATGTTGTTGCTCAAAAAACTAATAACGTTGCTCAAAACAGAATGTGAAAGATACTTATATTAACCCCATCTATCTTGAGAATCTTTGAATCTATTGTCCTACAAACATTTGAAATTACTCTCCATCCACAAGAATATGCATCATTTTGTAAGGGCACTTCTTGTAAGAGAAAGCTATATGGTTTTTGAGGATCAACAATATCCTCATATGTAGTGTCCAAAAAGGTTACCACCAACCTCACAACACTGTAAATGGAAACATGTTATATAAAAAGGACAATAAATAAAATAAACAATAAACCAAAAAGTGAGGATTTGTATTCAACACACATTTTTGCTTGACCGTGGATACCCCTAAGAGAGTTCATAAAGATAATTTCTCGAGTGAGAATATCAATATATATATTAAGCTCCAATGTCCTCTACAAAGTAAAATGTTAGTAAGAAATGCATACTATAAAGAAGTATACATTAAACCCTTTGCAAAATTGCATACTTTCGACATAAGGAAAAAAAAATGATAGTTTGTAATTGGATCGAACGATCTGAAAAATAATTCTATGTTTGAACGAGATCTTGAAAACAATTCCACTGATAACAGTGTGAGAAATGCAGGATCTAGACCATGGCAAAAGCTATGGAGGTTGGAAGGTAGAGATAAACCTCATGATGACATAGACAAAGAAGACAAGACTGTTACACAAGTGAATTAGGTTTCAAGATTGAGACTTGAACTCATAAACACATTCTTGTGTATTAGACAGACAATGATAATGACACTAACTGAAAGAGGAAAGCATCATGATATTGTATTCATCTCATATGAAAGTGACATCCAAGTACAATGTTATATAGAACTAGGTAGTAGCATTCTGCACCACTGTGCTTATGGGATTCAGGACCTCATCCTAGATTGCTTGCTTTCCCTTGCCTACTGCTCCATACAAAGAGGCATACAAGTGGATGTGATTGCTAGATTCTCAACACCCCTCCTCAATCACAACCAGGAAGGCACAAAGTGTGTAGAGGCTTTAGTGAGAGCAACACCTGCAAAGTGTGGGCATACCACAAACATGGCAAAACACCAGAGGCTGTCGCAGAAAAGGCTAAGTGTGGGTACCACAAACATGGTGGACATCCAGAGGCTGTAACAGGGGCCTCACAAAGTGTACAGAGACTGTAATGCCAGGTTACATGAGGAGTTTACAAGCTTATGGTAGGAGCATCAATGGCAAGTACATACAAAAAAATCTAGTAAAAATTTAGGTCAAGGACCGGCAAGCCCTTGTGGTTTTCTATATTTTTAGGTATGGCATTATGAGCATAACAAAACTTCTTGTCCTTCTTCATCTTGATGTAGGTCTTCTTGTCGGTGTAGTCCAGCTTGCTCTTTTTGATTTTGTACTTGTTATTTACTTTGCTTGCAGCTTCAGTCTTCATGTCCATGTCCATGTCCATGTCCCCCTCAAGCAAAGATACTGTCATTTTTGAGGCAGTGGAAATGTCTTCAAAATCTTGCATTATCCCAAAGGTAGTAGACATGTCTTCAAGTTCTTCAATTGAGCTCATTGATTGTACTTTAATGTAAGCAGCTCCATGTCTCTTTGCAAGTAGAATAGAAACACCTTCTATGTAGTACCAGTGAGCAACAAGAGTAGTTATGTCACTCCTGATAAGAAGAATCCACTTAAAAATCTTCATGTTTGGCAAATGCATCAGCATCAAATGAGTGAGATTAGACCACCAATGAGTTGATTTTTGAATGTGCTAAAAAACACAAGTGCCAAGAAGCACAGAATTAGTATCAAGAGATACTATGCTTGAACTTCAAGTGGGTTGCATGATCTTCAGGTGGGTGCTTGGATCTTCAGGCGTGTGCTCCAAATCTTCTTCTTCAGATCTGAGTAACAAATGCTTCAGTTGATTGAGAAGAAGCAAGAGCTTAAAGTGAAGGAAGAATCTTGAGTTAAAGTGGCTTGGTCTTCTCTTGATGCTTGTTGTTGAATGCTTGGTCTTCCAATCTTCAAAAAATATCCAAAGATCTCCAAGAACTTCCCCTCCTTGATGTGTGGCACTGACTAAATCAGTGAATCTGGATGTCAAATAGGATGATCCAAGTAGCAAGAGTGAGAAAAAAAATGGTTTATGAGTTTGAAGCTCAAAGGCTATGGAGTCCCTATTTAGGGTTCTGACAGACGACTGTTAAACCAGCTCGTGCAGACAATCAACAAAGCAATTCGAACCAATACTCAGTGGGGAGAGAGCTTATGAGCCATCCTTGAATTGCCATGTGGTCGCAGGATGAATCGCGGCTTGTGCGTGGAGATCCAACAGTACGACTGAAACAGGCGCAGAAATTTCAGCGAGCTCGAATTTCTGCAATGCTGCCGTCTGATGTGCACAATGTTGAACTGTGATGTGATAGGAAGCTGCGCCCTGACCTAGGCAAGATATCTCCAGAAGAAGGCGGGTCAAAATATTGACTGTGGAAGGAGATCAAGAAGCTCCAAGGAGGCAGGGTGCAGGTTTGGCTATGGCTGCCACAGGTCAAGTGGAGATAGAGTTCAGAAATGAGCTCATTAGCTGGGACTGAGCTGGACTTGAGCTAACTTGAGTGAAGAGGAGCTGAGAGAGGAGTGAAATGAGCTAGGCCATGCCCGACTGAGCTCTGATACCATGTGAGAAATGCGGGATCTAGAGCATGGCAAAAGCTATGGAGGTTGGAAGACCAAGCATTCAACAACAAGCATCAAGAGAAGACCAAGCCACTTTAACTCAAGATTCTTCCTTCACTTTAAGCTCTTGCTTCTTCTCAATCAACTGAAGCATTTGTTACTCAGATCTGAAGAAGAAGATTTGGAGCACACGCCTGAAGATCCAAGCACCCACCTGAAGATCATGCAACCCACTTGAAGTTCAAGCATAGTATCTCTTGATACTAATTCTGTGCTTCTTGGCACTTGTGTTTTTTAGCACATTCAAAAATCAACTCATTGGTGGTCTAATCTCACTCATTTGATGCTGATGCATTTGCCAAACATGAAGATTTTTAAGTGGATTCTTCTTATCAGGAGTGACATAACTACTCTTGTTGCTCACTGGTACTACATAGAAGGTGTTTCTATTCTACTTGCAAAGAGACATGGAGCTGCTTACATTAAAGTACAATCAATGAGCTCAATTGAAGAACTTGAAGACATGTCTACTACCTTTGGGATAATGCAAGATTTTGAAGACATTTCCACTGCCTCAAAAATGACGGTATCTTTGCTTGAGGGGGACATGGACATGGACATGGACATGAAGATTGAAGCTGCAAGCAAAGTAAATAACAAGTACAAAATCAAAAAGAGCAAGCTGGACTACACCGACAAGAAGACAAGACTGTTACACAAGTGAATTAGGTTTCAAGATTGAGACTTGAACTCATAAACACATTCTTGTGTATTAGACAGACAATGATAATGACACTAACTGAAAGAGGAAAGCATCATGATATTGTATTCATCTCATATGAAAGTGACATCCAAGTACAATGTTATATAGAACTAGGTAGTAGCATTCTGCACCACTGTGCTTATGGGATTCAGGACCTCATCCTAGATTGCTTGCTTTCCCTTGCCTACTGCTCCATACAAAGAGGCATACAAGTGGATGTGATTGCTAGATTCTCAACAAACAGTGGATCAACGATAAATATAGTTTTAGAGATTTCTTGGCTAAGAGAAGCAATCAATGCCCTAAAACCAAGTGTAAAACCAAATGAATGTCAATTGTAATGAGCAAAACAACACTATCATTCCATTAAAAAAAATTGAGTAAAAAAACCTTACCTTATGCAACAAAAGACTACTGAATCTGACAATTGAATATCTTTCTTAACAAACATTCCTTTGTCCTCATGGGAAATACTAAGATAGTCTTCTGAAGAAGTGCAAGAGACATTCACAACCATTTGCCCGTATACCTCCCCCATTCTCTTCAGATTGACAGGACCAAGGACAACGATTTTTCTCTTGCAAACTTCATCCTCTGACTCTATAGTCTCTTGTGGTTGTTTTTGATGGGCGTCTTGTTCAGGTTCTTGATCGGTAGACACTTGTTTGGAGGTGGTCTTTGCAGGGTATAAATGTGTCACGTCCTCAATCACTTGCCATTTTGCTCTCCTAGAAAATTTTGGAGGAACATTAAGGATCTCAAATGCTTTTTTTATCAGTAGTGGGCAAGGGCCTCAATACATTGTCGAACCTATACCTAATTCTACTGAGCACACTAAAGTCTTTGTTCATCAAAGTCATTCTATGAGTGTGGGCAGCAGCAATGTAAGCATCATTCATAAAATCAATAATGAAGTCTTTAGCAGCCTCCTGAAGGCAAAGAATGGCTACAAGCTACCATTTTTTTTGCATGCCAACTTCAGTGGACACCCTTGATAATATAAAAGAAATACCTTTGACAACTCTGATAAATATTGTCTTTGGAATCACATGCTGTGTAGCTCTTTGTGCCTTCCTTATCTCACTAAAACATTTCTGAACATAAAAACATCTAGACTTTCTCTCAACTTGGAAGGGTCTTCTTCTCCATGGGCATAAGAGGGTTCAGGTTGCCATGTCTGTTGAATAGGGGCTCTAAGGGAGGTTGGAAACTTAGCAATTGTTGTAGGGGACTGTACATGATGAAGCTTACTCTGGGCAGGAGAAGACACTGTCTCTGCACTAGATTGCTTAGATTCCATGGCACGAGACTGAGGGCAACCAGGGGTAGGTGGGATCTCAGGATGGAAAGATTAAGAAGCTGAAAGCATTGTCTCCTCCTCACTCTCTTTGCTATCTATATACACCTTCCTTGCAGTCTGCTTTGTTCTAGCCATGAACCTGCAAAAAAATGAGACTTGTTAGAACATTTAAAAACCATAAGTAAAAAATGAGACTAGTTAGAATATTTAAAAACCATAATTACCCCAAACAGAAACAACAAATACGACGCGATAAGAGAAAAATCCCAGGTTTGAAATGAAGCTCCTCGCGCCGTATTAGCGGATGATCGATACGGTGCGATAGGAGAAAACCGTGGGTCTAAAATGTTACTCGTAGCATCGTATTTACGATAGGACTAAAGCACGATTTAACTTCTCGAGCTGTAGAGTGATACGGCTTGAGTACAATGAAGTGCAGTTTTAAAAAGCAACTTCTCGTGCCGTATTTGTGGTGATAGATACGGTGCGAAAAAGGTGAAGTGCAGATTTAAAAAGCACTTGCATGCGCTGTATTTGCAGTGACCAATACGACGTGAATACAATGAAGCGCATGTTTAAAAAGCACCTGCTCGTGCCGTATTTGCAGTGACTGAAACTACGCGAATCTGTTGAAGCGCAGGTTTAAAAAAAACTTGCTCGCATTGTAATTGTGGTGACCAATATAGGGCGAAGTTGATCTCGACGTGGCTATGTATTCACGCTCTGGATTTGAAAAGTAAGCCACGTAAGCTACCATCGATCTTTTATACCTGTGAGGTATGCAACACGTGGCAGAGTTTAATTGGCTAGGTTTTGCGCAGGCCATCCACATGGCTGTCTACGTGGCTTTGCATGTGGCAAATATTTTTCGGTCTATATAAACACTGTGGTCAGGCATTTATGACTTTTTTTTGCAAATTTACAAGCCTGTTTAGAGTTGAGGTTTTGCGTGGGCCATCCACGTGGCTTTGCACGTGGCAAATATTTTTCGGTCTATATAAACACTATGGTCAGGCATTTATGACTTTTTTTTGCAAATTTACAAGCCTGTTTAGAGTTGAGGTCCACTTTCAATGTTTCTTATGTGAATTTGCGCCATTTCATGTACCCCTTGATATGAAGCGAGGAGATATTATTCTTGAGGTCGCTTGGCCATTTTCACGTCGTATCGTAGATTAGCAAATACGAAGCGAGAAGGCATCGCTCGTGAAGTGGGTGCACACTTTTGCACCGTATCATACTTTCACTCATGTCTGAACCTAAGGATGTTGTAGACTCCCAAGAGCAGGTAACCCCTTCTAAATGAAGAAGAAGATTGTCATCAGGGTCAACAAGAGCTTCTAGTTGTGCTGCCTTCTCCCCTGAAATTCCCATAGCTTCCTCCCCTTGTTTAGCAGCAAGTGTGGGAATGCCTAAGAAGTCTCCAATCAAAGGCAAGTCACCATTGATGGTCTCTGGATTGTCTCAGATCATAGAGGTTTCTCCATCAGAAAGGCTCCTAGACTTTCTTCTTCAGAATGGCATAGAGTTATCTTATTACGGAACTGCAAATGATATTTTGAACCCTGATTGGGATATTGACCATGTATTGAACTCATGTAAGAAGTTTTTCCTGGAAGAGTTTGCTGCGTTTGAAAGTCTTGCATTTGCGGTAGTTGAAAAGGATGCAAAAGAATATGTTCACATACCTATTGGGAGCTCACCTTCAGAGAAGAATTTGTTTTCAAGAAAGTGTACATCTCATTCTCTTGAGCGGTTTTGTACCTCAGATTTGTTTTGTTTTGCTCATTCTAGGAAATGCAGGCTTATGTCCAAAACAACTGCATTCATTGCGTTTTCTCTTGTTAAATATCCTATGAAATTTGATGAAAAACAATTAGAAGGTCCAAAATGTTCCAGCTTTTGCCTTTTGGACGAGGTAGCAAATGACAAGGATGCAGATGAATGCTTGGACCTTGAGCTAGAAGGAAATATTGCTGGCAAACTAGATGTTGCCCAATTCAAAGCTGAGACCATTATTGAAGAAAACCATGCAAACGCAGATCTTGTATGTGACTCTTCTTTTTATACTGTTGCTTCACTTCCAACTTTTCCTATCAAGGACAAGGAATACATACTGCTAATAGACATTCAAAGGCTCTTCAATCTTAGGGAGGATTATTGTTTAGCCATCATTGCAGAGGCTTCTGATGTTGCAAATAGCATTGTTGACATTGAAAATGAATCGAAAGAAGACTTACTTAAACTTGACACCGAAATTACGGACGACCAGTTTATTGAAGCAAGGGATGCCCTTTCTCTTTGTTTTCGTAAGGCAAAGAATGCTGAGGAAGAGTATGGGATTATTGAAGAGGAGTTCCACGGCCTTCAAGACCGACTTGAAATTTCTCATTTTGGAAGAGAAGAGTTGCAATATGTTAAAGAATTGGAAGATACCAATGAGGCACAATCATCAATTAACATATGGAATCCAACTAAGCTAGAAAATGATGAAAATCAAGTAGTACTATTTTCTCAAATTTTGTAAGATGTATATACATTAATATGTTTGATTTCAACATTCATTTGACATTTATCTTTTTTTACAGTTGGAGATTGAAGATTTTGATAACTTCTTGGGACGGGGTAAAGGGACAACAGTTGGTATTAGTTCACTGAAAGATGTTGCACTTGGCTATTACTTAGCAAGGATTGATCTGCATGTTTTCTTGGTATTTCATAACATCTTCTCAGAGGAAGCAACATGGCCTATACTATGTATCAAGGCACTTACAAGGCTACTTGTTTCTCTGGGTTACAATACAATGCACACAAGGTGATGTTTTTGGAGAAGACTGTAGCAATTAGGATTTTTGGTTATGGTTCTGGTTTCTCTGCTTCTAGATCAGGATACTTTCTGGCCCTCTCATCTTATGCTTTGGCGATAAACTGAACTGATATAAAATCAATAGTTGGCTACAAGAGAAGAAAATTTCTACGTTATAGAGGAAATATCCTAGAAAGGGAGGATGATGTAAAGGCTCCTGAGAGCTAGCTTTGTACTTTCCTTTCTTGAATTCTCAAGTTGAATATTCATTCTTTGAAGTTGTCGTCGAAAAATAGTATGAATTCTTAAGTTGAAGTATTCATTCTTTGAAGTTGTCGTCGAAAAAACCAATTGAATAGCTCCTCAAGAGCATTGCTTTTTGTAACTCCACCTCCATGTCTTGTGCTTTGAGAAAAACTTGTACGTGCTTAATAGTGAGATTTTTCCATGCCTTGGCCACTATAAGTTGCGAGGGGGCCTTGCTCCTCCACAAAGTAAGGCCCATGGATATGAAGGATATGCTACAAATTCATAAGAGTAACAATCATTTTCTGCCAATGGAAATTTTATCGAAGAAAGCTTGAATTAAATATTCTCTCTTACCAAATAAAAAGTGATACCTTTTTCTCCCCGTGCCTCCTTTATTGCCTGAACAAGATTTGTAATTGAACATTTGAACTCTTTTGGATACGTGTATGTTTTCGTTTGTTGCTTGAGGAGCTTTAGGAAGACATCAATGTGTCTCCAAACATCCATCCTTAGAAATGCAAGTCGTGGTGTGGTTGCAACATTTGTCATTATCCCACACAGCTCTCTCCAATGCTCCCAAGTAATGCTCACCTATTTTCCTGTATGATTACCTAAAAAACGTCTAGCTTTTGAGCCTCCCATTGAGACATCAGCCAAGACATCTCTTGTTTTCCCTAAAAGTGTTGGATATTTTCTTAAATGAACTTGACCTCCATGAAAACCCATTTTGGAGAGTAATGCCTCACATTTGTCAATACACTCATTCGATAAAGACAAAGGCTTAATTGAGTATGCATAGTCAAGATGCAACCTGAGAAGTTTATCAATAATTCTAATCTATGCATGCAAAGTACATATATGAACATCAGTAAGAGGAATTGAAAGAATTGGATCCCATATATCTTCCTTGTTTTTTTAATAACTTAGATCTATAGAGTCTCTAATTGGGGCTTTTCTTAGAGGGTGCAACTTGCTCCAATTTTTAGATGCAACACTTTCCATGAAATAAATACAAGGATATTTTGCATTTGCCCCATTACATATTCCAAGCATACATTTGATAGTTTTCAAGTCAATGTTCATGTGCCATTCCACATTAAAATTACCAACCCAATCAACAACCAACATTTGTCCTTCACTTTGAGAGTTAATAATGTTTGGAATACTTGTATGCGTAAACAACCATTTCAGTGTTTGATGATTCTCAATTGGTACCTAAGTTGCACCAACCCACCAAATCTCCATCTCAGACTGGAACTTATGCACTGGTGCTTGACCCCCACCATTGTTGTATTCCAATGCCTTGTTCATGATTCAAATGCTGACTCTTTCTATCTTTTGTCCTTTTTAAATCAGTGATTCATCTAACTTCAAGGAAAACTTTAAAACATCGTGACATTCCTCTAACGTGAGTCTATACATGTGAACCATTGCAACCTGCACTCTTCTTAGATCAACCCATATATTGTTAAATACATTGTATTTAAAACTAGATTTTCTTTTTGTCTTTTCATATGGCATAGATGCTTCAATATGAATGTATTCCTCGAAAACTTGTGGAATCTTACGATTCATGGCAGTCCTTGCAACCGATACTCTTAGGGCTCGAGGTAACCCAAATGCAGTTATTCTATTACATTTTAGATTTTTAAACCATAATCTTGAGATAGCCCGATAACCTTTTCGACTAATGCCCACAGTATTACATGTCTCTACAATTTGGTTTGGTTTTACTATGTCCTTTAAGTCCTTCACTAATTCTTTGAGAGTTGGGCCTCTCAAATCCATATTCTGAGGTGATCTAAGAATCCTCAAAATATCATTCTTATTCATGGTCTCTTTTAAAAAACTGATTCTCTCCTCACTCTCTCGAATATTAATACCCGACATGTTAGAGACATATTTTTTTGCAAGATTCAATCTTCTTTTCTTTGCTCTCTCACACAAGCTAGTTATATTTTTTTGGGGTCTCTTTCTCTCTCTTAATCCTATTGGAGTTTTCTTTAAATGTGCTAGCTTGTCTTGTAATGACTTTTTATTAGCATTTTCCTAGCTCAAAAATGCTTATCTGTGTAATAAATAATGCTTTCTCATTTCATTCATATGAGCCATGTATGTGTAAGATGCAGACTATAACCTTTTACAATACCTAAGCATCCCATTATAACCTTCCCCAACATATCTCACGTAGTCATGAATATAAAAAAATTAGGAGGTTTACCTGTTGAAGGATCCTTTGGATAAATATTTCCATCTACCCACAAATCTATATGTTTCTTTCCTTGAGTTCGCAATCTGTTGGCCTCCATCTCATATGTTAGTACTCGACGATGTATATTTCTCCAAGATGAATAAATTGGATCTAGTTGGATGGTAAGTTTGTATTTGCATGTGCTCGCATTTGTATCACTTGCAGAGGTGTTGCTAAACATTTTAGTAGATCAACAATCATAGTGATAAGAAAGTGAGCACAAAGAAGAGAATGGCGAAAGAGAATAGAGAAAGAGCATGTGAAAAGAAGACGCGGGAGTAGACAAATCATGATATAGGTGGACATTTCTCGAAAATACACATTCTCCCAAGTTCCAAGACAAAAAAAGGCCAAAAAGATGACCATGACATAAATTAAATTTGAGAGACAATTAATGGCTCAGCTCTTTGATGAATTCAATATTCTCTCATTAATCACATCTGAGCAACCAAATTTGGCGTTTTCATTCTTCCAAAATCTCAACTAATTAGCAACTTAATCATTTTCTTACAAGTGCATTTTTTGAAGCTTTTTTGGTCCTAATGCTGGTATTATACCCCCAGGGTGGGATAGCAATTGTCCTCAATCGCTACTAGCTCAATGTGGAGCGAGCTGTGAGGGGTAAGCACTTAGGTCGTGGGGGTGCATCCATTGGGCCTCTTCAACAGGATGATTTTTAAACTTAGCCAAATATCTAGAATATCTACGGCCAGTTCTAGCGGTCATAAAGTCAGTGTCTAGAATAGTTTTAGGTTCAATAATTTCAGTTTCTTCTTCTAACAAATGATGGTTTTCATAGACAGGGTGGACAGGTAATTGGCTTCTAAAAGGTCGTAGCAAACTAATATGAGAAGAATTATGGATCTTCCAATGTTTGGGCAGTTCTAATTTAAATGCATTGTCATTGATCTTGGGAATTATTTTGAAAGGTCCATAAAACCTAGGTGCTAATTTAACAACAATGTGTTTCTCAACACTTTGTAATCTTCTATTTTCAATGTGTAACCAAACATAATCACCAATATTGAAACTCATGGCTTTTCTTTTCTTATTAGCTTATTTAGTGCATGATTGCTGGGCTTTTGCAATCATATCCTTAACTTGAGCAAAAATAGTAGCATGCATATTGGTAATATCATCAGCAACTTTAACTTTGTTCGACAATGATGTAACAGGTGTAGGCAATCTATGTCTATAAATGATTTTAAAAGGTGCTTTATGTGTAGCTGTGTGTGGTGTATTATTGTATGAAAATTGAAGTAGATGTAAATGTGTATCCCATGTTTGTGGTTTTGAAATTGTGTATGTATGCAAAAGATCTAGAATTGTACTATTAGTAGCTTATGTTTGCCCATTGGTTTCAGGATGGAATGCATATGAGAAATCAATCTTAGTACCCAAATTAGCAAACAAATTAGTCCAAAATTTATTACAAAATATAGAATCGCGATCATAAATAATAACTTTTGGCAAACCATGATTAGTGAAAACAGTCTTCAAAAACAATTGTGCAGCTTGAGATGCAGTTAATGTTTTCTTGCATGGTAGAAAATATGATTGTTTGCTAAATCGATCTACTATAGTCCAAATCATATCATGATTAGCTTTTGTATTAGGCAAACCAATTATAAAATCCATTGAAATATGTTCCCATGGATGGTCAGGAATTGGTAAAGACATTAACAAGCCATATTGCTTACCATGGTGTTGCTTGACTCTTTGGCAAATTAAACACTTAGAAACAAAGTTAGAAACATCAAATTCCATTTGCAGCCATTAAAAATCTTCGACCAATTTTCTTAAAGTGGAAATGATGCCTCTATGTCTTTGATATGGAGGACAATGAATTTCATACAACACAAATGATCTAAATTGAACAGTGACACACAATCTTTTCTCATAAAATATAAATCCATCAGAATAAGACAAAGAATCAATTGGAATCCAATTATTAGCAACTAATTTGTTCCAATCAGCTTGAAAACTGGGGTCATGGTCATAGATATCCTAAGTAGGAATAAGGGAATTAAAAGATAGAATGGAAATATTATGGATACTTGGTCTTCTACTCAAGGCATCGGCAACAACATTCTCTCTACCTGGTTGATATTGTATAAGTGGATGAAAACTTTGAATGAAAGCAGCCCATTTAATATGATGGTTAGAAATTTGTGGCTGACTAAGGATATGTTTGATACTTTTTTGGTCTAAATTCGGATCCCATCAGATAGTGTTTCCATTGACGTAAGGCTTGAACTACAGCTAACAATTCTTTATCATAAGTGGAATACTTCAACTCAGAAGGTTTAATTTTGCAACTAGAATAGGCTATGGGATGTGAATCTTGCATGAGGACAGCTCCTATTCTTGATTCGCTAGCATCAGTGACTACTAGAAAGAATGGTCGATTAAAATCAGGTAATTGCAAGATAGGTGCATGCATTAAAATATGTTTAAACAAATCAAAAAACTTTTTCTAGCTGTCAGACCAATGATACACAACACCTTTCTTTAACAATTTCGTCAAAGGAAATGCAAGCAATGAAAAAATTTCTCAAAAATTTTCTATAAAAGCTGGCAAGAGCTAAGAAAGAACGTAAATCATGCACATTTTTAGGAATTGGCAAATTCAAAATTGCCTCTATCTTTTTAGGATCAATGCGAATACCATCAGAAGAAACAATGTGACCTAAATATTCAATCTGGGTTTAGGAAAATTCAACCTTGTCAGGGGTAACATACAATTGATTCTCTTTCAACAAATTGAAAACTAAAGATAGATGTTCACAATGCTCATTCTCATTCTTACTGAAAACCAATATATCATCAAAGAAAACAATCACACAATTCTCATACTTCAAAAATATACAATTCATTATACGACTAAATGTAGCTGGTGTGTTGGTCAAACTAAAAGGCATAACAAGAAATTCATAATGCTGTCTACTAAACTGAGTTCTAAACTGAAAGGCATAACAAGAAATTCATTACTAAACTGAGTTCTAAATGCTGTCTTAAAAATGTCAAGTGTATCAATTGTACTGGATGATATCCACATTTGAGATCTATCTTGCTAAAAACAATGGCACCTTATAGTTTATCCATGAGATCGTCTACCCTAGGGATCCGATATCTATTTTTAACAATGATTTTTAAAGGGCATAATAGTCAATGCATATCCTATAGGTATTATTTTTCTTCTTAACTAATAGGAAATGTGCAGTAAAAGGAGAACTACTAGGCCTAATGAGTCCTCGGTTCAACATTTCCTCAACTTGTGTTTGGATTTTTTTTTGTTCAATCTAATTGTGTCTATAAGGTGCTTTACATGGTGGTTGAGAACCTGGGATTAAATTTATTTTATGATCTTCAGGATGTGTAGGTGGTAAACTAGGTGGTAAATTAGTAGCAAAATAATCTTTAAATTGTAAAAGAAATTGTGCATGCCTAGGATGCATCTAATTTTCCTTAGCTTCAATTTCATTCACCCATACTAAATATGATTTACTACCTTTTCTCAATGCACGTTTAGCTTGTGTGTGACTAAGTAGTGGAAAATTTTTAAAGGTGTGCAATCCATGTAATGTGATTTCATTTCCAGTAGAATGAATATTCATGGAATGAGTGGAATAATCTATGTCATGATTATATTTGTGACGCCAAGGCATTCCTAAAATAATATCACTAGCTTGCAAAGGCACAACCAAGAAATTTCTTCGCTTAACATAATGACCGATTTTAATCTCTAAATTATGTACTTCTTATGTACCATTGTATCTAGTACCTAAGAATGCAGCCTTTACGCGATAATGAGTTGGAACAGTAGATAAATTTAATTCTTTTACCAACTTTGTAGAAATAAAATCATGTGTGCTTCCATCATCATGCAAAACAATCTTTTCTTGATGACCATGCACAAAACATTTCATTGTTAATAATGAATGATGATTTGGCATACCTGGTAAAGTATCTGAAGCATCACCGATATCATCATCATCTTCAATGAAGTTTGGCATATCTTCATGGTCCTCGTCATTAGTTGTTATTGATTTGAACAGCTTCCTTCTTGGACTGACAATTCACTGCTAAGTGTCCAGGTTGATGACAATTGTAGCAAACCATAGGCTTTGCTTTTTTGGAGACATTATTGGTAAGGGCTAGAAGTTTGGGTATATTGGGATTTGGCTGGAGAGAAGGCTTAGAATTTGAATTAACAGTTGATAGTAAAGCAAGAGGTCGAGTCCAAGGTTTACAGAAAGAAGATGGAGCAAAGCAATTTTGATTGAATCTTCGGAAGTTAGAATTGAATTGCTTTGTACCAAAGTTACCATTAACCGAAAATTATTGCAGTCGCTTTTCTCATCCATGAATTTTATCCTCCGCATCATGTGCTAAAGAGATCGCATATTCCAAAGTCTTTGGCTTGAACATGTTCACTTTCGCATAGAAGTGACCAAGCAAACTGGACATATACTTGCGCTTGTGGGTCACCTCTCAAGAACATCTTCAAGCATTCAAAGTTGAAGTAAGGCACTCTAGAAATGCTCAGTGTATTGTGGGATGGATTCATGATCTATTTGTTATAGGAGATCCCACTGTTTGATAGCTTTTTCATGGAATTGAGGTGGAAATAAATTCTGCAAAAAATTATTTTGAAAAGATTCCTAAGTAGAGGGACAATTAACACTCTTGCGGACAACAATCCACCATAATGATGCTCTGTCTACTAGATGGTTAGTGACGCATTTAAGTTTATCTTTCTCAGTGTATTGCTCTTCATGAAAATAGTCGTTAAACAGATTGATGAAAGAAATAACAAATTTTCCATCACGTTGCCCATTAAAAGTACAGAATTGGAAATTTCTTTTACTTATCTTGGCCTCTTTCCTAAGAGCCTATGCATCGAGTGTCGTATCAATCATACGTTGAATAACATCTTTAGATTATACTATGTCTTGATCAATAGTGGATTATTGAAGTGTAGCCAGTTATGCCTGCAAGTTTTGATATGCTCTTTGCTCTTCTTGAAGTTGCATCATGATTAGGTCCAATTTCTACTCCATAGTCGGCTTTGGAAAATCACATTCGCCCATTAAATCATCCATGTGATGATCGAACATCCTCCAAAAATCTCAAACAACCTCACACACTCAAAATCTCATTAGAAGGATGAGCGTAGCTCAAATTTGGGTTTAGAAGGATTGTTTTTTTTAAAAATGGATTTTACTTTTATGATCTTGCTTTTCTCAAGTACGGCAATTGATAATGATATTCTTCGAAGCGAAAAAGTCTTCTGCATAGACTGCGCCTGACAGTCGTCTTACTGTGAATTATCTCTACCAAGTTGTAGGTGGGAACAAGGGCTTGCTGGAACTTCGAAACTGGTTCGGGAATACCATAGTGAGAACATTTATTATAGAAGAGATTGAAAATTGAATTTTAGGCTTTAGTAAAGCTTAATGACTTTAAGGTTTTTAAAAAGCTTAATAATTTTAAGAATTTGTAGCAGGATAGCCGCATGTTTTGAATGGAATCGACGACGATCAATACATACTTCTGCCACGGATCATTGAATTGATGAGGCTTAATGTTCTTTTAAGCTTATTAGGCTTATTAACTACAAACTTCATAATCTTCTTCTCTACTTCTTTGTAACAAAAAACGACATGCAAAGGAACTTCATAAGTGGTCCTTCGCCTTCTAGGAGAGGTCCTTCGCGATCAAAGGGTACATCAGGGGGTTCTTCACCACCAAGAACACGCCTGTATTGTCAGTTCATCTCGAGACAACCTGTAGAGCCCGTTCATTCTAGGAGCTTCGCCTTCATGCAAGATGGTAAGCAATTGAAAGCTCTTGATCTCAGCTTTTCTCTGATACCACTGGTGCACATATCGAATATTGTATGCATGCTTAGTGAATGCCGAAAGGTCCCCAAGAACAAAGAACTCTACAGAACCTTCATAAAAGCAAAAAGAGAGTTTGCACGACATGAGACAAAAAGATAAATTGGGTGCAATCTCCCCCCATGCCTTGTGTGAGTGCTTCACAAGGCATGTATTTATAGATTGATTTATCTCCAAGCTAAAAAATAGCCTACTTTACAAATAATATGTTTTTTTGTTTGTTTTTTCCCAAATATAAAGTAAAGCGTTTGGGCATCCAAAAGTCAGGCTAAGCCCAAATACAAATATGAAATAATGAAATATTTAATTGAGCGTCTATGTGCATACAAGATAATAAATGTTTTGTCAAGTGCTTTAGTAAATAAGCTCACTAAAATAAATATTGACACCACGCCTTTAGTGATAAGGCGAATGCCCATCAAAAATAGTAATTCTTCTAGGCATTTTGAATTCATGCCATCGCTCGGTGCTACCCAACACCTTCGCTGCCTACTCTACACATCAACTGAAAAATTCACAATTGTTAGAAAATAATAAGACAAAACCCAACAAAAGTGAATACCTAGCAGTCTTCAACTACAAATAATTAAATAGGTTGGAACTCTATCCTAACCTTAATTTAATTTGAGTGCGCACTCTAAACTCATAAACATCCATTAATTTATTATGTATTTTGCAGAATTACCTGTTATGGAACCACCCATGTGTACATTAAATTAATTTGACGCCTAAAAAGGACTTCTCGCACAAGGAATCCACCTTGTGTACGAGTCCCGACAAATAAATAGTTTTACGAAATCTATCAAAAAACCCCACGGAATCCACTGTGGAATATGCCTCCTGGAATCAATATTATTAGTAAAAGAGGGTCCTAAATAGACTCCCATTTTCATAACAATCAGACATTGGGGATCTTTAATGACCACATCAATACTCACATGTTTAGTGGGCCCTCTAGAAGTTACATCAAAATAGAAAGTATAAACCTAGTCTTCAGATGCCATACTAATCAGCTGACTCGTATTTATGATAATCAAAATCAAGCCGAGAGAGAGGATGTATAATAGGTTTAATCCTCCTTTCTCACTAAACTCAATAGGAATGCTAGTCAGAATTCTATGACAATGGTGGTAGCAGACCTTAATCTCCCACATTAAATATATGTCTTGCCACTGAATAACCTGATAGCCCTTACTCCACCAAATCACTTGACCTTGGTGGTAACGTTGCTCTAGATATGGATGCTCAAGATATGGAATGAATCATCCCATCCACTCATTGTACCTAGTGCAAGTTAAAGCTGAATCATAAAGGACCTGCACAAGCACCAAGCCCAACATCATCCCTTACACATAGTAAGGCTTTAGCATATTAAAATTAACCTTATTCTTAAACTCTATCCCTTGCAAATCTACTAGAAGGGTTGTATAGCTATTCTTCCCTAAATGTACAATTTTGTATGGTCCATTCCACTTGGGTTTTAATTTACCTAGGAATAGCTCACAATGAGCATCATAATACAGTACCAACTGACCTTTTGCAAATTTGTACTTCTTAGCCCAAAGGTCATGAAGGGCTTTCATTCTCCGCTTCCCTACTTCTTGATGTAATAAAGCATGTAGCCAAATCTCATCAAGATGTGCAAGAGAAGTATACCTTTCCCGTAACACTTCTATCTCTCCCAACGAATAATTGAGAGCAAATCGCACAGTAGGAAGCTCTATTTCTAATGGAAAAACACACTTTTTCCCATGTACTAGCTTGAACGGCATGTGATTTGTATCTCTCTTGAATGTCGTGCTATAAACCCATACTGGCACATATAATTTCTTATCCCAATCACACTTGCTTTCCGATACTTTGGATAAGATTCCCACCAACTATTTATTTGTACTCTCAACCTAGCCATTCGATTGAGGATTATACGAGGTAGTCTTGTTGTGCTATAACTTTGTTCAAGAAGCGTGTCCCTCGATCAGACACTATCTCCTTCGATAGACCAAAACGACAAACAATTTTCTCCATAATGAAATTGGTTGTCTCCTTAGCATTATCCTTCATCGTTGCTCAAGCTTTAGACCACTTCATAAAGTAGTCCATCACTACAATAATAGACCACTTTCGCCTCGTCAAGAAAGGGTATATTGATCCCACAAAATTGATACCCCATTTTTCAAAGGGCAATGTAACCAAAATAGGGTATAGACGTCACTTACGATTTTCCCTCACATCATGTCTTTGATAGACCTCACATAGCTTAACATAACTGAAAGCATCTTGGAAAATTGATGGCCACCAATATCCAACATGGAGAGCTTTTTGGGGAGTAAGTCGGATAGAAAAATGTCCCCCACATGCTGAATCATGGCACTCCTCAAGAATGAATGGTACCTCATTAGGTAATACACAACATCAATGAATATCATCTACTCCCCTCCTACACAAGACACCTGCTATAATCAAAAATCATAATGCTTGTTGTTTAATCTTTCTCTTATCTTACTTCAATAGAGTAGCCCCAAATCCTCCTGTAGATAAATAATGCGTTATAGCTGCATACCAAGAAGGAATGGAAGTTGTATCAATTTTGAATAAATGTTCAATGTCACTTCCTTCAACCAAAATTTCCTTTGGCTCCCTGAAATCCACAAGACAGTCCACAATACCTTACACCTTTGGTGGCTTACTTCTAATCTCATAATCGAACTCCTACAAAGTGATTAACCACTTTGCTAAATGGTCAGGCGGCTACAACTTGTGTTTATCAATAATCTAAGTCCTTCCACCTTTGTGAAAAATACTATCTTCTCATAGAGAATATAATGCCTAAATTTCTTCATCACAAAGACCATTACAAGGCACAATTTCTCCATGTATGTATAGTTGACTTCAGATATCCCAAATTTCCTACTAGCAAAGGCAATTGGATGATACCATTTCTTCTCCCAATTTTAGGCTAAACAACAGACAACTGATACTATGCATTGTGGCTGTTGAAAATATGTAGAAAAATTCACCTCTTCTAGGTGCTTTTAGGATTGGCACTTTTGCTATTTCTTGCTTCACTCCACTCAAACAAACAGTTAAAAGATAGGAGGTTCGTCAATGGCAATGCTCTTTCTACCAAGGCATTGATAAATCTCTGATAATATCCCATTGATGATGACAGAATGCTGTGCACCTCTTTTGGAGTACGTGGCGGGCTCATTGCAACTATAACCTTTATCTTTTCAACGTTAGTTGCAATACTAGCCAAGCTAACCACATGGTCTAGCAACAACCCATAGGGCACCCCAAAGACGCACTTTCAGGGGTTGAGAGCAATATAGAATTGTCTACACTGCTCAAAACATTTCCCTATGATGATCAATTGTCTTTCCCTTGTGGTGGCTATCCCTAGATCATCAATAAAGACTTTTAACTCCTCTGGGGAGATATCACCAAATGCCTTATCAATAGTGTGTTGCCAAGAATCAAGTGCATTGCATAGACCAAAGGCCATCACATGATATGCAAAGGTACCGAAGACACTGATAAATGTCATTTTCAGCTTGTCTTCCTCTACAATAGCCATTTGATTGTATCCACCAAAGCAATTCATAAATGAATAGATTTCCCTACCCACCAATTGATCCAAAATCTGATCAATGAATGGCAATGGATAGTAATTCTTAATCGTCTACTTATTAAGCTCTCTAAAATCTACACAAAGCCGAATCTGATTGTCCTTCTTCCTTATAACAACTGGCGAACATCAATTTGTGTGTTGAACTAGAAATATCAGGCTAGCTTTCCACAACTTTGACAATTCTTTGAATAGCACATCCCTTAATTGGAAAGGCATACGCCTTACTTTTTGTCACACCATAGGGTGGGTACCTTCCTTTAAGGGGATAGTATGGATAGCCAACCTAGGAGGAATACCTCTCAGCTCGTCCTAGATCGAAGAAAAGATGTCACAAAATTCTTGAATCAAGGATACATAGTCCTCCCTTTCCTCCAAACTGAGAATGGACCCTAATTTGATTGGCGGTGAATCATTCAGTGTAAAAAGGTCTAGCTCAATTACATCTGCATCCCTTATTCTCTCCTGAGCCTCTGTTTGCTCATTCAAAGTTACTTGGTAGATATCCTCTGTAGTGGACCCCTCATTAGATTCATCACCTGATGACATCTCATTAGTAGATGGAGCATCCTGTCACGAATCGCGTGGTGGGGGGCCTTGCTCAAGATGCTACACTGAACACACACAGAATGCACAAGGAGAAGCTCACTTAAGAGACAAGAAGAGAGATGGAGGCCAAAACGTTTTCTTGCTAGTTTTTTTTCTTCTTCCACACACTTTACAATGTACACAAAGTATAGATAAGATACAACATAAAGGAAAGTGGCCTACTAAGTCAAACAATGCATAACCGACTACAATAGTCGACTGGCGCTATAACTATGCCAGTTGTAAATAGGTGTAACAACCTGAATATAATAAGTAATGAGTCAGTGGCCATGTGAGAGTCATAATGACCACTGGCGTGCTAAGTGTAGATGTGTGGACCCATCTAACCAAGCAGTCCATCATTAATGTCCACATGTGTTGAGCTTGGCATCTCAACACTCCCCCTCAAGCTCAACTACATCTCTGCAACTCCAAGTAAGCTTCGAAACTTTTGAAGCTTCTCTGTACCCAATGCCTTCGTGAAGATGTCAGCTATCTGATCCTGTGTGCCGACATACACCAAGTCAATCTCACCTGCTAGTGCCTTCTCTCTCACAAAGTGGTAGTGTATCTCAATATGTTTTGTCCTGGCATGGAACACAGGGTTCCTAGCCAGCTATATAGTGCTCATGTTGTCACAATAAATGACAACTGGACCTTCCACCTGCACATCTAAATCAACCAATAACTTTTGCAGCCATACTATCTCACATGTTGCAATAGCAGCACCTCTATACTCAACCTTTGTACTTGACAAAGCAACTGTAGATTGCTTTTTGCTGCTCCAAGTAACTGCTGCACTACCAAGAGAGAACATGTATCTGCTGGTAGATCTTCTATCAGACATACTACTAGCCCAATCTGCATCTGTGTATGCAAACACCTGTATATCTATACCTGCCTCATAGAAAAGTCCATAATGTAATGTGGACTTCACATATCTCAATATGCGTCTGACTGCATCCAAATGTGGCTTTCTAGGTACTTGCATAAACTGACTCACAAGACCAACAACGTAGCTCAAGTCTGGCCTTGTAATGGTCATGTAGATCAAACTCCCCACTATCCTCCTGAACATAGTAGGGTCTTCTATCTCATCCCCAACATCAATATTCAACTTTACATTCTACTCCAACGGGACTGAAAGTGGTTTGCATGCTGTCATACCATACTTGGACAACATATCCAAGCCATACTGTCTTTGGGACAGCCATATACAATCATTACATCTGATCACCTCAATGCCAAGGAAGTACCTTAGCTCACCTAAATCCTTCATCTCAAAGTTCTTCTTCAAAAAGTCCTTGACTTCAGCAATCCCACTATCACTATCACCTGTAATAATCAAGTCATCCACAGAGATGACTATGATGACCAAACCTGCATCTCCATTTCTCACATAAAGTGAGTGATCAGCATCAGAAAAATAAAAGCCAATATTGACAAGATACTCTCTGATCTTATTAGACCATGCTCTAGGTGCTTGCTTGAGTCCATAGAGCGCCTTCTTCAACCTGCACACATATGTGGGATGCTCTAAATCTTCATAACCTGTTGGCTGATCCATATACACTTCTTCCTGCAAATCACCATGCAAGAAGGCATTCTTCACATCCATTTGCTGCAACCTCCAACCTTTGGCTACTGCCAAAGCAATTACACATCTGACAGTTGCCATCCTTGCAACTGGACTGAAAGTTTCTTCATAATCTATGCCATATGTCTAGGCATAGCCTTTTGCAACCAACCTAGCTTTGTACCTACTAATAGAACCATTATAAACCCACTTACATCCAATAGCTTTCTTGCCCTTTGGCAATGATACTAGATCCCAAGTCTTATTGGCCTCTAATGCAGCCATCTCCTTATCCATTGCTGCATCCCAATGAGCATTACCAACAGCCTCCTCAAAACATGTGGGCTCAATATCCTCAATCACTTTCACCATATAAGCATAATGGTGAGCCGCATAACCTTCAAAACCAAATCTGTTAATAGGGTATCTCACCTTGCTAGACCTGCGTACCATTGGATCACTCAATGGAGTCTTTGCATTGACGTGTGCTCTCTGCACACCTGGAGTCCTCACTGAAGGAATGCCAAGATTATCATCCAAACTCTTTGAGCCACTGGAGTCTCCATCAAGAATTGCATCAATGCCATCTGACACTTTATTCTTTCCTTTGTCTTTACCCGTAGTGCCACTAGATGCACCTGAAGATGTAGAGCTACTCCTTAGTCTCCCAAACCAGGGACTACCAGATGATGTCTTTGGTCCACTAAGAGTCTATGATTCTTGCTTTTTGGCCTGCACATGAGTGTCATGATCATCATCATCATCCAATGCATCAGCACTAGATGCATACTAACTGCTCATTTCATCAAAGATGACATCCCTGCTCACTCTGAACTTACATGTGACAGGGTTATAACAATGATACCCTTTTTGCTCTAAAGAGTATCCAAGAAAGACATACTTTTCAGCCTTTGGATCCAGTTTCTTCCACAACTCATATGGCACATGAACATATGCAATACAACCAAACACTTTCAAGTGTGAGACATCAGGCTTCTTACCTGTAAAACATTCTTCGGGGGTCATACCATGAACTACAGCTATGGGAGTTCTGTTCATAATGTAAACAATAGTATGAACAACCTCAGACCAAAAATGCTTTGGCATATTCTTTTCAGCCATCAAGGCGCGTGCAACTTCTGCAATATGCCTGTTTTTCCTTTCTACAACCCCATTTTGTTGTGGGGTATACCTGCATGTGAACTGTCTCTTTATCCCATGAGACCTCAGAAAATCACTGAACTCATTCGAGAGGTACTCTCCCCTTCCATCTGACCTCAAGCACTTTACTTTCAAGCCTATTTCTCTTTCAACTGCAGCCTTGAAAGTTCTAAAGTGCTCAAATGCTTCACTCTTTTCCTTCATAAAATCATCAATGAATGTGACAAAGTATGAACTACCTCCAAGACATACATTTTGTGTAGGCCCCCAAATATCTGTATGCACAACATCAAGGATATTTCTACTTACATCTCTGTCATGTGAAAAGGGTTGTCTTGCCTACTTACCAAACTGACATGCTTCGCATACCTTATGAAATTCTGCAATTGTAAATGTAGGAAAACCTGTAACCAACCCTTTGGGCTGCATTAATTTCAGCCTTTGTACATTTGCATGTCCAATGTGTTTGTGCCAAATTTCAATGTCTGCAACAATATCTTTTCCTTTAGCATACATAGCAGCATCCATAGTAGGAATTCTAGCATCCAGAGTAAACATATATCCAACTCTACTCCCCTTTGCAACCAACCTGCACTTGTCATTGAAGTCTTCTACAAAGCAGCCCTTTGCATTAAATTTGACTTGCAACCCTTGCTCTACCATCTGACCGACTGATACCAAGTTCTTTGTAATAGATGGCACATGTAATATATCTGAAAGACTCTTTGTCTTACCATCATGCAAGGACAAGGGAACTTTTCCAATGTGTGAAATTGGGTGGCATGAATCATCACCCATCTGCACATAACCTATATTTTGCAAATCTTGCATCTTTGCAAACCATTCTACATGGCTGATCATATGATTGGATGCACCTGAATCAACATACCAAACATCATCATGTGTTCCCTTTCCTGTAACAGCATTCAGCATATGCTGCATAACAAACATACGTTCATTTTTGTCTTCATTCTATCATGAAGACGATGCATAGTTTCCTTGCTGCAACTTATCACTGCGAATATATCTTTCTTAGCATAACATTGGGCCGCAATATGACCTGTTTTGCCACAGTAGTGACACACAATACCAGAGTTGTTAGAACCTCTGTTCTGCTATCCACCTCTTCCTCTAAAGCTCCCCTTGCCTCTAAAGTTACCACGACCTCCTGAAACCTGCATATCGCCAAATTGCTGATTCAATCTGTTTTGCTGGTTGTCACTACCACGCCTTGTACCACGGCCTCTTGAAGAGGACCTGCCATGTCCCCTTCCTGAACTAGAGTAGAAAGCTTGGACCTGTTCACCACTTTTTTCCGATGTCTCACTCTGCATGTTGATCTCTTCAGTGATCATAAGGGAGACCAACTCATCGAAATCTGGAAATGGCTTTCTGACATATACAAAAATTACAAAAGACTTCCAAGCCTTTTCATTATTAAGTCCACCCAAGGTAGATGACACCAAATCATCATCATCGGGCATTGCATCAATCGCTGCCAAGGCATCTGCAATGCTCCTTACCTTTAGTGCATACTCATTGATAGACATCTTCCCTTTCTTCAATGTATTCAACTCTTGCTTGAGTTGAATCTTTCGTGCCTTTGTATTTATGGAAAACATACTTTCAAGTATGGTCCAAGCTGCATATAAATTCTCTGCATTTCTAATATGTTCCAGCATATTATTGTCAATTACTGCAGATAGCCAATACATGACCTTTTTGTCTTTTGCATTCCATTCCTTCCGTGCCTTTGTCTCTTCTGCAGTTGGAGGATCACTCACCTCCGACTCCTTTTCTTCACCTGAAACAAACTCGTAGAGGCCTTTTCCAATACGGAAGTTCGTGACACGAAACTTCGATGAAGGATAGTTGTTCTTATCGAGCTTCTCAATGATGGGGTTTCCATTGTTCTCTGCCATTATCACAAAACTAATACCAAACAGCAAGCAATCTTCTGCAACCCTCGACCTGTAGTGCACAACAATACACCAGACAGCCTTTTTCACTATCTGCTCAACAATACATGCAATTTGCAACCAGTTTGCAGATAAACCTTGTGTTTATTTGCTGGTAAACACCTTTGAACTTATAGATCTGAAATCTGTAACCTGTGCACCTATATACAGCAGACACAACTGAAATTGCAGGATACCTCGAACTGCTGTCCGCAACCTTACGAGTCTAAAAGGGAGCCTGAAATGACCTCGGATGGCCAAAATAGCAGTGGAGTAGCCCTAAAGGGCTGACTTGCAGAATACACAGCGCTCTTCGTGCACACCAAATCTCACTGCAATCTGAGATTTTTGCTCTGCCATGCTTTCGGTGCCTCCATAAGCATTGTCCAAGAGAAAAAGTAGAGAATGGAAGAGCTTCTTACTCGTTGCTTGCTTGCTCGAATCCTTGGCTCCTCTCCTTCGCTTAGCCTTTAAAACCAACCTCAATCAGTGGTGCAATTCTGATACCATGTCACGAATCGCATGGTGGGGGAACTTGCTCAAGATGTTGCGCCGAACATACACAGAATGCACAAGGAGAAGCTCACTCAAGAGACAAGAATAGAGATGGAGGCCAAAACGTTTTCTTGCTAGTTTTTTTTCTTCTTCCACACACTTTACAATGTACAAAAAGTATAGATAAGATACAACATAAAGGAAAGTAGCCTACTAAGTCAAACAATGCATAACCGACTACACTAGTTGACTGGCGCTATAACTACGCCAGCTGTAAATAGGTGTAACAACTTGAATATAATAAGTAATGAGTCAGTGGCCATGTGAGAGTCATAATGACCACCGACGTGCTAAGTGTAGATGTGTGGACCCATCTAACCAGGCGGTCCATCAATAATATCCGCATGTGTTGAGCTTGTCATCTCAACACATCCAATGTGTCTAACTCTGATGAGGATAAAGGAACTCTCTCACTTTGAGGAGATTCAAGATATCATCAACTACTACACGTCTGGCGGTGGTTACAATCAGTACGATTTTAAGTGGCAATGCTCGAAAGTGCTTAAAAGACCCACTCGACGATAGTTGGTGAATTTACATAATTTTTTGGCGTGTCAAATGAGACCTTGGGAGATGCCCGACAGTGGAGGACTTCAAGACGGATGCCCAGGATTTTTCAGACTTCGAATCGAGTACCGAACGATGAAATGGGGATGCCCGGGAGACCAAGGCCAAATGGCAAGTGGGAATAGACTTTAGGGGGGCCAAAAGACATGACTTTTGGGGGCTCCCTTTGGGGCCTCCTCAAATTTTGGATATTGTGGGGGGGGCACCATTTTTTTCTGTGTGAGGCAAATGAAGGCACCATTTTCTTATGATTGATCGAGGGGGCTATGGCACCTGCAAACAACCCCCCAACTGATCTCATGCCCAGTCTACACTCAATCTTTGCTCCCTATCACTTATTTCCATTTGTCAAATGGCTGCCTAGTTGTGGAGATGTAGATCTAGTCTTTCTTTCTCCTCTTTCTCTCTCTTGCATAGAGGAACTTCATGTGGTACGAATCAAGAAGAGAATCGGGAGATGGATGCTTGTCCGGGAGGCACCAAATTGTTCCAAGGTGCTGAGGAGGTTGAAGGCTAAAGATCTATGCTGAAATTCATGGCTGGTTGGTCGATACACAGTCCCAATTAAATATTCAAAAAGCCCAAAACACGAAAAAAAGGCGGTATGCTCTATTTTATGAAAGAATTTTGCTTATTTTTTATCGTTCATGATCTAAATGGTGTGCATATGGGTTGATATTTTATTTGAATGTTCCTTGCATTATGTTTGAGGGCTGCAATCATTGTTATGCAAAACCCGTATTGATTTACAACAATTATAAATTTTCAAGACCCGAAAAAACACTAATTTTGATGAAAATTGATAGTTTCTTTGATTTTGAGTGGGGAAAAATGAGTGGACATGGGATAAAATAAGAAAAAATGCCGAGTTTCAGTTCAAATGATTAGTCATCATTAAAAAAACCATAAATACCTATTTTCTATTAAAAATAAATAGAAAAAATAGAGAAAATGGAAAAAATGGATTTTTTAAATTTGAAAAAAATAGAAAAATAAGTTTTATGTATGTGAATGTCTAACGGGGCTGAAGCATGAGGTTAAGACTCGGTTTGGTCCTTGTCCTTTGTGTTAAAGTGTGTATTTATTGCTTTTATATACAAAAAATGACATAAAAGAACCTCTACACTATTCAACTAAACGGTGAGGGGGAGAATGATGTTATACAATAGTTTAAGCGGTGAAATAGTACAAAGTTTGATTGTTCTCTTTATGCATAACATTAGGATGCAGTTTATGTGAAAATAATGGATCTAGCAGCACGAGGTTTGCCTTGGTGCTAGGTTCCTACAACGAAGCATTGCGTATTAGTGGAAATTCATTAAAAGGGTTTTTTTGCACGACACATAGGCTAATTTCAAACTATAATTGTTTGTGCACAATAAGGCATACACTATTGCATGAATCATACACATGGTATCTATTCTTAGCATGCATAGCATTTGCTTGTATTATGAATGACCCACACTGGAGAGAGTAAGGCACCCAAGATATAGGTCTAGACGATGGGTCCAAGGGGACGAGTAAGTGAGGACTGATACATTCCTGGAACGATATAATATTGGTATCAAGAGCGGAGTCTGTTTTGTATGTGTTATATGTGTTAGTGACGCATTGAGGGGCTAATCCCCAAGGTGTAGGAGGGTCGTAGTGGGGCCACAACAATCAGCCAAGGGGTGCCTCCTATGTTATTCTACGTGGTGAATTACACCCAGATGTGTAGGGTCTCCCTCTCAGGAGTCTGAGAAGGTTAAGGGTTGGACTATAAACACGATACAAACGCAAAATGTAGTACGATGGCAGGGCAATGTGTCTTGTAGACGCTCTTGACCATGAGGCCATAGGGTTGTCTTATGTATGTCAGAGGTCTAGCTAATGCTAGCCTATTTTAGGTCCCAGCTATGGTGCGTCTGCTGGGAGTTGCCAACAACAAGTGGTGGTTCTCAAATCAACACCATATTGGGGAATATGTGAATTTCCCATAAGTTTGGGACACGTGGTCAAATCTTTGGATTTGTCATAACTTGAACACTATAGCTCCAAATCGAGTGCTCTATAGCTCAATAGATTCCATTTTTCAAGTGCTTTTCAATGATAGGTCACATTCTATGGTTTTGAGAAACTTATGGGCATGTTATCTGGGTGTCACCTTTTTAGTATTCAAAAAATGGGAATTGGGAGATTCCCAAACTCACTAATATTGTGTTAATCTAGGGTTCTTAGGGACCAAATATTCGGTTTATGTCCTCTAAGAAGGACCGTCAAGCCGAAATACAAAAAGAGGAACGTATTGAGAGGGCTAGACGGCGGTTGGAGATTGTAAGGCGATATTCTCTTCAAAGGAGCAGCCATTTACACATAAGTGGCAGTGGTTCTAGTAACCTAAGTGTTACGAGTAGCTCTTCGAGTGCGAGTGGAAGTCTTAGTACTTCCCTACTTCGAGTTAATCAACCCACAACAAGTGGGGGTGTAGTTGCACCTACACAAACTCCTGTTGCCAATCCGGTTGTAGCCATGGCACAACCCATTGCAATTCCAAGAGGTACACCGGATTTACCGGCATTAGGAGCACCGTTGCCCATTTTCCATGGGTTAGCAGAAGAAGATGGAGAACTCCATATTAAGGAGTTCCAAACGCTTATGTTCAATTATTGGATCCAAGACGAAGGACATCTAATGATGTTTTTCAACATGACGTTAAAAGGAAGAGCGTTAGTGTGGTATCACGGTCTAGAAGCCAAAACCATAACTAGCAATGCCCAATTCTTTACAACTTTCTGTAGAGAGTTTACCCCTGAGAAGGGTGGACAGTATTGGTTGCGTGTCTTGAATGTAACACACCAAGAGCCAAATGAGAATGTCCAAGCCTATGCCAAGAAACTTAAGCAAGTTCTTCGTAAACTTAATACTTATATTCCCATTCCAGCGGCTGCACAGTTGCAATATTTCCTACATGGATTGGATTTCAACATCCAAGTGCAGCTTAGTAGTGTTGCTTTGGCCGACATTGACACTGCTATTACCCAAGAAAAAGGAGTGGAGTCACGCTTGCAAGCGGCTTATGCAGCAAGGATAAATTAGAACGGTAATAATTTGGCCTTGACTAAGGGAGTCAAGGGGACCCCATGTCAAATGCGAATGGAAGAGGGAGTATCATGCCGAATTTGCCTATGTTACCAGCCCCTCCTAGTATGACTATGCCCATGACTAGTCAGACGGGCCCACTAAATAGTGGTGGAAGCCAAACAATGAATCCTAATGTTGTCCCAGTAGGTCAGCGGCCAATTCCTAATCAAGTAGTTAGGCCGATGGGACAATAGATAGATGATCATAACTATGAGTCGAGTGTCTCTAATATCCTTGGCGAAGTTAAGGACATGATGAAGCACTATACCGATATGATCTTTGAACAATACAAACAAATAGTTGTGGACGTCAATTTTCTTAAGAAGGAGCAAAATTTAACAGGGAGTTGATGCCCTGAGGAGGGTGCCCCCTCAAGATTCAGCTGTAAGTGGTGTGGTGGCCAACATTTCCCTAGGAATTGCCCAAATGTCAAATGCGATATTTGTGGAAAGTCTGGCCACTTAGCTACTACCTATTGGAGTAAGATCAGTTCTCTCCAACAAGGGAGTAAACAACCAAGTCCAATTAACCATCGCACACAAGGGAATAATCTTCGACAAGATGAGGGACCAAGACAAATACTGCAATGAGGAAAGGCTACTGTAGAGGAGTTGCCTCATGGCAGTGGAGTCAACCTTATTGAGGTCATATGTGTCAATGATGCTGAAACTTCTAATCTATGAGCCGTAACAAGAGGTCAAAAGATCAAAGAGGGTGACAAAGGAATTGTAAAACTTGTTGAGGGAAACCCTAAGCAAGATGCTAGGGAAAAGCAAGTTTTGAATCCTGATATGGAAGATGGACCTTTTAGACCTGTTGGTAGTAAAGTTGATCTCAAGAAGGATAAAGGATTGCCAAGAAAGAAGGTAAAAGATAAAAAAGAGGCAGCAAAGCCGATTGAAAGACCAAAAGAGAGAATGGTTTGGCACGAGAAGAGAACTTTGGCTAACTACCACGACAAGACTAGGAACTCAACTAGGAAGAGGGCTAAATATGTCAAGCATTTTTTCAAAATCAACAAACCCCTAGTAAAACATCAAGTACATAGGATTTTTTTGTTTAGTTATTTGTGTGATTGTTTATTTTGTTGTGGTTTAGCCTCGGGGAAGTTACTATATGTATATCCTCTACATCACGTGCATTTAAGGTCTATTTATAAATATCATTATCTGTGAATTTTTCATGAATAAACCATAACCCTTTTCTATTCAATTTGTAAATAACCCCTTTAAATTACACTCTTCTATATGTTAAAAATATATAAAAATTGTATTTTAAAAATACCTTATTTTAAACCCACGTGATGCATACAATTCATGAGTAACTTACTCGAGGTTTTAGCCGAATTTTCTTGTGTTTGTCTAGAGTAGAAATTATTTTTGTCATTATTTTGGATCTCTTGTATTTGAAAATTTGATAATCTTGGTCAAGATTGGTATTTTCTTGGACAAAGTAGAGCAAGGTTTTGTTTGTAGCTACTGGACATCCTAAATCATGTATATTTTCTAACTGAGTTCTTCACACAATACAAGGATTAGGGATTCACAAGCACATCACGCTGCACTTGTTGAATGCACTGCACTTAGGGGTCATCTCTTGAAAATTTTCAATTACTTCCATGCCATGGGTTGGGTTGATGCACTTATTATACCATCATTGAGCACTAGCACAACATGATGCCCATTGCAGATATATGCAGTAAATTTTAGAAGCACATGCACTAGATAGAACACCTTTCATTGTGCATGCACAATTCTTTGCATGCATGAGAATTGGGATTCTCATGACCAAATTAGGAACTACTAATGAGTGTGAAAGGTGGTTGGGTGAGTTTGAGGGCCATGAGAAGAACTCCTTCAATTTTAGATGGATTGTTTTATCTTAGTCGACATCATGATGACCACTATTTTCTCGAAGTGGGTGGAGTACATTGCAACAATTATTCTTTTCATTGAGTGTTGAGAGGTGAGGTTAAGGATTGTACTATAACCAAGGAATTATGTTTGCATTTTGCATGAAGCACAGACACTTGTAGATAGGATAGACACTACTTTTTTCAATGCATTTTTCCTTCATGTTGTGTAAGTCTATTCTCATGGATTTTGAGCAAAAAGTAGAGTTCTTTGTTCTTGGGGACCTTCAGACGCTCGCTACGTATGCATACGACATCCGATTGGCGCATCAATGTGGAGCCCCAAGAGAGACACCAAGGAAAAGGGGATTCTACTGCAAGATAATCTATCTTGTAATATCAACAAGCTTTTATTTCATTCTTTTGATGACCAAAACAAAGAAAATAGCAAATCTTCACGCAGCATCATAGTAGATATCTCCCACGGATTTGATAGAATCAATCATAATCTTCAACATCTTCATAGAATCCATCAATAGAACAAGGAATATAAAAGAATACACCATTTTTGAATGGAAATCAATCACATAGTATTCATTTTCAATGTCTTCATAGTTTTCTCTCTCAATCTCTCACATAAAGATACACTGTTTTAATAGATTTGGCTATCTCCGGCTCTCTCTCTCTCAATAGTACATCATCTCCTCACTACAATACTCAATAATGACTCTCAATAATCCTTCTTAGGTCGTGGATGAACTTCCTAAGAGGTTTGTCTGATGTGAAGAGACACCAGAGCCACTACAACGTCTCTTCATAGCTCACTACTGTCACTGTCTCTCCAGTCTTCTCTTCAGTCTTCAGTAGCTGCTTCTTCCATTTGTTTTAGCTCTTTTGAACTTAGATTCATACTTTCCAAAAGTTAGAAAAATTTCCCAAAGTTACACATACATTCTACAGAACACTTACAGAAGATCTACAGAACATAACAGAACAGGAACATAGGAAAGACATAACAGAGACAGAGGCTCTACAGAAGGTTTACAGAGGGTTACAAAAGGTCATCATAGAACACCAAATCCTCATAACTCATACTTAAAACCATTCCAAACTATAAAAAACTATTCAATAAGCTTTCAGAAGATTTCAACCTTCATCAATCATCAATCCATGCTTCATATAGAAGAAAATCAGAACAAAACAAAAGCTATGCAGAAGGTATCAGAACCAATCAAAACCTCAACAGAACCTATCAGAACATAATAGAGCCTCATATTTCTACTAAAAATCATCATGAACTTCCAAAACATAATCAATATAATCCAAAACACTCTCAAACACTTCCATTAACAACCATACATCACTCTAAATCCATAAAAAACCAACCATTTAGATCTCAAAAACAATAAAAATCAGTCAAAAATTCAGTCTTTTTCCACTCTCAACATATCCCCACACTTAGAAAGAAAGTGTCCTCGCGACCTAAGGAAAAGAAGAGTATAAGTTCACTAAAGAGCTCAATTTAAGCTTCTGTAGTATCTTCAACAATCACTCCACCACGACCCCAACTTATCACCTGTATCTCTAGAAAAATACTACTAAAGGAAAACTTCGTTATTCATTAATACATCTAATAAACAATAGAAAGTCATGAAAAATTTGTAAAGGATATAAGAGGTTCTTCAGCTTTCCATCATAGGCTTGCCATCCACCATCACCATCAATAGTTGAAAAGAGAGCTCTCGAACAAATTATTCAACCAGCACGAACTCATCACATACAAATTATTACAACACAAACACAAACACAACCATCTGAATGGCACATCCAAAAGATGTCTCATTAAGAAGCACAGAAGATACATCCAGGGGTATCAATGAAGATGATCCCTCTTGAAGGCTTGATAATTTTGAAAGCAATCCAGGGATAAAGACTCATCTACAAAAGATTTTGGAGGATTCTGAAAGAACTGAAGGCAATACATCCGTTCTAGTAAAACAAGGTATCTGCTAGGTAGACAAAGGGCATGAAAATATAGGACATCCAACTGTTGGGAATCAATGTTCATATTGACATTCATACAAAGCTTTGGAATGGACTTTTGATAGTTATGGGAATGCCTATGCATATATGCTAAGTACCAAGCAAAATGGGTAGTCAATCTCACTGAAGGATCTAGAGATTGTGAATATTGTTGAGAAAAATGGAGGTAATTTTGGTATGCTTGACTAGCAGTTGTCCAGTCTTCTAGAATTAATGGCCAATAAATTTGTGGTCCCGTGAGAGAATCAGTTGAGCGCCATCCTCTTCTTCTCCCAAAATCTGCTGATCAAATCCTTCGTACCCACTAACCAATTGAGGGGGTTGAGAAATAGAAGTGGCAGGAGATGGAAGTGGAACAAGTAAAAGAGGATGAAGAGATAGGTAGGCAAAATCATAAAATGAGGAATAAGCTAAAGAAGGAGTGGCTGAAAATTTAAACGAATCAATTAGGAAAGGTGTCAATTGATAAGCAGGAAAAGTAGAAGGTATATGGATAGATGGAGAAGGGCATGGCAGAGAAGGGGAAAAGACTCGATCTTCAATGAAAGAACAATAGGTAAAGATTGGAATTTGAGAAAAACCTTGAGGTTGGAAAAGGAGAGGTAAGATAGCTACTAAGTTAGATTGATAAAGGAAAAAATAAGCATCATAGCGATGGGCCATTTGTTGATAGTACAATAAGCTAGGAACAGAGGGACCTAAAACAAATCGTCGATGGTAGGCATCAAAGAAGGATGAATCAAATGGATGGTTCTTGGAAAGATAAGCTAGGAGATCCACCCTCAGTTGGTTAGTGCTCTACACATAAGTAGAAGCTATATTTTGGTGTTGGTTCATGACTACAGAATCAATCATTGAATGCCATGAAGTGTCAGGGCAAGTAGCCACTTTAGAAGAATAGCACTGGAACATGTCATCTATCCTCAACTCCAAATGGTTGACATATAAGGTAGCTTGTAAGACCACATCCCCCACATACCAAGCTAGATCTACATCATCTGAATTTAACAGATCACCTCGTAGATACATATAAGACAGCAACATGGTATCCGTTGTCACAGAATCTTCAAAGGCCATACGGACAACTTCTGTTAGCAAATCAGAATACCAAGCCCCACTCCAACCATCCTCTGGAAGAGGGAGATCCATTGTTGAGAGCTTAATATAGAATGCCACTTTTGCAATTGATAGTGGACAAAAAAGGAATGGTTTGGAGGAACATACTCCTAAAAGTGCTCAAATGTGGACCATAATAAATCCATCCTAGCTGCAATCTTTCCACTTTATCTTGAAACAACGGACATGATGTGGCATGTCTCTCGAGAACTGCCAAGTCTTGCTGAGATATAGAAGGAATCATAGGGACACTGGGGCTTGGAGGAATGGACCGTGACTATGCCAATTGGTCTTGCAACTGCTTAATCTGGGAAGTTTGGGATTCCAATGTATTGTGAGCTTTTTGCAAAGCTGACAGTTTCGTATCTAAAAGAATCTTTAACTCTTGAGCTTCTTTGGATATTTTCTCTTTCTCTTCTGAAACTCTAGTGACCTCTGGCTGAGCCTCTGCTAAGTGAAATTTTCAAAAAAGATATTTTTTCTCTCTGGGTCTCAATCATTTGTGTCTGCTGCTCCATCTGCTTAAACAGATTAGCAAGAGTGTCTTTAGTAGAGGCTAACTTTGTGGTTGCCTTATGCATCTAGTCTTTGGATTGTATCAAATCTTCATAGAAAGAAGCATATAACTGTTGAACACAAGCTGTCATTGAGAGTTCAATAGAACTCTGGATGTCATTACAAAGGAAAGAAATGGCATCCCCTGACACTAAACTATTCAGCGAAGGAACTGATATTTCCAAAGAACCCTCTCGATGTGCCCTGAATAAGTTGTTGCGTGTGAGGTAGGCAGGGAGATCACTTCCAGAGGTAGCAGGAATTGTTACTGAAGGAATGACTGGGGGAATTTTCTTTGCTACACGCTTCAAGCGCTTTTGCTGAATAGCCAATGGAGGAGGGGAATCAAGATCCTCTATGTCAATGGGTTCTGAATCCTCTGAAAGTGGAGGGGGAGGGACTTGATCAGATGGAGGAGGATGTAGCACACCCTTCTTAAGGCTTGAGTATGTCATGAAAGCATATAAATATGAACCATAAGTTACATTGGTAACATTCCCTCTGGTCACTTTGACAAAATGTTGGTCCATCTTTGTAAGAAGGTAAGTACTCCAGTCAATGGCAACCCCTTTTAACACCATCCTGGAAGCTGTGAAGAGCTCCTTGGACAAATAGTGGGATGGTGTCTTGGCAGGCATGAACCTGTCTTGGAGAAATTGGCAGACTAGCTTCCAGAGAGGATCAGTGTGATCATTGAGAAAGACACTTCTAAAGTGTTAATCACCTTCTTGACATCAAGGACCTCTTTGGTCTGCTTCTGTGTAACAGCTTGAAAATCTCATCATTTGAGAATAATTATCTGGTTGTAACAAAGGGTTCTCCTTTGTAGGAAAGAGACAAAGCCTTCTCTAACCCTCTAGGTGTCAAAACCATGGAAGTACCACGAACCAAGCCCGATTTCTTACTGTATGACGCAAGAAACTCATCACATAGGGCTGGATTGTCTGGAATTAAAGGGAGTGAAGCATCCACAAAAGTTGCAAGGCTTGCTTTCACGATAGGCTCAAAAGTCAGTAGGAAAGAATAATCCCTACTGATCAATGGGACATACTGAACATCAGGAGGAGCTTGAGGCGCCATTCATATGGAATATACACACATCACAAACACAGACAATCATAGAGAATGCTTGCAAAACAACAAAATAGCTATAAAAAAGAAATCGATCAAAATAAGCATACACAGATGTAACTAACCAATTGACCACCCCAAACAACCCACATCCTAGAAAAAATTCGGCATGACCCCTACACATATGCGATCGAAGCTTCATACTATGCAACAAGCATGCATTCAAGACCCTGTATAATGCAAAAAAAAGAAAACTACAGACTGCACTCGTAATCGTATTACACAATCAAACCATAATACCTCAAAAATCTAATCAGGATATAAGCAAAACTTTGATAAACAATGTAAGCTTAAAGGACTATACGTACCCACCCCCCACGAAGAGTATTTTTTGAAAAGGAAAAAAAGTACAGTGAGGGGAATGATTTTAGTGAAGGGTTCATTTTAATAAATTATTAACAATGGTTGAAATTTTATTAGGTTGTAAACTTTAATAAGAAAACGACGGTTCATTTTTAAATTGTTAGTTACAATTTATTAATGTGAAACTGTGCTTTTAACAAAACGCGGAATGCGATCCCCAGACTCAGGTCTCTAAATGCATATTCATTGATTAAAAATTTGTAAGAAGCTGGGAATACTTAGAATACTAATAATATGCCATGTCACATTGACACTGGTATATAAGGAGAGAAGTTGTAATTTTTCACATCTTTTTGACATATCAATACATTTACAATCTTTCTCTCCCTTCTTGCTCCAAGCTTCCATGGCTTCTTCATATTTCCTGTCTTTCTCTCTCCAATTCTAGTCTTTCTCTCTCCTCGTCACTCTATTTCTCTCTCTTCCTGCAGTCTTTCTCTCTCCTCTGCAGTCTTTCTCTCTCCTCTTCTTCTCTCCCTAGTTCTCTCTCTGACAAGTGGTATCAGAGCTTCAGTCTTTGATCCATTATTTTCTTCCATTTTCACTCCTATTTTCCTATTTCAAAACCAATTTCAGACAAAAATGGTACAAGACAGTGACTAGTGGAGTACTGCAGGACAACTACAGTTAGCAATGACTACATCTGGAGTTATTCAAGGTCAGATATGGCGGGTAAAGGCTTAAATGGCTGGACGTCATCAAATTTTATGCAAAAATGGAGGTAACTAGGGTAAAGAATGGTTAACCGGGCTTAGTTTGAGAACAAACTGTGGTTACTTTGAAAAGAGGGGTTTCTCTTTCCCCTTTCCTGGAAATTCCTGCAGGTTCCATGGAGGTTCAGCCCCAAGATCTGTTCATATCTCTCTTACCTCTGATTTTCCTGACCTACAATCACCTGGAATAGAAGCCTTTCAGCAGGAGCTTCAAGTTGAGCACCTACTTGCTCAAGATTGAGCAGGTATACAGGCCAGAAACAGCCCCGAAAATTGCGGCGTAATTTTCGGGCTGATTCCAGCCCTGCCCTGATCCAAGCTTGCTTTCCCTCAGCCTTGGCACTCTTCTTCATCCATTCCAGGCATTAATCTTCAGCTACATTCAGATTCTCAGCAACATTTGAAGACTCCTCAGCTCACTTGAACCCTAGGTGAACAGTCCATGGGCAGCCATGAAAGATTCAGTCCAAGCTTCCATTTCTTGACAATTTCTTGAAGATTCTTCATCCTTTTGGCCCGTGGAATCATTTTAGTAAGGATTCTTCAATAAATTGCAAGGATTAAGCACGGGATGGCTTAAGATTGAAGATCAAGAGCTTCTATGGAGCAAAAATTTGGGGGAAACGGGTTTATTGCTTCAATTTCAAGCATTTGAAGCTTCAAGATTGGTCTCTACCATCAGATAAGCAAGCTTCTTGGATTATTTTGCTAACATTGGACAACCGGGAGCCCTATCAAGCATTTGGCAAGTTATTTTCAGCCATGTCAAGGTATTTCTCTTCAATTTTTAATCTCTCTCATTAATCCAATTGCTGAGCTTAAGCCATTTGACTGAGAGATTAAAGAATTGAATATTTTCATCAAATTCTCAGCCAACCTTTGCTTGAATTCATATATTCATGAATGCAATGCTTGTCTAATGCATATTAGCTTCAATCAGTGAATGAATGGCCTTAATCTGAGATTTCAGCATAACATTTGAATCCTATGGACTGAATACATTCATTGATTCCTTTGCTTACTCTAATCCAATTGATTGGTTGATTCTCTTTTGCCTAAATTGGAAAATTGTAAAGGGTAAGTACTAGCAATCAGTGAGTCACTGAATTGCATAGGTAAAACCCTTCTTCCATCTCAAGTTCGTTTATCTCAATCAATTGCATCTCATGAAAGGCTGAATGAATATTTTCCAAATGCATATCATGCTGATTGCTTAGTACACTAGCCTCTGCCATGTTGATATTCCCACCGAGGAAAAAGGTGGATGCCGGGGGAGATAGTGGGACAAAAGAGAGGTGACCCTCCCTCACTATCGAAGATCCCGAAGGGGTGCAACCAACCGACCCGGGGGGAACTTTGCCCACCTCCCGGTGATTCGGAGCCCGTGTAGGGAGCCCGTCCTGCCGTTTTATCCCTCACACAGGTACAGCGAGTGGAGAATTGAAGATTGAAGACTTTCCAATGACTCAAGTACCTATTGGAGTAAAACATGGTAAAACAGGGCATTTTCAGGTTACCCACAGGGTATTTACAGGTGGATACAGGTACACCCTTTGATACTGAAGTACAGGTGCAGGTACTACAGGGTACCCACAGGTCCTATATACCCCTTTGCAGGGTTTGGTAGCCTTTGGAGGTTACTTTCTTGCATTATAGGGTCAAAACAGGGCACTTACAGGTCTAAACAGGGTGCAGGACTGGACAGTTCAGACTGTGAAAGTCAGTTACAGAATTTTCTGTCCTAAACCTGTTATAGCATGCTATAGCTCATCTCGAAGAGGGCATTGTAAGCTTCGATTAGCATAAAAAAGTTTTGCAATCGGAGTTTTCTAGCCAAAGTTATAGCCGTTTTACTGACAGGGGGTACTGCAGGACTGCACTAGTATGGCAGGGCATAAAGGCAAAAATAAGGTCTAGGAGGACTATGTACAGCAAATCAGGGATTCTATGATGGAAAGCACACTTCAAGAGAACCCTGAAGAGCCTCAACAAGGAGAGATTAGTATTCTCAATGACGCTTTGTGTGCCCATGAACTAAGACATAAGGAACGTCATGAGACTATTTTGTCAGCAATGGAGCATATGATTTTATCATTTGATCAAACGAAGTCTACTGTTGAGAAGATGATGGAATCAACTAACCGAACCAATGCTTCCATTAATAAGTTGGTAGAATCTAATGCCCAACTTATGGCACAATTTTCTCAACTCATGCAGTCACAAAAGGGATCAAAAGAAGCAAATGAGAAGGCTTGTTCAAATAGTGACCCCTCAGTTCCACTTCAGCCATCCAACCAAAATGGTTATGGGGATGGGATAATAGGAAGAAGAGGCATACCCAATAGTCAATATGAAGTGGGAGAAGCTTCACAAAGGCATGATGACTATTTGGGCAGTTTGAACGGCGCCAATACTCAAGCTTTTGGACTGCATACTCAGCATTCTAGGGGTGCTTTACCAACAGGAAGATTACCGGGTAATTCTCAGCCACCTGTTGGAAGATTTCAATCTCATTTTGGGGGTTTTGTACTTAGAAATTTCGATCAGCCAGTTTTGGGACAGCAACCTTTCTATGATAGAGAATTCAAGGATAAAATTGTTTTATCCAAATTCAATGGCCAGTCATCTTCACCATCAGAATTAGAGGAATGGACTTCTAAGATGGAGTCTTATTTCGACATATTTCCTAAAACTGATGACATGAAGATACATTTTGCCTCCCTCCACTTAGAAGGATTTGCTCACACTTGGTGGAGGTATATCAAGAAAGAGAATGTACTTATTGAGAATTGGGAAGCTTTCAAGGCACTTATGGCTGAAGTCTTTGTTTCACCTCTTGAGAAAGAGAAGTTAGAACGAAGATGGTATAACTTGGAACAAAGGAGCCTAAGTGTAAGGGAATATACAAACCAATTCCTCAACTTGACCATGTATGTGGAAAACATCAGTGATGAGGCCAAGTTACACAAGTTCATGTATGGTTTAGAACCATCCTTGTCAGCTGATGTTATGGCACAGAATCCTACTTCACTTTTCAAAGCTATTGAGCTTGCAGAGCGCTTTGGAAGGAAGTATAGGAAAGAGTCTTCATTTCAGCCAAGTTATGGACAGCCAAGGATTGTTTTAAAGCAAGGGCAAGTTGGTAACAATTATGGCAGCAACCATATGCCTAGTGGGAGCTTACGGATACCAACTTATCCCCCATTTAATGCTTCTAGGCTTCAAGGCAATTTCAGGACAGCAAATAGTCCAAAGGTTGAATTTAAGCAAGGTGACAATAAGCCTAAGTCTACTTCAGCCAATACAAATTCCAAAAATATTCCCATGGATCTTTACAAGGAAAGAAAGGACAAAGGCTTATGCTTCAAGTGTGGAGAAAAGTATACTCCTGACCATGCTTCAAAGTGTGTATACAAAAATGCCAAGCCAAAAATTCAGAGTATGCTAGTTCTTGAGGACCTTGAAAATGACATAGATGAAGTTAATGCAGTCCCAATCAATGCTGAAAATGAAGATTTCGAGGATGATGGTGGACAGGAGTACTTCTATGATCCATCTGACTCTTTTCCTTTTGATCCAGGCGGTGATATTCCATTTGATCCTGGTGGATTTTGTAATGAGTTGCCTGCTGCTGCTGCCACTAATTGTTCTATCTCTATGGATGCTTGGACGGGATCTAAGAACCCTAATACACTTCGTATGAAGGGAAGCATATGTGGAAAGCCAGTGTTCATCCTGATAGATAGTGGCAGTACTCACAGTTTTGTCAATAAATCCATTTTGTACAAGTTGAATTGTGTTCCCACCGACTTACAGCAGCCCATTAGAGTACAAGTGGCTAATGGTGAAGAGGAAATCAGCACACAGATTTGTCCACAGGTTTCTTTGCAGATGGCTGAAAATTTTGAAGTCAAAGTAAACCTGATCACTTTGGAAATGGGGCCCATAGATATTGTACTTGGTTGTGACTGGTTGATGACCTTAGGCAGGATTACTATGGATTTCTCACAGTTATATATGGAGTTTTTCTCCAATGGACAGCTCATCCGTTTACAGGGGATCCCTAGTAAATCTGATTTTCAGCTTATCACCATTCAACAACTCAAGAAAGAGTACAAGAAGAGCTCACAGATATTTGTATTGCATTTGAACAAAGAAACAGAGGATCAGCCCAATAATTCAGCAAACCATCCAGCCTTGACAGCTCTTCTTGAGGAGTACAGAGATCTATTTGAAGTACCTACTTCATTGCCTCCTAAGAGAGCGGTGGATCACCCCATTGATTTGGAACCCAACTCAAAGATGATCAATAAGCCACCTTACAGACTATCAAAATGTGAACGAGAGGAAATAGCCAAGCAAATCAAGGAGCTTCTTGAAATGGGATTCATTGAACCAAGTTCTTCACCATATGCATCCCCAGTCCTGTTAGTCAAAAAGAAAGATGGATCTTTCAGAATGTGCATTGACTACAGGGATCTTAACAAGATAACAGTGAAGAACAGGTATCCTATACCCAGGATAGATGATTTGCTTGATGAGCTTAAGGGGGCTCGATTCTTCACGAAGATTGATTTGAGATCAGGGTATCATCAGATTCGCATGAGAGAGGGTGATGAGGTCAAGACTGCTTTTAGGACTGATCGTGGGCTTTACCATTTCTTGGTGATGCCATTCGGCCTTACAAACGCTCCAGCTACCTTTCAAAGCCTGATGAATAAGATTCTACAACCTTTCCTCTTTCAGTTTGTCTTAGTATTCTTCGACGACATTTTGATCTACAGCAAGACTTTTCAGGATCATTTGTCGCATATGAGGAAGGTTTTTGATGTGTTGAGACATCATAGGCTTTTTGCTAAGGAGAAGAAGTGTTCTTTCATGCAGACTGAAGTGGAATACTTGGGACATATAGTCAGTGAAAAAGGAATACAGGCTGATCCCAAGAAGGTGCAATGCATAAAAGATTGGCCAACGCCTACTACTACTACCTCTCTTAGAGGATTTCTTGGTCTATCTTCATTCTATCGCAGATTTATAAAGCATTATGCGGCAATTGCAGCCCCTTTAACTGACAGGTTGAAGAAAGAGGCTTTCTTTTGGGATTCTCTTGCAGCTAGCAGCTTCAACCAGTTAAAGGAATTGGTTACCTCCGCTCCTATTCTTGTATGCCCGGATTTCTCTAAAGAGTTTACTATACAATGTGATACTAGTGGCCGTGGCATTGGGGCTGTTTTGCTTCAGGAGCATGGAGTAATTGCATTTGAAAGCCGTAAGCTTACTGATAAGGAGATGGCCATGAATGTTTATGATCAGGAAATGTTGGCTATTTTGCATGCAATTAAGAAATGGCACCATTACTTATATGGCAGTCGATTCAGAGTGCATAGTGATCATCGCGTACTCAAGTATTTCCTTACTCAGTCAAATCTTACTCCAAAGCAACGACGATGGGTAGCAACATTACAAAATTATGACTTTGACATCACTCATACAAGGGGCAAAGATAACATAGTGGCTGATTTGGTCCAGCAGGGACTGTTATTCCAGCAAGCTGTCTACTTTCTTCTGGAACTATTTGTTGAAGATTATATGGCTCCAATGGTTTCTAAAGTTCTTCAAATCATGTATATAGCAGGGTCCACTTTCCATACTTCAAATTCAGCCCTTGTAATGATAAATTCTTCACTCATTCCCTATTTGTAAAGCTGTAAAACAGAGTAGTACTCTGTTCTATCCATCTTTTCTTTAGTTCTTTCTAGTTTTGTTTTTGGGGACAAAAACTTTTGGGAAGGGATGGATTGTAAGAAGCTGGGAATACTTAGAATACTAATAATATG